>NC_071387.1:115462623-115802623 GCF_022682495.2 Desmodus rotundus
CTTGAGTATCTTCTTTGGAGAAAAGGTCTATTCAGATCTTTTGCCCATTTTTGATTGGTTTTTTGTCTTTTTAATGTTGGGTTGTAAGAATTCTTTATATAATCTAGTTACAAGTCACTTATTAGATGTATGATATAAAAATAATTTCCTTTGACGACAGTGTGTAGCATTTTGTTTTCGATCTCCTTTCACGGACATATTTAGTAAGCCTCTCTTCAGCTCCTACCTTCAAACAGAGCAGTCGCTTTAGCTCAGATATTCCACTCTTAGCCTGGTTCTGGACTGAGGGTCCAGCAAGCCCATGGTTTCAGCTTGTGTTTGTGCTGTGTCCAATCCATGAAAATGTTCACCTGTACCTACATCTCAATCTGTCTTTTAGTTCTTCCTTTTTTGTGTTATCCACCATTGCTGAGTTTCTAGCAAAAAGCATCATTCAGCTGTGAACTCACGCCACCAAGTTGCCATGGAGGACCTCCAACAATATTGTTTACAGTACTTTTCTTTGTGAAGTTACATCTATTGATATGTTTATGTGACTTCTCCCTTTGCTTTATGGCTACAAAGTTCTCTCCAATCAAAAGAGAGAAATACGATCTTATAGTTTCTCCTTAATGATTCCTTTCTTCTTTATGTTTAACTCTCTAGTCCCTCTGAAATCTATCTAATTAGTATACAAGCAGGGATGCAGGTGTAAGTCCTTCCAATTTGTTTACTAGTTATCTCAGTGCTAATGATTTTAAATACCATTTCATTTAAGTATCAAATTTCAAAATCTATTTTGCATCTATTTCAGAGCCTTTGAATTTAACTCTATCCCATTATTTGATCTTTTTCATTCCTGGACCTAAAGTGGGAAGCATACCTTTTGTACTTTGCCATTAAGCCTCACATAGGGCCTATCATATTATAGGCATTCAACAAATATTTGCTGGTCAAGTTTATAACTGAAGGTCAGAACAGTGGAAGGACACAGAAGCAAAGTGTTGTAAGATGGTGAGGAATTATTGGAATGACTGACCACAACATTAAAGAACCAAAGCAAGTACCTGGAATAGCAACTAGCACATAGTAGGCACTCAATAAAAGAGTTAATATGTGAAAAGAATTTTGAAGTCATAAGTTCTTCATAAATTTACTTCCTTCAACAGAGTTTTTCTCCCGCACTATTATTTCAACCTACCTCAAAATTCTTAACCAGACTGATCCTTCACATTCAAAACGCGATCTGACCTGTCTGCCCTCCGCAGCCCCTCTCAGAAACACAGAGCTCTATGCTGAGTCAGGCGACCAGGTAAAAATTGCTGGGACGAACTGAGGAAGTGGAAATTATGTTGATAACCTTTGTGTCTCTTGGGTCTCAGACTTTATCTCCCCAATGTCTGGCCTATCATTTAAGGCCCACTGTAATATGAGTCTCAAAGCATTGCAGAATAAAAAAATATATTGATTTAAATTTAGAAGCCACCAGCTTCTGCTTCTATCTCTTTTATTAGCTCTGTGACTGTTGGCAAGTTATATAACTTCTCTGAGTCACAGTTTCTTCATCTGTAAAAAAGAGATCAGATCCACTCAGAGAGACATTGTAAGTCAAATTATGGAGTTCTACCTAGAAACCTACAATGCAGCAACAAACACACCTGAAAGGAAAGCCTGTGTGTCATCAACTACTGCTAAAAAGGGCAGAGCCTCTGTGTGGAGGAAAATCAGACGTTCTTTGTGCGCTGTTTTCTGTGCACCGTTTTACAGTGACTCTCCATTGCTTCTGGCTCCAGTGGGCACCAAACAAACGGTGTGAACAAGCAAAGGAGCCCCGTATGAGCCAGGATGAAGAGGACAAAGCCCCAGTCTGCTCATGAGCCTGATCCACTGCCTCACATCCAGAGGCAGAAACAAAGCAAATTTGGAAAGCTAGGATCAAGGTCACGTACGAAGTAGGACCCAGTGTATTACCACTACCTATGGGTGCACACAAAGGAATTCATGGGCATCGGGAAGGCAATGGATCATACGACACCCCTTCCCCTTGACATCTACACCCTCCCACACTAACATTAGGAAACCTGGCTCCCACCATCTACTGTACACATGTACAGGGGAATCAGAATTGTTATCCTTTACCCCTACACTCCAATGGGAAATATCTTTATCAATTATAATATAATGCTTATAAGCAGTTCCTTTTGTCTTTAGTCTTACAGACTTCACCATTTCCAGATTTACTTAGATCAGCACCTGTCCCCTTCCACTCCCCTTCAGTGAGGTTATTTTATACTTTTGTAACAGTTAGACAAAACTATTTAGTTAGAGAAAAAATAGTTATACTTTTATAATAGTAAAAAAGGTTTTTTTTTGTCTTGTCAAAAAAAAGAAAACTTAAAATGAGATAATTTAAAGAGTTCTTTAATGAGCACAGTGCTGTGTGCATGATAACCACGTCCACATTACCCCCCTTCATTTCCAACATGTAATCTCTGCTGCAGGCAGCACAGGATCCTTACTGCCCCTGAGTGTGGGGGGTTTCTCCTCCACTCCCTCTCTCTGTGGTTCTTTCTCCCTGTCCAGATTCCACCCATCCTTGAAGGCCCAGCCTCTACCCTCCTTGCTCCAGAATACTTCTCTCCATTTCTGCCCACTTTCGTAGGCATGTTCAGTAAGCCTTGCTTGAGCTCCTATCTTCAAACAGAGCAGTAATTTTAGCTCTTATATCCCATTCTCAACCTGATTCTGGACGCAGGGTTCAGAAGATGACAAAGAAGCATCTTCTCCTTCTTTAAACTTCTTTTATCCTCATACTAAAGCTCAATGATTCCCTCCTTGTTTTACGAGTGCTGAACATCTTCAAGTGAACCTTCAAGTCTGTGTAGGAGGGGGCCCTGTCACATTCTCCTTAGTACACCTCATGGTGCCTAGTGCCAAGCTACACCTAAAGTAGGAGCTCAGTATTTATTACTATATGAATAGTAAAGAAAGCATAGTGCTTGTAATTGCACAGGGCTGACTTTTTTTGTACTTGTGTATTGGGTTGTGTTAAATCACTGAAACCATGATGGTAGGTCTTCAATAGTGGCTTGTGTTTGATGTCTTCAAATATACAGCCCTTGACTACAGTGGTCGTAGGAAGGAGACAAGGGGCAGAGTCAGGGTCAGGGTCAGCAGGACAGTGGGTAGTGGAGGCAGAAATACAATCCCAGAATGTTGGCTCTGGAAAGAGTACCATTTTAAAGGTTGCTTATTCCAGGCTTATCATTTTACAGGAAAGGAAACCAAAGCCTGGAATGGCTAAGTGCTTTTCCAACATCAACCCACCGACGAGGCCCCAGGTCCCCTGATTCCTCATGCAATGCTCTTTCTTCTGTGTTCAGCTCCTTATATGGTATTTAAAGTCAAGATTCATACATAGAGCAGAGGTGCTACAGACCAGAGTCTGGGAGGATCCTTAGGAATAGTCCAAAAGGTTGGGAGACACACAAGAGCAACTGAAATTCTCATATTCCATCAATAGCACTAACCTTCTGCTAAGCTAACTTGCTTGGAAGGTAAAGAGGTCTCCTGTTTGGGCTTGTATCAGGGTCCAAAACAATGAAGTAGGCGAGCATCTACTCATCCCACTGGCAAAGAAAGCCTTTGAGCAGCAAAAGATGCAAAAAACATCCTGTCTCCCTGCCTTATTTGTTCTTCCATTTGTTTTGTTGTTGTTGTTGTTGTTGTTTGCCTTTTCATTTCTGCCTATGGAGCAGCTGTCTTTCTTTAGACAGAAGATGACAAAGAAGGCTGCGCTTGGGTCAAAAGGAATTCTGCACCCCCGAAAGTGTGTGGGTGACAAAGTAACTATTCTTCAGGAAAGTGTGTGTGTTTAAGCAAATTATACCCTTCCCTCCCTCCATTATGCCAGGAGTGAACAACACCATGCTGACTCACACTAACGACGCTGTCAGAGCCTTTACCTGTGATTTTCCAAGCAGCAGGTTTGGGGTGGGCAGAGCAAGGACTGTCTGATCAAACCACGGACCCATCTCCTCTCACAGACACGAGGAAAGAACAAAAAGCCATCATGCCCAGGAGAGAGAGCAGATGTAGCAGGCTCAGGCAACAGCATGGCGATGGCTGTTGCAAATGTTCAGGGCTCTCAACTACAGTGAACATAGAAAAGGGACAAGGAGGCAGAGTCAGGGTCAGGGTCAGCAGGACACTCTGGACAATGCAGTTAGAACCCTGAGGAATACAGAAACCAAGGCCTGAAGTAGCTGTCTTTCCAATGTCAACTCACAAAGCCAGGCCCCAGGCCCCCTGACTCCCCATGCAGTGCTCTTTCCACTACAATGAGTTCAGTTCCTTATGTATTTCTCCAAGTCCAGGTTACCTTTAAAGAAGAGGACAGGCAGATTTTGGAGCTCCTCTCTACTTTGGATGGCTATTGTGAGGCTCCTGCATTTGAAAATGTCTTTCCAGGGTCTGGGACAGAGAATGAGAAGAAGAGCTTGGCAGGTGAGAATGGTATTTCAGAACTACAGAGAAGTCTCAGGGAGAAGCTATGGAATCTACATCCCAGAGCACTTTAGTCTGTGTCTATATAATACCAAAAAGGATAAATTGAAGCCATGTACTCAACCACTTTGCCCACTGTGGGTCACGCACAGGGAGAATGTGGTGTCCACCAGGAATCTGTGGGAAAAGCCAGCTATTTGGATGTTAGAGACTATGGTTTAGTCTGAATTCTTTGCAGATGGGTTTGTGACTCCATAGCCAGGTGCCACGCCGTCAAACCTCCCCACAAAAATTGTGTTGTTACTTTGCTTACCTGGGTCTCACTATCTTCCTTTGTAAAGTCAGGTTTATATGACCCTGTTGACAAGTATGACCGCTAACTCTTACGGTGACCCAGTGTACAGTGCTTGAGTACAATACTTCAACAAATGAGGTTTAGTTATTTGTTTATCATTATTGCTATTTTTGGATAGGATATTGGGTCAGATATTAATGCCTGGTTTGAAAACATTTTCATCCAACCTATAAGTTGCCTTTTCAATCTTTTGCTGAAGACTTTTTGAGTTTTATGCCATCTCACTTGTCTGTTTTTGCCTTTTTTCCTTGTGCTTTTGGTGTCATATTCAAAAAATTGTTGCCCAGACTGTCAAGAAACTTTTCCCCTATGTTTTCTTCTCCTTTTACTGTTTCAGAGTTTATGTTTATGTCTTGACTTTTGTACGTAGTGTGAGATAAGGGTCCAATTTCATTCCTCTGAAAGTAAATATCCAGTTTTCCCAGCACCATTAAATGAAAAGACTATCCTTTCCCCACTCTGTGTTTCTGGCACCCTTGTTGAAGATCAGTTGACTGTAGATATGCGGATTTATTTCTGGGCTTTCTTCCCAGCCTCCGCCTACATTGGCCTGTTATGACTGTTTTTATGCCAGTATGATAGTATTTTGATTACTGTAGCTTTACAATATATTTTAAAATCAGGAACTGTGATGCCTGTAGCATTTTTTTTTTTTTAATCAAGATGGCTTTAGCTATTCAAGGTCTTTTTTGCTTCAATATAAATTTTAGGATTTTCTATTTTTGAAAAGAATGACATGGGGACCTTGATAGGGATAGCATTCAATCTGTAGATCACATGGGGCAGTAAGAACATTTTAACACTAATAATTCTTCAATCAATAAACATAGGATGTATTTACATTTACTCGTGTCTTTTTAAATTTCTTTCATCAATATAGAATTTTCAGTGTAAAAGCCTTTTATCTCCTTGGCTAGGCTCATTCCTAAGTATTTTATTATTTTGTTGCTATTATAAATGGGTTTTTTAATTTCGTTTTAATATAGTTTATTGTTTATATTTAAAAACATTTTTGTGTGTTGATTTTGTGTACTGAAGCTTTACTAAATTTAAGACTCCCAATGCTATTTTGAATGGAAGTGATGAGAGTGGCATCCTTGCCTTTTAATGCATCTTGGAAAGCTTTTGATTTTTCCCCCCATCGATAATGACATTTGATGTGGGCTTTTCATACCTGGCTTTTATTGTGTTGAAGTAAGTTCTTTTTGTAATTATTATATTGAGAAGTTTTCATCAGGAGTGGATGTTGAGCTTTTGCAAATGCTTTCTCTGTATCTATCGAGATGTTCATACAGGCTTATCTTTCATTTTGTTAATGCAGTATATCACATTGATTTGCATACGCAGAACCACCCTTGCATCCCAGGGATAAATTCCACTAGCTAGTGATGTATAACCCTTTTAGCATGTTGTTCAATTTTGTTTGCTAGCATTGTATTGAGAAATTTTGTATCTGTGTCCATCAAGGATTTGGTCTGTAGTTTTCTTTTTTTGTAGTGTCTTTGTCCAGCTTTGGTAGCAGAATAATGCTAGTATTATAAAATGAGTTTGGGAGTGTTCCCTCTATTTTTTTGGTAGAGTTTTAAAATGATTAATATTTATTATAATTTGAATGTTTGGTAGAATTCACCCATGAAACCATCTGATCCTTGGTTTTTCTTTTGTGGGGAGGGAAGTTTTTAATTATTGATTCAATCATCTTTTTTTAATTTTATCGGTTTGTTCAAGATTCAGTTTTGGTAGGTTGTATGTTTCTAGGACTTTATCCATGTCTTTCAGGTTATCCATTTTGTTAACCAATTGTTCATAATAGAACCTTAAGATCATTTTCATTTCTGAGATATCTATTGTAATGTCTTCTCTTTCATTTCTGATTTTAGCTACTTGAGTCTTCTCTTTTGTAAGTTATTATAGATAATAGCTCATTGATTTTTTTCATGTTTTCAAAAAATCAACTCTTAGTTTTGTTGATTTTTTCTGTTTGATTTATTTCTGCTCTAATGTTTATTATTTCCTTTCTTTTGCTAACAGGCTTAGCTTGTTTTGTTTTGTTTTTTCCTAGTTCATTGAGGTATGAAGTTAGTTTGCTTATTTGAGGTCTTTGCTCTTTTTTAATGCAGGAATTTATTTAAATAAAGTCCTCCCTTAGGACTGCTTTTGCTGCATCCTGTAAGTTTTGGTATATGTGGTTTCCTTTTCATTTGTCTCAAGATATATTTTCATTCCCTTTTGATATTCTCTTTGACCCAACATTGTTCAGGAGTGTATTTTTTAGGAGTGTATATTGGTGAGTTTCCCATTTTCTTGCTGTTATTAATTTTAAGCTTCATTTACTTGTGGTCAGAAAGATACACAAAATGAATCTTCCTGCATTTGTTAAGACTTGTTTTGTGACCTAACTAGTGATCTATCCTGGGTAATGTTCCACGTGTGCTTGAAAATATGCATTCTTTTGCCACTGGATGGAAAGCTATGTATATGTCTGTTAGATATATTTGATCTATAGTATTGTTCAGTTCTTTTGTTTCCTGATTGATTATCTGTCTAAATAATCTATCGGTTAGAGTGGGGTGCTGATGTCTATTTCTCCCTTCAGACCTGTCAATGTTTGCTTTATACATTAGGTGCTTTGCTGTTGGGTGCATGTATATTTATATTTTATATCTTCCTGTTGAACTGGACCTTTTATTATTATATGACTCTCTTTGTTTCTTGTGACAGTTTTGACTTAACTGATATTTTACCTGATATAATTACAGCTGCCTTGTTTCGTTTTGGTTACCATTTACATGGAATGTCCATTTTCATCCCTTCGCTTTAAGCCTATGAATTTCCTTAAAGCAAAAGTGAACCTCCTGTAGGCAGCATATCATTGAATATAGTTGTTGTTTTTTAATTCACTTAGTCACTCTGTGTTTGAGGGGGGAAGTTAATCTATTTATCTTTAAATTAATTATTGATAGTAAGGACTCACTATTGCCATTTGTTAATTGTTTTCTAAATGTTTTGTAGCTCTTTTGTTTCTTCCTCTCTTGCTGTCTTTCTTGTGTTTGATTTATTTTTGTAGTGGTATGTTTTGATTCCTTTTTCCTTATATTTGTGTATCTACTAAAGATGTTTTTCTTTGTGGCTACTATGAAGCTTACATAAAACATCTATTATAACAGTCTATTTTAATCTGATAACAACTTGAATTGCATTATAAAAACTATACCTTTCATTCCCCTCCCAAGATTTTATGTTATTGATGTCACCATAGGTATCTTTTTAAATTATGTATCCATAAACAAACCATTGTATTTTTTAATACTTTTGTCTTTTACCTTTTATACAGGAGTTATAACTGATGCACACACCACCGTTACAGTAGTAGAGTGCTCTGAATTTTACTGTGGACTCACTTTACCAGCATTTTATACTTGCAAATGTTTTCATGTTACTAATTAACATCATTTTGTTTCAGCTTGAAGAACCCCCTTTAGCATTTTTCTAAGGCAAGTTTGGTGATGATCAACTCCCTCAGCTTTTGTTTGCCTGAGAAATGTATTTCCTCTTCATTCCTGAGGAACAGCTTTCCTGGGTATAGTAATTCCAGTTGGCAGTTTTCTCTCTTACTACCTGAATGTACCACCCCACTCTTTCCTGGCACCAAGATTTCTGCTGAGAAATTTGTGTATAGACTTATGGGGGTTCCCTTGTATGTGACAAGTCACTTTTCTCTTGCTGCTTCTAAAATTCTCTTTGTCTTTGTCTTTTGAAAGATTAATTACAACATATCTTGGTGCAATCTTCTTTCAGTTAATCCTGTTTGTGGACTTTTGAGTTTCATAAGTCTGGATTTCTATTCCTTCCAAGATTTAGGAAGTTTTCAGCCATTATTCCTTTAAATCAGCTTTCTGTCCCTGCCTTCTCTTCTCCTCTGGAATTCCCATAATGCCTATATTGATCACTTGATGATATCCCATAAGAAGTCCTACAAGCTTTCTTCACTTTTTAAATTCTTTTTTCTTTTTCTCCTCTGAATAAATGACTTCAAATGACCTGTATTTAAGTTTACTGATTTTTTTCTTCCACTACCTTTACAGATTATTTCTTTTACATTGTTGAAGCTCCTACTAAATTTTTCAATTCATTCATTGTATTCTCGGTGCCAGAATTTCTGCTTTGTTCTTTTTCATAATTTTTGTCTTTTTGAAAAAATTCTCTATGTTCACATATTATGTTCCAGATATTGTTGAATTGTCTGTGTTTTTTGAGTTGTCTGGGCTTCACTGAAACAATTATCTTGAATTCTTTCTTAGGCAATTCATAGATTTATATGTCTTTGTGGTCAGTTACCAGATTTTTATTAGTTTTCTTTGATGGTGTCATGTTTGCCTAATTTTTTCATGATCCATGTAGCCTTACATTAATGTCTGTTCATTGAAGGAGCAAACTCCTCTTTACATACTGGTCTGTGGCAAGTAAAGACCTTCTGCTGGGACTGCCTCTATGATCACAAATGAATGGGGTTGGACCTATTGCCAGGTCTGTGGGTGGATATATGGCTGGCTGACAGGCCTGTTACTGGGGGATGTGAGTGAGTGTGATTCCTACTGGATCCCCAGCTGGAAGGAACTACCTTCAGGGTCATAGCCCAGCACAGCTGGATCCACAGAAAGCAGGCCTGTTTCCAAGGGTGCAGATGGACGTGGCTTTTGCCAGGTGTCTGAGTGTGCCTCAGCAGGTCCCTGAGTAGGCCCCTGAGCAGCCAGAACTCACCCTGAGATTGTAGTACAGCAGGCTAGTAGCCAAACTCGGGGTGCACCAGGGTCCAGAGTTAGGACTGAGGTCAGTGGGCTTGATAGCAGGGATACAGACTGGCATCACAGGGTCCTAGAGCAGTCAGGGCTGACACTGCACCATGGTAGAATAGAGCTGGAGCTGAATCACTGGGCTGATTGGGACCAATACCAGTGAACCTCTTGCCAGGGGCATTGATGGGTGTAGTTCCTCCCAGGTCCCTTGACAGCTGGGGCTGGTGGCAGGACCTGGGGCAAAAGAGGCTAAGGCAAAGTCCATAGGAAAACGGGTCTGCTTTTGGTCTGCAGCTGAGACCACATTCAGCAAACTTGCCACTGGGATGAGGACAAGCCTTCTCAAAAGCAGCATTCTTTGGTCTTAGGCTCCACTGGGGTTTTACAACCTTTTATCTGGTCTCCAAAGTTCCCACAAGGGCGCTTATGCTCATGAATGTATGCCATATTGTGATTTGTTGGGGGTGATGCAAGCTGGATACTCCTTATTTTGTTGACATCACTCCCTCCTTTTAGCATAATGGTTTTGAGTTTCATGCATGTTGTAACATATGTCAGTACATTGTTCCTTTTTATGGTAAATGAATCACTTTTAATGACTGCATATTAGTTCACCTGTAGATATAACTATTAATTTAGCCACTTCCATTCATGGGTATTTAAATATATTTTTGTTAACATATTTAATGATTCATTGAACAATTTCTGTGTACATGTACAAATATTTTGTAGGTTCTTAAGGCCAATTTTTTAAAACATGTGATACTTATTTATTTATTCATTAGCAACTAATTTAACTAACTTATTGTCAACCAAAGTGACTCAATTCAACTGGCCATTTCAGCCAAGTTGCTGACGTGAGAGACCCATGTTGACACAAAGAAAGCATCCTGGGACAGTAAAAGTTACAAGGATGAAGGGAAATGAATCCAGTAGTGATTCTAATATGCCTTTCTTCATAGCCACAGGGGAAAGAATGTATATCTTCCCAATGCAATTACCTTCCTGGTGTTTAATGAATACAACTTTAGTTCACATTATACAATTTAAATCTGCTAGAATTCAAGTTATGGGGGAAGTTTCCTTGCACTTGCTGATCTGGTATATAAAAGTAAAGCTTTAAATGTCTGAAGGTTATTGATGTCATTATTTACTTGGGGAAGTCCAGTGGGGTGTCCTCTGAAGCAATTACCTAAAGCGTTTTTATATGTTAAACAAATCTAAAAAGAAGCCCCAGAAAAGAACCCTGGCTGGGAGAACCAGAGGCTGGGCAAGACTCATGAAGTGCTGGGACCAGATCCAGCCAATGGTTTTCAGTCTTTGGAAGATACAAGCCCCACCTGGGGAGACCTTAAAAATACAGATGTCCACTCTAATTCACGAAACCTGAATTCATGGCAAGAGGCCTAAGTACCTATATTTTTTAAAAACAGTTCCTCAAATAATTCTGACCTATAGCAAAGCTCAAAGACATTAGACCCAACCATTGACGAACTCTGTATTGTTTAGCCCCTACAGTAAAAGAGCCTTCTCCAACGGCCCCTCTGCTCACACTAAGGAATGATGCAAGAATCTGCTGTACAAACCCACTCTTGTATTACTGCAGACATGATGTTGAAGCTGTTGCTTTATTCTTTCTATGGCTCACCAAAAGAAAAAAGTTATTTCTACCAACTGGTTCAGAAAATGTTGATTTATCCTGAAGAAGTAATATAATTTGAAAGAAGGGGATCAAGAATCAATATGTGTAATAAATCATATTTCCTATTTTATTTTTGTGGCCAGGATATTCCCCTAAATTTTAATAGACACTTTTTTGTCTTATTGAGCCTTATATAAATTTGAGATTCTACCTGACATATCCCTCTATTATATTTTTATTTTCCTAGGTCATAATTAAAATTGTGTTTTCTACTTAGTATGTTGTTTATGTTATTATAAGCTACCTTCAAGCTTTTGTAGAAGGAGGCAAGGTGTGTGAGTGTAGGAGTGTACATGTGTCTGTTTATTTATTTGTTTATCTACTTACTTAAATATTTTAAGTGCTGATTATCTTGTGCAGTCAGCAGTATCATGAAGTCTCTCTCTCTTCCTCAATCCTTTAACATTCCTACCAAAGAAGGTGCTTAGGGTGTTCCTAAATGGAAGGGTGAGAGTGTTGATTAAAAGCTGCAAGGAGTTTTGTTCTGTTCTTTTATCTGGGCCATATTTTTTGTCTCCTCAATTTGGCAGCCTCCCTGTGTTTATTTCTGTGTATTAGGTAGAGCTGCTTTGACTCCCTGTCTTAGTAGTATGGCTTACTGTAGAAAAGCGTACCTGTAAATTGTGTGGGGTGGAGCCTTAGGTGATCACCAGGGTGGGAAAACCTGTTTCACTGCTTTGTGGCTCTGTGTGGGGGTGAAGGGCTTGGAGAGGGGAGACAGTGCCACTGCCTGACTTCTAGAGGTTAGTCCAGGAGGAAGGTGTCTCCCAGTTTTCACCGTGTTTCCAGTCACTTCACTTTCTCCCCACATGCCATTTGTGCCCTTCCAGCTGTTGCCTTGGTGCTGAATCTCAGAGAGGATGGGTCTGTGTAAGTCCTAAATCCATTTGGGCCCTTTAAGAAGAATCTCCTGAGAATCCAGCAGTTTCTTCCACTGCTCCAACCCCCACTGGTCTTTACAGTCAGAAATTATGGCTATTTATCTTCCTGGTGCTGGAATCCTGGGCTGCTGGGTGGTCTTATTTGGGCATGGGATCCCTCATTCCTGAGGAATCCCTCTCAATTTTTATCCACCACTTGTGAATGTGGGACTGCCCATTCAGCCACCTCTCCATGCCTTTCTGCACCTTCCCACCCATCCTATCTGTCTGGATGGATGTGGCTCTTTAAATCCTTGGTTGTCAGACTCCCATACAGCTCAATTTTCTGATGGTTCTGAGTGATATTTGTTTTGTAGTCTAGTTGTAATTTTGTCCGTAGTTGTGTGAGGAGGTGAAATGTGTTTACCTATGCCTCCATTTTGACTGGAAGTTCATCATCACCAAGCCATTATTATACGAAATGTTAAAGGGATTTATTTAAGAAAAAGAAGAAGATCAAAACTATGAACATTAAAATGGAAACAAATTCACAACTATCAACAACTGAATCTAAAAAAAAGGCAGAATGGCATAGGAAACAGAGAAGTCAAAGAGGTTGTATGTACTACCCATGGACATGAACTAAGGGGCGGGGGGATTGCTGGAGGGAATGGGTGTACTGGGCAGAGGGGAGTAAAAGGGGAAAATTGGGACAATTATAATAACATAATCAATAAAATACACTTTTAAAAATCACAATATATAAGGTTAGAAGTTCCAGCCAAGATGGAGGCGCAGGTAGAAACCCTTTGCTTCCTCACACAACCAAAAGGAGGATAACAACCAATCTAAAATCAACAAACACCCAAAAGCACCAGAAAATCAAACTGCATGGAACTCCGACAACCAAGGAGTTAAAGAAAAAATCAACCAGAACAACCAGACTGGTAAGGCGGACCAGGAGGGCCCACTCAGAAAAACCTCGGGGAAGTGGCTGAGGGGCGGGGCTGACTGCCGAGCTCAGCAGATCTGCATGGGAGGGACTGACTTAAGGGGAAAACTGAGACTCAGAGCTGACTGTGGGCTAAGGCTGGGGTTGCCCCGGTGGGAGATACTTCCAGTCTGAGCGAGAGTCTGTTGGAAAGTGGGGCTAGAGACAAGCAGGCAAGCTGCATTGTTCCCTCTCTGGACCCTCCCCGATAGGCAGTGTCTAAGCACAGCAAGGACAGTTGCCCTGCCTGGGTGAATTCCTAAGGCCCCACGCCTTACAACTCATCAGGTATGCCAAGACAAAGAAATAGGGCCCCAGTGAAAGAACACAGCAAAACCTCAGAACTAAGCTGTGAGGAGATTGCCAACCTACCTGATGGATAATTTAAAGCCTTGGTAATCAAAATGCTCACAGAACTGATGGAGCTTGGTCAAAAAATGAAAGAACAAATAAAGATACCCAAAATGAAATAAAGCAAAATATTCAGGGACAAGAAGGAAACTAATAGTGACAAGAAGGAAACCAGGCTTCAAAGCAACAATTTGGAACAAAAGGAATAAATAAACATCCAACCAGATCAGAACGAAGAAACAAGAATCCAAAAAAATGAAGAGAGGCTGAGGATTCTCTGAGACAACCTGAAACATTCCAATATTTGAATTACAGGGGTGCCAGAAGGAGAAGAACAACAGCAAGAAATTGAAAACTTATTTGAACAAATAATGAAGGAAAACTTCCCCAATCTGACAAAGGAAATAAACTTCCAGGAAGTCCAGGAAGTCCAGGAAGCCCAGAGAGTCCCAAAGAAGTTGGACCCAAAGTAGCACACACCAAGACACATCATAATTACATTACCCAAGATTAAAGATAAGGAGAGAATCTTAAAAGCAGCAAGAGAAAAGGAGACAGTTACCTACAAAGGAGTTCCCATAAAACTATCAGCTGATTTATCAAAAGAAACCTATAGGCAAGAAGAGGCTAGAAAGAAGTATCCAAATTCCTGAGAGGCAAGGACCTGCATCCAAGATTACTCTATCCAGCAAAGCTATCATTTAGAATGGAAGGGCAGATAAAGTGCTTCCCAGATAAGGTCAAGTTAAAGGAGTTCATCATCACCAAGCACTTATTGTATGAAATGTTAAAGGGACTTATCAAAGAAAAAGAAGATATCAAAAACTATGAATAGTAAAATGACAACAAAGTCACAATTATCAACAAATGAACCTAAAAGAAAAGAAAAACAATGAAAACAAAAACTAAGCAAACAACTAGAACAGGAACAGAATCAGAGAAATGGACATCACACAGAGGGAGTTCAGCGAGGAGGGGGAAGGGAGGAATAGGGGGTAAAAGGTACAGGGAAGAAGAAGCATAATTAGTAGGCATAAAATAGATGGGGAAAGATAAAAATGGTATAGAAAACAGAGGACTCAAAGAACTTATACGTACGACCCATGGACATGAACTAAAGCCGGGGGAGGGGGGAATGCGGGAGGGTTTGGGGGTCAGGGTGGAGGGGGGGAAAGGGGAAGAAACTGGGAAAACTGTAATAGCATAACCAGTAAAAAATACTTAAAAAATAAAAAAAAAATTTAAATCACAATATAAATAATATACTTAAAAATAAATGCTGCAAGGATGATATTATAATTAAAATGAATGTTTTGGAGATCTTCACAGTGAAGGAAAATAGATGACATTTCCTCCAAGGGTTTTTTTCTCCCTCCCCATATTGCCCCACCTCTGGGGTTTGATGAGCTTGATGGCTCAGTGGATCACAGTATCACTTCCTTCCTCAGCCAGTTTGCTGAGTCCCAGTGTCTGGGCCATTGACAACTCTCTTGACCTTGGCCAGGTGCCTGACAATTCTTGCCGAAGCAGCAGGCCAGAACATGTGGATAGAGCAGGATAAATCCCTCCTGCTTCTGGGAAGACAGCTCCTAGTTTACATGCTGGTGACCGCAGCTTAGCAGTATCATCTTCAAAAGGCAAGGATAAGATGGCTTTAATAGAGGAAGACATTTGTTCTACCACTCAGGCCTTTAATCCTCTCTGGCAGAATTGGCTTCCATAGTGGGCATGCCTCAAACAGGGGCTCACATCTCAAGCCTTTCAGCTAAGGCCCTAGAGAAATGAAAGTGCAGTGTAGACTGCTAATGGCCTTCACGCATTGCACAGATCACAGGATGCCCACAGAACTCGGCTGTCCACAAAAACCTTGCACAGAGTCCTCTGCCTGTTTTCTGAATTGATTTCCCTGAAACACATCACACTCATACAGAAAAAGCTTGAAATAATGAGACAGCTATTATTTCTGTTTCCTGACCCAGCAACATTGCTTCTGTTTAGAATTTGGCTGTGTTCATCTTCACTCTCAGGAATGAATCAACAATTCAGCACTGTTTGTGCCTCACCAGCAGTAGCAGTCTTTTCTCTCATTTTGATGAGAAAAATTTTTTTCCTAGGGAAGCAGATGGGAGCAGGTGGGTTAAGTGGTCCACACTACATACAGTGGCAAGCTGTGAACAGAAAGAACAGAAAAGCCACCGCTCTAAAGATTTATTATGAATTTATGTGGGTCACTTGTGGGTTTACATAGCATCTCTGTGTTGATTAATCTCCATAAGGGAAATATTCTCTCCTTTGATATCTAAGGCACATGTGGCCCAAAGGCCAAGCCTAGAATTACAGAATCAGGATCACCTCCACATGCGAAGACTCATATCCTACCATACTCTTTAGCACCCAGTTTGTGGCAGGGGATGAGTGGATGGCCAGAGAGTGGATCAAAGGCTGGGAAGGATGTTGGTGGGATGGGACATGGCAGACCAAAGGTAGCCCATCTACCATAGGCCCAGCATCCTCTGCAATGAAGTCATCTTGTTTTCCCCTACATTCTTTCAGCTCAATTAGTTTTACCAGAGACATATAAATACTTAGTGCTTTAAAATAATCTGTTTTTTATTCAGCAATGTGTTTGTTTTTGCCTGTAAATGATTTGACTTCATAGTGCATAAAATAAATAGGAAATCTCAGCATCATTCTCATGCTAGAAGCTGCTATCCAGAAATATCTATTTTGGTACTGTAATTTTTTTCTTTCTCTCTTGTTTGGGAAAGATGAAAGCTGCAAAGCTATTTATCTCCCCTAAATTAGCCTTGTGACAACTCTGAGCTATTAATAACCACTCCCCACAGCATCCATGTTTATGTCTTAGAGGGGTCAAGTGGTGATCACCACGGAGGGAGAATAGCCAAGATAAATGTGAGCCACGCAGCAGAAATGCAGCCGGAGTGCACTGACAAAGTGGGGAGAGGAGAGCAGATGTAACCCAAAGGTCCCCCAGCTGCCGCCAACTTGTAGGCACTAAGAGGGGACCATGGCACTCAGTGCCCTCCAGCCTGACTGTCGAGGACTCACATCTGATGGTGTCCTCCACGCACTCCTAGCACTGTTGGTGCTGCTAATTCTGCCTCTTCCTGTATCTGTTCCTACCCCTGCTGACCACCTCCTGCTGCCCAGGGGTGGGCTTCTCAGGGCCATCACTGCTACCACCACTTACAACCTAGACGGCACTGTCACTTGGTCCTAAGTCTCAAATATGAAGCAGGCCTTTGCTTAATTTTACCACCACTCAGCAATGTTCATATTTCTTAAATGGGTGTTGTTTGGGGCCAAATTAGAACCTCCATTTGCTGTAAATCCTTGCATTTTTCACCACTTCCCAGAGGCTTTCTTCCTATATCCATAACAGGATCTCCGGGGGAAGCCCTACTACTCACTTGTGGGCGACCACACTAAGGCTAAATATGAGACCTACCTGCTGAGCAAGACAACACACTCTGGTGTCAGACAGCCTGGGGTCATATCCTGGCTCCCTCGATACCTAAACCATTTCCTCTTTCATTGTTTCAATTTCCCCATCTATAAAATGTTATTTACAGTATACATACACCTTCAAAAGGCTGTTGCAGCATTAAGTGAAGGGAATCTATGATCCTTGCTTAGCAAAGTGTTATCATAACAACAGTGACAATGATGAGTGATTCCAAGTTTTCTGGGAAATCTCTCCAAAACGTCTGGATTAGAGGAAATCTCCACAAAAGAGAAGCAAGATAAACTCAGCTTCAGGAGAGCACTTCTCTGGGGAGAAACTAGGCCCTCTAACAAAGATTAAATAATCTAAGATGCCCTTGGGGCTCCCAAGCCCCTGTTAAGCATGAAGTAGTCCCCCAAATAATTTCTTCAGCCTTCTGAAATGCTTAGGATAAAGACAATAGAAATTGCCTTCTGGGTTAAAATATAAAATACTTGAAATGTCAGACTGAGCTGATCAGAGAAGTAGCAATGGAAACACCTGCTGTTTCTGTAACCGACAGTGGTTCGTAAAGGACGGCATCCTTGTATGCTGATCACAAGACATTAGTCAGTGACAGAGGGCTGCATTCAATTTGCAGTGGCAAAGGTTCTGCTCAGGCAGTGAAGGGCTCTCCTTAGGAGTTAAAAATATAATGATCAGGCATCAGAGTTTCTTAATTTCTTTCACAGCTGAGGAAATTTCTCTCTGGAGAAGGCTACAAAGTCATTTAAATCCACCCACTCATTTTCATTCCTAGAAGAGCGATAATTGTCATTGTTTCTGGCTACCTAGCATCTGAACCCTCTTAATATAGCCCACCTTTAATATAGAAGCTAAAAGTGCAAAATGCTCATTTTCCCAGCTTCCCTTGAAGCTAGGCACAGACCCATGGCCTGGCTCAGCTGATCATGTGCCCCTCTCCCATGAGGTGGCAGCTGCATTCTGAGGCCTGATTCCTGAGTCACAAAAGACAATTCTCATGCAGCCCAGTGGAGGGAAAAGAAAAGTATCACAAAGAGGCAGCCATGTTTCCATCTAACCATTGTATAGCACCACCTTGAGCGTTGTTCCTGTTTTCATGCCTGACTGTGTTTCTCGAGCCCCCCCAGGATTTCTATGAGACCTCAGTACGTAGTTGATGTTCCTCCTCTTACTGGCCTATACTTCCTTCTCTTCACCCAGCTACCTTCTGCTCATTCTTTTAGAATGGGCTCAAGCATCACCTCTTCCTATAAGCCTTCCTTGATATAACTCTCCTTCCATCAGACTATTTAGACTTCTTGACATCAGGGGATGGGTCTAATTTATTCTTCTGGACAAGTGCCAGAAGCCAGAACTATAGATATTTAATAAATACATATGTAGTATTTTCCTATTGATGTTATAGCAAATTACCACAAACTTGGTAGCTTAAAACATCACAGATTTCTTTTCATACCAGTTCTGGAGGCCATAAATCTGACATCAGTTTCACTGGCCCAGAATCAAGATGCTGTCAGGGCCATGCTCTCTATGAAGTCTCTAAAGGAGAATCTGTTCCTTGCCTCTTCCGACTTCTGGTGACTGTCAGTGTTCCTTGGCTTGTGGCTGCATCACTCCAATCTCTACCTCTCTGGTCACATTGCCTTCTCCTTTTCTGTCTGTAATCTCCCTCTGCCTTCCTCTCATAAGGACACTTGTTATTGCATTTAAGACCCACCCAGATTATCCAGGATAATCTCCCCATCTCAAGATCCTTACCTTAATCATATCTGCGAAGTCTTTGCCATATAAGATGTCATCCACAGATTCTACAGATTAGAACATGGGCAGCTTGGGGGCTGTTGTCTATAGGTAATGTACAGCATAAACTTCCATAAAGCATTAGCCCACACTTTTTCTTTGCCACCAGAATTAAAGTTACTCCCATGGGGCTATCTTCTCTGTGAAGTATTTTGCCCCTTTACAAAGGACACCTCCTTGAGCTGAATTCACCTTAAACAACCTGTCTCATGTGCAAATCCACCCCGTGGCCAGAAGGTTTCATTCAAGTCATTGCAATGGCCCTCTTCCCAATCCTACTGCTGAGTATATGACCTTGAACAAATTGTTAAATGAGAGAAATAACTCTGCCCTGATGTCAGGAGACCTGGTGTCAAGTCTCTTTGTTGAAAGGAACTGTGAGTGAGGATCCCATTCTCTGAGCCTCAGTTTCCTCATTCCTACAAGGACAGATTAAAACTCTCCCCAGTCCAGTCATGCTCTGTCCCCAGATGTTCATATCTTCCTCTTTCTTACCACAAAAGAACACATACTGTGTGATTCCATTTACATGACTCAGTAACAGGCAACTCTAGAGGTATTGTTTAGAAATGCTTACATAGGTGATAAATCTATAAAGAAATCTGGAAATAATGATCACAAAAGTTAGGCTAATGGTTATGTCTGGTGAGGTTGGGAGGATGAGAGGATTTGGGGGACTAGCAATTTTCTGCTTCTTGACCTGAGTGGTGTGTACACAGGCATTTGCTTCATAATCATCTGCTTAATCTATACATATACGCTTTATTTACTTACTTCTATTTAACTTTTAATTTTGGAAAATTTCTAACAGTCTCAAAAGTATAAACAATAGCATAATAAAGACCAGCCTCAATAATTAATCCACTTTTTCCTAATTTTATTTCACATATGCATGTCTCCAAATTTTGGGCAATGTGGGATATTTTAAAGCTAATTCTAGGTGTTGCATCATTTCACCAAAAAATGCTCCAATACATACAGGTATATTCTATGCATATTTACATTTATATGTATAAATAATATATGTGTATATATATATATATATATTATATTACTATATGTACATAATATACATCTATTAAATAAATCTAACCACAATAAAAATGCTGGAAGTGAAAGGGAGGAAATGGAGCTGGTCTCGAAGACAGAAGACTTTTTGGCAGGTGAAAGGCTTTGTGTGTGTGTGCATGCATGTGGAGGCCAAAGGAGGACGCCTGCTTTGGGTTGGAGGGACAACTACTCTGGTGGCTTAGCTCAGGAGTCATGGTTTGGCTCCCAGTGATGGAGCTGGGCACTTAAATGAGCACAGTTAATCCTGGGAACCCAGAAGAACTGCAATACTTGGAACCACAAGGGGTATTTTAGGGATAGATAAAAGGAGTCCAAGCTCCACGTTTGAACTTTCATTTCTGTCTGCCGAGTACCTTGCCCAGAGTTTAGACCTCAATAATTGTTAAGTAAATAAATGACTGGGAAAGAGAATGGCTCTAAAAGACCTCACAGTTTGGAGGATGCTCAGATATCGTTTCATGACTTTAAGCAAACTGCCTAGCTCTTGGGCAGAGAGAGGAGATTGTGAAATTCTTTGTGGAACAGCAGCAACCCTACACTGCTTGTGGGGAAGAGGCATTTAGTTCTCAACAGAAGTGGGCGGAGACATTCAGGCAAACCATCTGTGCCCCTAATATGGATGCCAATCTGTCCTGTTGCTGGAGAAACCTAGAATCAGGTCGATAGCTATTTCACATGGTAAGAACCCAAGTCCTGTAAAGTAGGAGTAGGAAGCGGGGGATGTAGGGCAGTTCTCAGACTCTAGTCTGCGGCCTAAGTGCTGGTGTTACCAGGCACTGTCTACAGGTCTCTGAGCTTCTGGGCACCATGCAAAGAGGCTGAAGAAAGAGGCCAACATAGGATATCACAATCTTCCTTTTGTCAAGACTGGCCTATTCTTCAAGTCTACTCAAGCTTCCTCCTCCAGAAGCTCCTAGTGCATAGCAAGCCCTTCATTGTCTCCTGATCCTGCTTTAGTGCCCCTGCCCTAGCTATTCCCTCTGTGGGGGTGCTTTCCCCCCAGGTGTCCACGTGGTTTGCTCCCTCATGTTCTTTAAGTTCCTGTTTAGATATCTCTTCATTAGAGAGCTCTTCCATGACCATGTATACATGGCAACCCCACCTCTCACCTAGCCCTCTGTCCCGTGTACTCTGCTTATTTTTCCTCCTAACTCTTATTGTCTCTATTCCCACCACACAGAGTTCACAGAATGTAAGGCAGCAGGGTTTCCCCCGCCCCCCCTGTTTTCTTCATAGTTGTGTTTCCAGGGCTGAGAGCCATGCGTGACATGGAGTAGGAGCTCACTTCCTACATGTTGAATTCACATTTTCATGTCTGGTCTGTGCATGTCACTTAACACTTTGTTATCATTCCCATCTGGTTGTCCCAGCTATGCATCTCAAGGACATGGATGGGCTCTCTTCCTGTTTTAACCTGTCACTTAACCTCCTATGAAATGGGGAGCTCAGGGTGGTACACACAGTCTCCAATGTGCCTTCTAGCTCTGTTCTGTAAACCATGCTCAGATACGCCCAACCCTCAGCCACAGCCTCAGCCTGCCCTTGAATTTCAGCGCTGATGCAATGTGATGACAGGGTTTTCAGGGCATTTATTCTCTAAACACATGTGATCTGTGATCATCTTAACACAGGGAGGATTTTCAAAAACAGGGTAAACCTAATCATATTTAATTTACAGCTTTATAAGATTTCTTTTTTGATCAAAATTTTCTAAGGACAAAGGCTGAAATCTAAAAACAACAGAACAGAACCCTTTCCACAGAGAAGGCTCAATCCCATGGCAATTGTTGGGAGCCTCTTCAGAGGTCTCAGGGAGAGAAAGCAGAGCTTCAGGATTCAGTACCCAGAGGAGGACTACCATGCTGCCCTGGCTCTGAAACCCCCAAGGGAGGCCTAGCTTCAGACAGCAGGGATGCTGTCATACTTAGTAACGAGTCTCAAGGTGCTAATTAACAGGGACACAATTGCTTAGCCCAGCTCAGCCTTCCCCAGATCCAGTCTGCACCCCCTCCATCTTGTCTCTCTCCTTGTCTCCTTTTGTTTAAAGCAGGGCTCACCATCAGCCTCATCTAGTCCCAGGAGAATCACTACACTAGGAGAGATGGGCAGACAGACCTCCGCCCAGAGTGGGACAGACAGATTTGTGTGGGTGCTCAAAATCTGGAGAAGCCACACATAATTCTTCTGCTGGAGCTGTTATAATCCCACGGCCCTGGGTAAGCTACCTCCAGGAGCCTTGAGTGAGCAAGTATAACACCCCTTCCCCTGGGGCCCGAGCTACTCCCACCCCCTCCCACACCTTTGGCTTCACATCCTAGTCACTTTCCAATGCACTGAGTCTCCCCAGTACTCACGGCTGGTTACGTGCCTGCCCTTGTGTGTTTCCTCTTATACCATCCTTATCCCTGGGTAATTTTTATCACCCCCTATCTTTCTGGTGCCCTTCATTTCCTCTCTCCACTGATATATGGGCTTTTCAAGGGTGACACTCTGAGTTGTTCATGTGTCCCCAGCAATGGCAGAAGGGACACTGCAAGTGATCAGGGGAAACAAGGAAGGGAGGGAGGAAGGGGCCCTGGGCTACACCTGGTTATGGGAGCCATGTGGGTGCAGTGAGGAAGGAGCACCAGAGCCAAGAACGCCCACAGTGGGTAGCCTGGAGGTTTCTCTGATGACGTCCAGCATGACCACCACAGTTACATGTCAGGTGTGGTTGGTAGAAATCACATTTTGTCCCTAAGGATGCTGTTAAGATTAAAAGAAAGGAAAATGGCATTCAAGGAACCAGGCACCTCATATATAATGTACTCACTATAGGCTCTGGCTAATGACTCCCTCTCTGACTCAGAGCTTCCCCTGGAAAAGTAATTTTCCCTGTAGGATCCGCCCCGCTGAGACACTGAGTCCAGCAGGTCACACGCAGCACCTAGGCTTTCTGCTCAGCTCTCCCAGGAGGGGCTCTGTGTGATCTTGGGCAGGTTGCACTCTCTGGGCCTCAGTTTCTCCACTGGTGGGTCCTAGGCAACTTAAATATTCTACAGGCTATGATTCCGCTGAACGGTCCTGCACTGGGGTGGATTTTAAGCCAGAGCTGAGTTGTGGGACGTGCCACCTGTGGGCAGCTCACAGGCAGCGAGTCGGTGGGGGGAGGAGGGGATCCTGCCTCCGCAGACAACACCCTTGGGGAAGAATTGAAGTAAACCCAGCAAACTGCCAGTGACCCATTCTTTCTTAGTGGTAACCAGGTGGCACAGGGCCCTAGCTCAGAATTCCAGCAGCACATTCCGTTTCCTACCAGTGCCTCCTCTTTGCCCACCCCCTCACCCCCAGCCTACCTCTCAGCCTCCAAATGAGAATCTGGCGGAAGCCATGCTAGGGACCGTAATTCAGTATTTATGAAAGACAGATTCTAAAAAAGCTCCCCTAAAAGCATTCAGGATGATTCCTCACTATATTCTAGTCCAGCAGTTCTCAAAGTGCGGTCTGGGGACCTCTGGGGCCCCGAGAACTTTTCAGGGGGTCTGTAAGGTTACAACTATTTTACAAGGATACAGTAGCCCGCCCCCCACCCCTTATCCACTTTCCCTTTCCACAGTTTCTGTTACCTGTGGAGAACTGGGGTCCAAAATATTAAATGGAAAACTCCAGAACTAAAAATTTGTAAGTTTTAAATTGCAGGCCTTTATGATACCATGATGACATCTCCCAGTGGCCTGCTCCATCCAGCCCAGGACATGGATCATCCCTTTGTCCTGGATCTTCACGCTCTCTGTCCATGAGCCACTTAGGAGCCATCTCTGTTATCACATCGACCGTCACGACATCACAGTGCTTCTGTTCAGGTAACACTTATTTTCCTGAATAATGGCCCCAAAGTACGAGAGCAGGGATACTAGCAATTCGAATATGCCACGAGAAGCTGTAAAATGCTTCCTTTAAGTGAGAAGGTGAAAATTCTCAACTTAATAAGAAAAAAAATCCTTTGCTGAGGTTGCTAAGATCTATGATAAGAACAACTCTTTCATCCATGAAATTGTGAAGAAGGAAAAGGAAATTCGTGCTAGTTTTGCTGTTGCACCTCTAACTGCAAAAGTTACTGCCACAGTGCGTGATAAATGCTTAGTTAAGATGGAAAAGGCATTAAGTTTGTGGGTGGAAGACATGAACAGAAAATGTGTTCCCGTTGAAGGCAGCATGTTGCGCCAGAAAGCACTGAGCCTGTACGAAGACTTCAGCAAGGGATCCTCTGAAAGGAGTGACACCAAGCCATTCACTGCAAGTAAGGGATGGTTACACAGATTCAGGAACAGGTTTGGACTGAGAAATGTAAAAACTGCAGAGGCTGTGCCTGCTGTTGGAGAAGCTGCTGCCACATTTCCGGCAGAGCTGAAGTTGGTTAAGGAGGAAGGTACGTAGAGGAAAAAATGGTGTACATATAGGGCTTGGTACTACACACAGTTTCAGCACCCTCCAGGGGTCTTAGGATAAACCCCCTGCAGATAAGGGGGACTACTTTACACTAAGTCCTCACTTAAAGTTGTGGGTTCTTTCTTGGAACTGCAGCAAAACGACATATAATGAAGCCAATTTTAGCATAGACTAATGGACAGAAGCAAGAGCTAAGCTCCTATGGCATCTCATCGACAAAACCGTGCTGGACAAAACGAGGACCTGCTGTATTGTGTTACTTGCCTTTTCATTCCCATTCTCTGGCTAGTGCACAGTGAAGTTTTCCAGAGGCCACATCATGTGGGATATCGAAGCAGCTTAAATGCAGTTATGAGAATCCTGCTGTCTTCCATTAGGCCAGATATGAAAGAGTTTTGCAGAAAATGTGAAACAATGCCTTTCTTGTCAATATTTTTTTTAAATCTGAGTTGCCTTTTTTTAAAAAAGCACATTATGTATGTTAATATGCAAAGAGTTTATGAAGTAATGAGTATTTGAAGAATTTCTCAGTGTTAGTTTTTAATGTGGTAAGAACTACTGGACGTAACACACATAAACTTAAGTTTTATGATGTCCTCAATAACTTTTCAGAGTGCAAAGAGGTCCTGAGACCAGAAGACTTGAAAACTGCTGCTGTACTCAATGGGCAATTAAGGGCAGTAGCGCACTGCCTCGGCCTGCTGACCTCCTGGACTGGATTTTCCAGCTGGCAGATGCCCCAGGCAAAACAACTTCCCCAGGGAAACTGAGTCAGAGGAGAGGGAGTCAGACCTGGGTTCAAATGTCTGCCCCATACCTCCTAGCCGTGCAGCTTTGGGAGAGTGATTGAACTACTCTGACCTTCAGTCTCTTCATCTGCGAAAGAAGGGTTTTAATGAGGTCTTCCACACCATGGCCCAGCACCTGTGATGTGCTCAGTAAATGTTGGTTTGCCCCAGCTTCTCCAGGACAGGGGCACTTACCTGACATCAGCAGACTGAGAATAACTGCCAAAGGAGACATACTTTGCAACCTTGCCACTGATCTTGAATTTAGTTGCCTCTGCATTTCTAACACCTTCTCAGGTGCTGTTGATGTTGCTAGTCCAGGGGTCAAATCTTGCGGATGCTTGAGAGGTGCTTTATCTCCTTGGTATTTACTGAAATCCAGGCCCCGGGAGGTTCTTGGAGGGGAAGCAGCTCTTGGGAGTGAGAACTTCCAGAAGGAGATGAGCAGGGGCCTCTGGCCATCCTAATAAACTGTCCTTTTGTATTTCCATAAGCAAAGGCTCTCCTCATGGCCCCTGCCCTGGAGAGCTCATCCCGCCAGTGAAGAGAGGACAGTGAGGGGCCCATGTCAGCAGGACATGATTAATACTGCTCAGCTCTCCACAGCCCTGGCTGTTGTGTGTTGGTCTACTTCCTTCCCTCTTGACTTCCCTCGTCTTCTTTCTCCCTCTTTTTCATCCAGTTCTCCCCCTTTCAATCCAAGAGTTGGTGGCTTGCTGCCCTCTGGAGCTCACAACAGTGGTCCTGGGGCTGTCCTGCACCCTTTAGAATTCTCAGGGTTATTGGAGGCTGAGGAGAGAGACCCCGTAGTGGACTTTATTAAATGGGAGGGTACAGTTGGGGGCCTCCCCAAACCTGCTCCCTTGTTCCTCCTTCATACTTAGAATCCTTCCCCCCTTTCTTCTATAGCCAACTTTCACTTTTTTAACAGTTCTAAGACATCCCAAACAGAACTCTTCCCTTCAAAGCCAGCATCTCAGTTTGGGAAGCTGGGGACACAGTGCTGCTATTTATTCCATAAGCAAATCTTTCCCATAGAGGGATGGACAGGTTCCTGAGCACCTCTGCAAATCAGGCAGCAATGGAGGGAAGAGGCGGTTCGCCATCTTCCTGCAATGATGATGAATCTGTTCCCCCAAAGCCTTCACTTCCCTGCAGGGTGGAGATGAATTTGCTCAGGCCAGGGCAGTTCCACCAATACTGGGGCAGGATGGTAAATGGCCTCTGACAGGTGAGAACGCAAGCTCAGTCCCCCGTGCGGGTACCTAGTCATTACTCACTCAACCTCTACAAGCTTCAGTTTCCTCATGAGTAAGATTGGAAGAATGATAGCTAAAGGTTGTGAGAAATAAATTTCTCACTATGTCAAAAACACAGTCTGAGGGTGTACCACACCCTATGTGAGTCACCTGCAGCGCCCCACCGTGAGCACCCAAAGTCCCTCCCTGCTGGTCCAAAGTAATGACGGTAACAAGCAGGCGTTTGAGGAGGCATGGAGAGTAACAAAAGCCCTTCTCTCTGGGGCCAGGAGACCAGGTTCTAGTCTCACCAAGGACTAAGGAGCTAGTTAGGATGCCTGACCGGCAAGTCAATGTGCTTCTTGGTGCAACTCTGCTCTCTTTCAACATGGGGGTGAGGCCCATACCAAAGAACAGGCCTCCTTTGGACAGGAGAATGTCCCAGGAAACATCTAGAGGCCAACCCCATTTTCCAAGCTGGTCAGTGACTGAACCCCAAGGCTGCTGGTCTGGGAGGGCTAGCCCTCTCCATGCTTGTCCCTCCCTCAAGTTCACAGCCCCACAGCTGCATGACATTCCTTCCCCAGGCCCAGCTCTGAGGCCTCTCGCCCTGTGCTGAGAGCCCAGAGAGACCTTGCTGAAGACATTTGGACCTTGGCCCATCCCTGCTGGTGTTCTGCTGACCTAATCCTGTAACTGCGTAATTACATTATTAGCATATGGTGAACCACAGTAAGCAACGTATCTTGCTGGAGAGGATTAGGATAAATTGCAGCTTCAGCAGAGGAAAGGGAGAGCCAGAGGGGCAGACACGTGGGGTTGGTGCTGAAGGAGGTCTAGACACCTTCTAGGCCTTCCTCTTCCCAGTGCACAAGGAAACGGAGACCCAGGGACAAGAAGTGACTCAGCTTGCAAGTGCACTCCATCCAACACAAATCAAGGGGTGCCAGTGTCACCCTCACATTCAATCCCTTGGCAGGAATTACAGCACCAGGAAAAGTGGAGAGATGTTTTCCACATGCAGAGATTCAGCTCAGGGGACAGAGCAAAATGTCTGCTCTGAAAGCTTGGGACTCACGCGGCTGAGCAGTCCCAAGAGCAGGGCCTGTGTCCAAGACCACATGGAACCCATGCTCGGTCACACCCTGGCAGTTGCGGAACCAGGGCCCAGCCCCCAGGAAGGCACATGCCTGCACTGCACAGCATGGAGGCCACAGTGTCAAGTGCTCTAGGCACTCCGATCTTGGGTGACCCCACACTGAAGGCTTGTCTTGACACTGACCCTTTGCTCCTAGGGTTCCTTCTGCTCATTGGATTCTCTCCTGCTGTCCTATGGGACTCACCTCCAGGGCTGCCTTTTGCAGACCTCTGTGGTGTTGGAACCCTGCTGTGTTGGAATCGTGTGCCTAATGAGGTGTCAGTTACCCCTGTTGTCTCCTGCTCTGAACTTCCTTCAGGCAGCAGCTTGATCGGATCCATACTGTACCCCTAGTGCCAGCAAAAGGCCTGCCACCAACGAGATGCTCAAGCCATTTGAGCAGTCATGCAGGTGGGACCTAGGGGTGGTGAGAAGCTGAACATTCTTGGGCTGGGTAAGTGGGGAACCCAGGTGCTTTGCTGAGGAGTTCAAGAATGTGGTCTGTGTGGGGAGGTAGGGGGTACCATTTGATTTCCCTGATCCCTAGGATCGGGGGGTGAGGGAGATTCTACACCTGGACACCAAGAGACTCCAGCTGTGAGAAAGGGATGATGAAGCTGGCAGCCAAGCAGGACCAACAGATCAGTGGAAGGCCATAAAAGGAAACTCAGATAAGACAGAAGGCAGACCATCTGGGCAAAGGATAGGGCATAGTGCTTATGAAAGCCAGCTTTCCCCTGCTTTTGTCCTCAGGTTCCAGACACCCAAGTGTGCTTCCTCCCGGCCAGAGGGCTCTGCTGTACCCACCTGCCCATCTGCAGCAGGACCATGCCCAAGGCTCCTTCCTGTTTTTCTCACACATGGACTCCTGCGTGCTACTATAGAGAGCCATGGGGCTGATCTGACTGCTCCCCTACTTGGCTTTTCACTGCTGCTCTTGTTGGCTCCCTACTGACTTTCTCAGAGCCTCTTGTCCAAATGCTCCCACTTCCAGGAGGCCCCAAACACACACCAGTTCCAACTGCTGCACTCAGCTGATGACCTCACCGGAACCACCCAGAGTATACTCCTTTCAATTCCACCCCTTCTGCATCAGCCTTTCTGTCTCCTCACCCACCCCAACCCCTTTCCTCTCATCTCCTGGCCAGAGCACTCCTCCCCTCTGCTTCCATCCACCTCCTCCCATTAGTGCCCTGGCACTTTCCCAGCCGTCCCTGGGTCTATAAGAAGATGGTTTCAGCCAACCTCAAAATACGAATCTTCAACCAGCTGCCCCTTATTCCTCCTTCCTGTCACCACCGGGCTTTGTAGAGGAGTTAGGCCACATGCCTCCACTCCCTCATCTGACTCCTGAACCCTCACAATCATGGTTCTGACCCAGAACTCAGCTGAAAGACAGTCATGATATGTTGTGGGTTAGAAAATGCAGGTGATAAAACAGGATGCACAGTACAATTCCATTTTTTGGAAAAAAAAAGTTTTATATTTGCGTATTTTTTCATAGACAAATGTTATATAATAAAATAAATTAATCACAGATGGATCAAATATTTAGAAGCCAAAAATAAAAATGAAAGTTAAAATATGGGGAGATTTTAAAAAGCAACCTTAAAATAGGCAAGACTGTTCTGAGCAACTCACAAAAAGTTTGATGTTCACCAAATACAATCAACAAACTCAAAATACAGGGGAAAAACTGGGGAAATAATTCATGTGTGAGAAATGGTTAGTTTCCTTAGACAATAAACAGCATTTTTAAATTAATAAGAAAAATAATTAACCAATGAACAGAATATTGTTTGGGCAAAGAATCTGGAAAAAATACAGATAAAGATATACAATTAAATTAGAAATACATGAAAATGAGTGCAAATCTTCTAAAGAAAAGACAGTGTTTTCTACTTATCAGTTTGGCAAAGGAGAAAACTACTGACCACATACAGCTTAGATAAGAATATGCAGAAACTGAGACTGCGTGGTGGGAGTGTGGACTGCTGCTGCCTTTCTAGAGATCAGTGTGGCAATCTCCAAACTCCAAGTCCACACACCCTCTGAGCTGTTCTAACAGAACAGACCCGGGGCAGGGGGGTGGGGAGGGGGGCAATGATGTACTATTACCAAATGGACCCACCCTTGTGCTCCGGGGATCCCCCTACCCTGTACTAGGTTTGCCTTGCCCGTTGCCAGGAAAAGACATCTCTCAATGCGAGAGATTGGTGAAAAGGAAAGGAATTATTTATTTCAAAGTTATACAGACTTAGAGTAATGACTTAATGTCTTCATTAAAATACTAAAGTCCTTTAGAATACCCACAAATGCACAGTCCTTCTTTCTCCCCTTTGCCCAGTCTGGGGTACCATAACTCAGGAAAGAAGTAGAAGTCCGTGGTCCAGGCAGCCCCCTGGTTCCGGCACCATCCGCTGTGTCACCGCCACAATCTCCAGTTAATCCAAAACCATGTGACACCTTCTCACGGCCCACCAGCAAGAGTCCTTTCACCCCTTTTCTTCCCGCAGCATCTCTCCTACATTCTTCCAAACTGCTAAGAGAGAGCTCTGCGTTGCTGCTGCATCTTGCCTTCCAGCTTCCTAAGTTGCGTGGCAAAGGAAGACCCAAAACTGCATGGTTCTCCCCTGCTGAAGCCGAGAAGTTCTTCTCTGCCAAAGCCACATGGTGCTTCCTCTCATGGCTGCCATGCCTGGGTTTAAATCCCAGCGCCAATCTTCCTCTGCAGTCCCACATCTGACTCCTCCCACAATCGGCCACACCTGCCAGCATTCCCTTATTTTTCCAGCTTTTCTGGGCAGCCATAGTAAGTCCCAGCAGGCGTGGCCCCATGGTGTGATCCAATCATCTCCAAGCTCTCCTGCAGGCACTGTAACCAGGGAGAGTTGCCTCCCAGTTGCATCATGGGTTAAAGTCACTCCCATCCCCCTGGCTCAAAGCAAGGCCACAGCATTTAACATATCTATGAAACCAGTTAAAGGTTATAGACATGTTAAATGACCTGCCAGAGGTTAGCTGCACAGCTGTTGCTGTACAAAACAGCTCTCAATGGCCCTGCTCCATGTGTCCCCTCCCCCAGCTCAGACTTGTGGGGGTAAGGACATCCTATATATATATATATATTTTTAAATATTTCCTGGACACCCTGAGTTCTGGGCCCCATTACAAATCCCCATTTGGGGGTCCCTCCTTGGCTGCACCCTGTTACACTGTCACATGGGCTGTTCACTCCTAGGAGCTTATTCTAGATATATACTTTCAAAGAACCCATCTTTGGTTTTTTTCATTCTCTCTGTTGTTTTCCTGCTTTTAATGTCATTCATTTCTGCTCTAATTCTTACTATTTCCTTCCTGCTTCTTGCTTTAGGTTTACTCTGCTTTTCTTTCATTAGGTTCCTGTCTTAGTCCATTCAGACTGCTATAACAAAAATACATAGGCTGAGTGGCTTCAACAACAAACATTTATTTCTCATGATACTGGGACTTGATATTTGGACTGGGAAGTCCAAATCAAGGTGCTGGCAGATTCAGTGTCTGGAGAGGGCTCACTTCCTGGTTCACAGAGGACTGTTTTCCTGCTGTGTCCTCACATGACAGAAGAGGCACAGGAGCTTTGTGAGGTCTCTTTAATAAGGAAGGGCACTAGCCCCATTCATGAGAACTCTGCCCTCATGACATAATCATTTCCCAAAGGCTCCACCTCCTAATACCATCACACCGGGGGTTAGATTTTGACATAAGAATTTGGGAAGGACACAGACATTGTCTATAGCAGTTACTAAGGTGGAAAATTTGGTAATTTTTTCATGATTTTTTTCTTTTTTTTTCCATATTTGAGAAGTCTATTTTCTTCTTTTTTAATATATTTTATTGATTATGCTATTACAGTTGTCCCATTTTTTTTCTCCCCTTTATTCTCCCTTGACCTGTAACCCCCCTCCCACCATCATTCCCTCACCTTAGTTCATGTCCATGGGTCATACATATAAGTTGTTTGGCTTCCCCATTTCCCATACTATTCTTAACCTCCCCCTGTCTATTTCGTACCTACCATTTATGCTTCTTATTTCCTATACCTTTTCCCCCACTCTCCCCTCCCCCTCCATGCTGATAATCCTCTATGTGATCTCTATTTCTGTGAATCTGCTACTGTTCTAGTTGTTTGCTTAGTTCATTTTTGCTTTTGTTTTTGTTTTTTTTAGGTTTGGTTGTTGATAGTTGTGAGTTTGCCATTTTACTCTTCATATTTTTGATCTTCTTTTTCTTAGATAAATCCCTTTACCATTTCATATTATAAGAGTCTGGTGATGATGAACTCCTTGAACTTGACCTTATCTGGGAAGCACTTTATCTGCCCTTCCATTCTAAATGATAGCTTTCCTGGATAGAGTAATCTTGGGTGTAGGTCCTTGCCTTTCATGACTTTGAATACTTCTTTCCAGCCCCTTCTTGCCTGTAAAGTTTCTTTTGAGAAATCAGCTGATAGTATTATGGGAACTCCTTTGTAGGTAAGTGTCTCCTTTTCTCTTGCTGCTTTTAAGATTTTCTCCTTATCTTTAATCTTGGGTAAAGTAATTACGATGTGCCTTGGTGTGTGTTTCCTTGGGTCCAACTTCTTTGGGACTCTCTGAGTTTCCTGGATTTCCTAGAAGTCTATTTCCTTTGCCAGATTAGGGAAGCTCTCCTTCATTATGTTTTCAAGTAAGTTTTTGATTTCTTGCTCTTCCTCTTCTCCTTCTGGCAACTCCATGATTTGGATGTTGGAATGTTTAAAGTTGTTCCAGAGGTTCCTAAGCCTCTCATTTTTTTTGAATTCTTTTCTCTTCATTCTGTTCTGGTTGAATGTTTATTTTTTCCTTCTGCTCCAAATCATTGACTTGAGTCCAAGTTTCCTTCCCGTCATTGTTTGTTCCCTATACATTTTCCTTCATGTCATTTGTCATAGCCTTGACTTTTTCCTCTATTTTGCAACCACATTCAACCATTTCTGTGAGCATCCTCATTACCAGTGTTTTGAACTGTGCATCTGCTAGGTTGGGTATATCGCTTACTTGTATTTTTTTTGGAGCTTTGAACTGTTCTTTCATTTGGACCATATTTTTTTGTCTAGGCATGTCTGTTATGTAGTAAGGGGAGGAGCCTTAGGTATTCACCAGAGCAGGGCTACCCTACATCGATGCACTGTGATGCTGTATGTGGGGGAGGGGTCCCAGAGGGAACAATGCCACTTGCTGAACTCTCCACCGGTTTTCAGTCACTTCCCCTGCTACCCACAAGCAAATTGGGCCCTTTTGGTGCTGATTCCCAGGTGGGTGGGTTTGTGTGTGTTCTAGGACCCTGTGGGTCTCTCCAACAAACTCTCCTGTGAGGCTGGGAGTTTATTCTGCTGCCACAATCCCCACAGGTTTTTTCATTCAGAGGTTTTGAGGCTTTATTTCCCCACACTGGAACTCTGGGTTGCACTGTCAGTCTCGTTCCCCAGTTGTTTCTCCCAGTTTATCCGCACGCATATAAGGGACTGACAGGTCAGCCAGCCACCACCTCACTTGCCTGGTCCTCCAGTTGCCGCCTTGCCACATGTCCTCTCCGCCCCAGCTGCCTGTCTCTGCCCCTCCTACTGGTCTTAATGAGTGTTTCTTCTTTAACTCCTTGGTTGCAGACTTCCATACAGTTCGATTTTCTGTCAGTTCTGGTTATTTTTTGTTTTTTAATTTGTTGTTGTCCTTTTGGTTGTGCGAGGAGGCAGTGTATCTACCTACACCTCCATCTTGGCCAGACGTGATTTTCTCCTAATATAAGCATTTAGTGTTATATAGTTTCCCTCTAAACTCTGCTTTTGTGGTATTCCACAAATTTTGGTATATTGTATTTTCATTTTTATTTACTTCAAAATACTTACAAATTTTTCTTGAGACTTTCTCTTTGATTCATGGGCTATTTGGAAGGATGTTCTTTTATTTCCAAGATTTGGGCTTTTCCCAATATCTTTAAATACTCTGTAATTGATTTCTAGTTTAATTTTGATGTGATCAAAGAATTAACACTGTATGGTTTCTATTCTTTTTAATTTATTAAATTTGTTTTAGGCCCAGAATATGGTTTCTCTTGATGAATGTTTCCAGTGCACTTGAGATGAATGTGGATTCTGCTGTTGTTGAATAAAGTATTCTATGAATGTCTATTATCAATTAGGTCAAGCTGGTTAATAGTTCTTCAGATCATCTATTTTCTGCCTCCTTGTTTTATCAATTATTGAGAATGGAGTATGGAGTGTGGAGACATTCAGTCATAATTGTAGGTTTGCTACTTCTCCTTTCAGGTGTACCGATATCTGGTTTATGTGTTTTGATCTCTGTGGTTAGTAGGTTTACACAGGTTTAGGAATGTTAGGCCTTCTTGGAGAACTGACCTCTATTATTATGTAATATTCTTCTTTATCCCTGATAATCTTCTTTATTTTAAAGTCTACTTTACCTGAAATTACTATAAGTACTCGTGCTTTCTTTTAGTTAATGTTGGTATGGTATTTTTTTTCTATCCCTTTTCCTTTAACCTATCCTAGAATTTATATTTAAACTTAATTTTTTGTAGACAAAATGTAGCTGAGGCTTGATTTTTCAAATCCAGTCTGACAATGTCTGTCTTTTAACTGGTGTGTTTAGACCATTCACATTTAAAATGACTACTGACATATTTAGACTAAAATCTAAAATCTATCATTTTTGCCAGCTATTTTCTTCTTATTATATTTGTTCTTTGTTTCTTTGTGCTTTTTTCATCCTTTTTGTTGTTGTTGTTGTTGTCTTCTCTGGTTTTAATTGGGGATTTTTATGATTTCATTTCTCTCCTCTCTATTTCTTTTTTTACTTCTTTTTAACTTTTCTAATGGTTTCCCTGGAGTTTACATACACATTTTAAAATAATCCAAGTCCTTTTTTTATCCTAATATTATATCGCTATGTGTGTAGTAAAAGGACCTTTTAACAGAATACTCCCAGCCCCTCCTCCCATCCCTGTGCCACTGAGCTCACACATCACATATTTACATAATGTACGAACACCCGTGCAGCATTACTCTTGTTACTTTATATGATTAGTTATTTTTAGAGCAGCTACAAATGAGAAAAATGTTATATTTTACTTTTATTTATTCCATTTCCAATATACTTCACTCCTTTGTGCAGATCTAAACGTTTTGTCTTTATAAAACTCCTTCTGCCTGAAGAAGTTCTCTTAATATACCTTATATAGTGGTCTACTGGCCATGATTTCCCTCAATTTTTTGAAAATCTCCATTTCTCTTTCTCTTTTGAATCATACTTTCACTGAACATAGAGTTCTAGGTTGGCAGGGATTTTTCTTTCAACCTGTTAAAGGTGTTACTCCATTTCTTCCTGGAATGGTTTCTGATAAGAAATCTGCCATATTTTTATCCTTATTCCTCTGTAGGTGAGATTTTTTTATCCCTCTGTAGCTCATTTGAAGAATTCTCTTTGTCTTTGGTTCTCTGCCCCTTGAGCTCTCCTGTCTGTATTCTTTCTATTGTGTATTCCCCATTTTTATTACTGGAGGCTTATCAAGAACAGGGGGGAAGAATTATTCTCTAATTTTCTGAGTAAGTCTCAGTCTTTGAAGTATGCAGTGGGTCTGTTTCTTGGGAGGTAAATTTCAAATTTTTTCCTGTCCCTTCTCCAAAGACAGAGCTTCTATCCCTCTACACTTATCTCTTCCCCTAACAGCAGTGACTAGCCCCCAGGGTTTTCAGTCTGCGTCCTTGAGGAAAGCCTCCCTGCAGACTACAGGCTGGGTGGAGTGGCCTCTGGCAACATACCACTCCTTGCCAATTAAACCCTTTGTTCTCTGAGGAAGAGTCTGTGGGATTTCAGCTGCTGTTCTCCTCCTCCAGGCAGCATCTCTGGATTTTCCCTTCCTTCCCATGAGAGACCCAGAGAGTGGGGTGTGGGCTGGGTTGGGGGAGGGAAGGTGAAGGTTCCTGGAGGAAAATCCTGGAAAAGAGTAGGAATCTCCTCCCTCTGACTACAGCTCCCAGGAGCCTTACACTCACATACTGGTTTACACTTGGCCTCCAGGAAATCATTAACATTTCTACTTTAATGTTCTGCCAGCGTATATGGTATCCAGTGGCTTCTGCCTCCAGATACTAAATGTCCAGGTGCTATGTTTCCCTGAAGGCACCTGTTTCTTTTCAGAATGGTGGTTTGTCCTGTGACACCAATTTTCTGATGGGTTCACCAAAAGTTGTTAATGTGATGGTTGTTCAGCTGTAGTAAGTACAGTCGAATGTGTGAAGTGCTTGGGACAGTGCCCGGCACAGGGTATGCAACTGAGAAGCTTTAGCTGTTGTGAGTGTGCAAAGCATCTCAGAGCTCTTTCCCAAGAGGAGGCCTCAAAGCCCACCACTCAGACCCACTCTCACCAGCCGTGGGATTTCCCAACCTGATCACTCATGGATTCACCGGCCCCGGCCCAAAGCTTTGGATGAAGACAAGCCCCAATTAAGAAAGTCATGGAAGAGCCTACAGAATCTAGACAATTCTAGAAGAAGAGTGTTAACTCTCTTAGCAATGAAAGAATTGTGTGATAAAGAGTTGAGGCTCCAAGGAGGACTGCTCTGTACTTTTGGTTTTTTACAGTAATTTTTATCAATATAAAAGCAAAATAAGAATGTTGTGATAAACTGGAGAAGTGCTCAAAAGTTTTAGACTAACCTCTTCCATAATCCCTTCATAAAATTTCCATTGCCATTATCATTTTGCTGTATTCCTCCCCAACTTTTTTATATTAAAATAGTCACTATCATACTACACGTACATATTGGTGCCTGTTTTTTTGATTGAACACTATAATACTAGCACTTTATTTTCATTACGATGAACTTTTTTCTGACCTCCTGATAAAGACAGTGGCGTCGAGTGGGCTTGGTGATTCTTCCACTTCCCAAAGCTAACAAAATGAACCAAAGAGAGTAGGAATAGTGGAAATTAAAGGAGACATCCCACAAATTCCCCAGGAACTAGAGGGGACAGAATTTCCTGGATTGCACTTTGAAACGTGGTAGCTGGTGGAAGATTCTGGTCAGCATGTCTCCGTGTGGCTTCTAATGCAGAAGGGGAGTCAACAAACCCTGGGGAATTCTCAACAATTCTCAACAGATGAGCCCATGAGGCTCAAGAGGCTACCCTAGGGGAGCCATCAAAACACCATGGGCCAGGAGAGTAGGAGTCCCTGACTGCTGCTATAGGAAGTAAGGGAGGCAGAGAAGCCACCAGAACTTTCTTTGTGGCCCCTCCAGGCTAGAGTTTTCATTACTAGCAATCAATTACCCATCACCCCATCACCGGCTCGCCAACATCCTATCCTCTCCAATAAGAAGGGACCTCAGAATTAGAGACCAAAGAAAAATAGTGATGTAAGATCCTCTCAAGGGAAAGGAGACAAGGAAAAAGAAATTGATGGCTAACCCTGAGGAAAGTGAAACAAAGAAATGTAGACAGTAACTGAAATGGGCTATGGGACTGGATAGAGGGTCAAGCTAGCCTTTCAAAGGAAACGAAACTTCAGTTAGTCCTGAATAGCGTGAGGTCTTCATTTGAGCAAAGATATCCATCACTGGTCACCCAATCTGACTGTGCTCCGGAACTGCTGCCCAGGGAGCTTTAAAACAAACAAACAACACAACACAACATAACACAATGGCAACCACCACCAGCTGCACTGTGGCTCCACCCCAGGGTTGGGGTAATTTTAAGACTCTCTATGTAATTCTAAAGTTTAAAGAGGATTGAGAAGCACTGGTTGAGATTCACGTCTTTGCATAAAGGACAATTTTACATTTCAGATTATTAAACTCGTTTCCTAGGAAAAGAATGACTGTTCGTATGGCCTTTTTTTTTTTTTAGGTTCATGATACAATTTGTCACAATATTTCCAAGAAAAAGATGTAACGATTTCCCTTTTGAGGAGACTTCTTTGAAGGAGAGTAATTCTCTTTTGAATGTGTGTGTTCACCTCTGTTTCTGAAACCTTTCAATGACATTGGGCACAGAAGCCCCTCACCTACCATGTACCCCTTTTATTCTTTTGGGGTTTCTTCTCTCCATTTTCCTTCCTTCCTCCTCCCTGTGTTCTTTCTCTTTTTACTCTCTTTAGTTCTTCTGAACAGAAACCTACATCTTTTGCTGGCCAGTAGGATCCAGTAACAGAACTTGTCACAGGCATTCCGTAGACACTCATCACTCCCATGGACTGCACTGTCTTGGCTGCATTAATAGAAAAACAGAGGAACTGAAGCCCCTGCCCTTCATCAGGTTGTGGGCATAAAAACCAAGCACCTAATCATAGATTTAGAGGTAAGATGAAGCTGAAATCAGTACGTTCCCAGAGGCGGTGCCCATAAATACCAGCACACTTGACAACCTGGCGCCTCTCGTGGTGGGGATCAGTGAGCACACGTGTGGACACAGCCTCCTCCCCTTCCCTTTCTCCAACCCTCACTACGCCCCTTCCATTCACATGACAAGAGCTTTGGGGCAAGAACACTCAGGACTATAAGAGCTGTCACTTAAAGCACTCGGAGGCACTCACTACAAGAGTCTCCAGGGAGATTCATCTCTTCCCTTATTTGTTTTCATTCTCTCTCAAGATTCTATATTTGATTTTTCTCTTAACAGTTTAAATTTAGCAGCTCTTGGCTTATTGATTTTGTTTTTAAAATTTAAAGCCTATTCTGCAAAGTTGCTATAAATATCACCCTGGAGATGAAGGGGAGATGGCCGGGATCTCCGTCACCCCCTAGGCCCCTAGGCAAGGCTGATGGGACTGCTCAGGAGGGAAGTGTCCAGTTCTCACTCCTTCATAGGCCTGCCACCCAGTGCTGTATCATGGTGGGAAAGAATAGCCTTCCAATACAAGAAGGGCATTCTCAGGGCCCAGCAGTTAGAAACTATTTCCCCAACTCCAGACCCATGTATAAGAGCAGCAATTTTCAGCCCTTTTCATCTCATAGCACACATAAACTAATTAGTACAATTCTGCAACATACCAAAAAATATATATTTTTCCTATCTGACAAAAACTATAGGTATAATTTTGATTCATTCACACCAAATGGCTATTGTTCTGTTGGCAGTTGTCATTTGTTTTAATTTGACAATCTAAGGGAAGAGAGGTCAGTCAGTGCCCCTGACGAAAGAGTCCGTTGTTGCATGTTTTAAAAATTCTGGCAGCACACTGGTTAAAAATCGCTGTGCAAGAGGACTGGAGTGGCCAAGATGGCAACAGAGCAAGAGGAATGGTTAGAAGCTCTGAAACAGCATCTCCTCTCACAGCAAAAGACTATGCCAAAGGGCTTAGAGAAGGGGAAAGAGACGGTGTGGGACCCCGGAAGCAAAAGCCTTGTAGCCATACTCTAGGAGAGCTACAAGGTTTAAACTTTTTCATGTCTCTCTTGGCTGCGTGGAGAATTTAGCTGATTATTGTCATGTTACAGCTATGTGAAGTTACAGCTAGGCATCTGTTTGCTAAGAAATATTTGGATAATTGAAAACAGGATTTGTTTAAATTCCAGACCCTAGAGCAAAACTTTGCCAGGGATCTCTCCCAACCGCCCACTCTCACCCTGCAGCCTGGGCCTTGGGCCACGAAACCCTGGTAGGGCCCCCACAAGTCACAGGCTGCCTGGGGAAGGGGTTTTTCCAAGGTTTCCAAGGATGACACATTTGGCCTCATGGGCTCAGAATATTCGAAAGTAAAAACACTCATTTTTATCCAGATGAAATGTTCATTTTTTATCCAGATGTTTTGGCTACCAAAACAAAATTAAAAACAACAATAAGAAATTTCTTTCCTCCTCCAATCTTGCATGCTTACACTGATCTTGAACTCTTCTTTGAAGCAAACTTAATGGTTTTTAAGCAACAAAAATTCCATTTTAAGCCAGTTTCGTTATTAAGAGTTCATTATCAGATAGCTTCAGTCAATGCAGAGTCAGGATTTTGCTCTGTGTGTGTGTGTGTGTGTGTGTGTGTGTAGTCTGTCCAGAAAGTATCCAGCCATGTGCTATGAAAAATAGAGACATTTACTGAAGAAGATACAAGAAACATTATACATAGAACAATGATGCCTCAGTCCCCTTCAAAGTAGGCACCTTGGAACCTCACACAGTTTTCCCAATGACCATCAGCTGCCCCATCTATTTTCCTGAATCTTATAAGTCTGAAATCTCTTCCCTTTCAAAGGTGATTTTAGTTTGGGGAAAAGCCAGAAGTTGCAGGGCACCAAATCTGGGCTGTAGGGGGGCTGAGTCACCTGGGTGATTTGATGTTTCACCAAAAACTCTGTGTAAGTCGTGATCATGAGTACGCACGTTGTCGTGATGAAGCTGCCAATCAACAGTTGCCATAGATGTGGCCTTCTGAATCATCGGAATAGGTTCCACAGAGGACTGTTCAAGCTTAATGCAAAATTGGATGCAGATTTGTTGCTCTACTTGCTCAGTCATTTTGAATGCAATGGCCACAAAGTATATATGCTCACTCAGTGGCATCTACTGCCCCCACTGACTAGTACAGTGAAGTCATCATTGTTCACACATGTGCATTCCAGTCCACTCTCCTCGGCTGCCAGGTTAAATCGATGTCATGCAAACCTTTCTCATTATATTGACAATGGCTGGACTTTTTCCGGACAGACTTCATATAATAGATAACAACTCTTGAGCATTTTCTATGAGTTGGGACACAATGTTAAGTGCCTCAAATGCAATAATTCTATTAGTCCTTGTAGGAGCACTATGTAGAAAGTAGCATCACTCACTCTGTTTCGTAGATAAGAAAACAGAAACACAGAGAAGCTAAGCATCTGCAACAAATCTGATGAACTGGAATGATGAAGTCACCAGTCCCTGAGATGAGTACCTGAGGATCAGAAGGGATGGAAGTTTAGGCAGGGGAAGCCATGACTTCTATTCTTGACATGTTAAATTTGAGGTATCCATAGATACCTAAGTGGAAATATCAAAAAAATGTATGGATCCAAGCACCTGGAGTTGAGGAGCAAGGTAGAAACTTGAGACTTAAACTGGGAGATGTCAGGGTATGGCTAGAATTTAAACCATGGTACTGGAAGGGATCATACAGGGCAATGGTACCCAACTTTTTGGCACCAGGGGCTGGTTTCATGGAAGACAATTTTTCCAGGGATTGGGGAGAGACAGGAGGCAGAGCTCAAGCAGTAATACGAGTGAAGCTTCGCTCGCTCAACAACTGCTCACCTCCTGCTATGTGGCCCGGTTCCTAACAGGCCACAGACTGGTACCACACAGATGGCCCAGGGGTTGGGGGCCCCTGATCCAGGGCAAGAGTATAGAGAAGAGGTCTGAGGATGGAGTCTGTGCACATCCAAATGTGGTCAGAAAAAGGATCCAGCAAAGGAGATTAAGAGTGGCCAGTGGGGTGACCAGAAGAGATAGAGACAAACAGCTTGTGGTGTCTGAGCACCAAGTAAGAAAGGTCTCGAGGAAGAGGAATTGGTCAACATTTCCATAGAGTGGTGGGCTCCAAGCCCACCTGGAGTGGTCAGAATACTTAGGTGTAGAGGAAAGAGATCAGTTCACTGCTGCCCTCACTCCCCAGTTCTTCAATTCCAGTGACCTGCACCACCACTCCATGTCAGCCACCCACTGATGGATCTTCTCTCTTTTTCACTCTGAACACCTGACTTCTGAAATCTTAACCCCCAGTGCTCTACGCTCTAACTTTGTCTCCTTTCAGCTTCCCCCTGCTTATCCCACCACAGCCTTTCTTTTGCTAATATAGGGACTTCTAGTCTCTTGATGGCTCCATTTCGCTCTTTAATATTCTCACTTTCTTCAGTTTCTTCCCTGTCCAGACTAAGATCCATCGCCCCAGTACATTTCTGGGCCCCAACTGACAATCCTACCCCTGGATAAAGGACAGATTCTAGCTGTCAGGTGAATGAGCTCTGCTACAGACGTTTAGACATCCCCTCCCCCAGTCAGATGCCATTGCAAGTTCATGACTCCCCATCCTGACTGGTTCGCCCCCACCTCTCCCACTACTGGCCAGCCATCCTTCTATTGGTTAGCAGTCAGATCTCATTCCAACTCTCCACCATAATTTCCTTTATTTCAAAGCTTTAACAATCTCCCCCCAACTCACCTACCTCATCCCCTTTCACCAAAAAAACAAAAACAAAAACATTTTTTGCCAAGTTGGAAAATCTTTTTAGAAAACAGATTTCAGAACTTTTGGCCCAACTCAATGCTCTGGGGGGGGGGGGGGGGGCGTGGAACACAAGCAATTTGAAAGAGAAATGATTAATTCTGGAAACCAGGGATGGCCTGATTCATATTCCATCCCTGAGCCAAACAGAGAAAGCACTGCCAGTGGGAAAAGGATGACCGAGGTGAAAAATGAGCACTGGCAGAGGTGCAGACATTCTGCCAGACAGCTTGGGGGCTGCCTGCGCACCACAGCATCCCAGTGGGGGTCTCATTCTTACACGGAAGCTTGCGGACCCCTCAGAGACACCTACAGACAGGCAGAACCATTCCATTCTTCAGCCACATGTGACTCTTAATAGTTACAGAAGCCCTGGCCGGATAGTTCCTTTGGTTAGAGCATCATCCCAATATGCCAAGGCTGTAGGTTCAATCCCAGGTCAGGATACATACGAGAATCAACCAAAGAATGCATAAATAAGTGGAATAAATCTATGTTTCTCTCTCTCTCTCTCTCTGCCTTTCTCCCTTTCTCTAAAATCAATAAATTAAGATTATTTTTTAAAAATACTTAGAGAAGAACACACATGCTCTTTGGGTTATTTCAACTTTGCCCACATTTCCTATCCTTATGCATGTACAGAATATAATAGATCCTGGTAAGATACTTAGCATGTAAAATATTCCAACAATGCCCTAAAAAACCAAAAGGAATTATTTTTTGTTAGAGGCCTTGAGGTGCCAGGTGGTCTATAGCTAGGTGCTCTATATGACATCTTAGTTATGCCGGAGACTGTGCTAGGCTCTGGGTAGATAATGGTGATAAAACCAACCAGTTTTTGCCCTCATGGGCTAATAGGAGACACAGCTTTAAGCACAAGCTCACAAATAAAAATATCATTGTAAACAGTGAAAGTGCCACCAAAGTAAAAATAGAGTACTGTTATTATGGGTTCAATTATGTCCCCCAAAAGATATGTTGAAGTCCTAACCCCCCATACCTCAGAATGGAAATTCGTTTGGAAATAGGGTCATTTAGTTGTAATTAACTAAGTTAAGATAAGGTCATACTACAGGTGGGTAGGTTTTTAATGTAACATGACTGATATCCTTATAAAAGAAGAGAGACCCAGGGAGGAGAATGTCACATGAAGACAGCACAGAGGGGTAAAAAAAGCCACGGAGGATGGAGGCCAAGATCAGAGTTACACCACCACAAACCAAGGAACACCTGGAGCCATCCAAAGGAGCCACCAGAAGCTGTGAAGAAGTGAGGAAGAACCCTCCGATAAAGGCTTCAGAGGGAGCATGGCCCTGCCAATACCTTGATTTTGGACACCTGGACTCCAGAACTGTAAGAAACTAAATTTATGTTGTTTTAAGCTGTACAGGTGATGGTACATTGTTATAGCAACCCTAGGAAACTAAACTGGGCACCATAAGATAGAACAATGGTGAGGCATAATTTAATGGTAGAGCATAATTTAGTTTGGAATACAAAGCATTCAAACTTCTTTGAGGGTAAAAGACAGAAAGGGATGCCACCTCATATAAAACTAAGGAATTTACTCAAAGGAGACGAGGTAGCCCAGAGAATCAAAGTAAATGCTGCACAAATAAGCCTTGGGAAGACAGAAACCACGGAAGTTCCAGGATCTTGGAGCAGGAACCCACAGGCAGATTTTTCAGGATGCCATCCTAAGAAAAAATATGTTTCCACTATTTTACTCCTTTGGATCAATTTGACCAAAATTCAAATTTCTGGGGCAGAGAATTATGTTGGCTTAGCCCTGTGGGTCATGTACCAACTCCATGGAGGGCTGGTGGGAATGAATTGGGGGAAACTGGACACCTTGATAACATAACCCATGAAGACTACTTATTTTCCAAAAAGAAAAGCAGAGACTGGTAAGAAAAGGACAGAGTTGCTGGAAATGAAAAAACAACAGGTTAAGTGACTCTCTTGGAATGTCACCTCTCAGCTCTTAAAGGGTAGTTAGGAAATAGGCAGACAGATCAGAGGTTGGGGCAAGGCCATCAGAAACACCTTGGTGTGTTCAAAAAACTAGCAAGCATCAATGGATATGACTTGAACTGGGAGGGTAAAAGTCTGGAAGAAGAGTATACTTAGTTGAAAAGATGAAGAGTTTCATTTGGGGGCTGTTTGGTTTGAAAAGTCTATAAAAACATAGGAAATTGTCAGATAGTACCATAAGGTGAATGCATGAGTTATGCTATAGAAGGGAGGTCTGAATGGACATGTAAGATGAGGGGTTACTCATATACAAATGGAAATGGATGTGATCATTTGGGGAGAGAGCATAAGAGAAGAGGTTCCATGGTCAAGCCCAGAGGACTTCTAACTTGGAATAGTGGTACGCTCCAAAGCCTTTCTGACTTCACCTTTGTCAGTAAATATTTTTAGCCTATACTCCCAATGTGCACATTTATTTAAAGTTATGTACATGAGCCACAATACTCAAATATTTTGTGTGCTATAAAACATACACATAATTTTGGAGGATGAAATGTTTTTAATTAAAATCAGGTCAAATAAAAATTAATATAAACTGGAAGACAACTGATTTGGAGGACAGAGAAGAAAAACCATGAGCCAAGAAGTGACCAGAGGGACAGAGGCAGAATAGGATGTCCTGAATTTTTTTTAAAGCATTTCAAGAAAAAGGTAGTAGGCCCTGGCCAGGTAGTTCAGTTGGTTAGATCATCGTCCTGATACTCCAAGTTTGCATAAATAAGTGGAGCAACAAACTAATGTTTCTCTCTCTCTCATCAATTTTTAAAAGATAGTGATTACAATATCAAGTATTGTTGAGTAATCTAGCAAAAGAAGACCAGAGAAGAGTCTTTGGATTTGGCCCTTGAGAGACATTGGTGGCTGTGGCAGGAGCAGTTTCCGTGGAGAAGTGAGTTTGGAAGCCATACCAGAGAGCTAAAGAATAAATGGGCATGAACTCATTTAATTGCCCCAACTACCCTGCAAAGTGGGAATCATTACCATCACTTACAAATGAGATCAAGGTTAGAGCTGTAAAGAGTGTGCCTCAGTTTTTATGCTGCAGGAGAAGGAGTGAAAAATTAATACCAAGCCTGCCCATACTCACAATACTTGGATTCATCCATTAAAGAATGCAAATACATATAAAAATGTCATTAGGTAGAAGCAGCGCTTGGGTTAAAGTGGGAACAACTGCTCATAAATAGTGCAATGTTGGTTGTAGAGCATTCTGGGAACTTCTCTGAGAAGAGATGGAGTTCTGTCTCAGGAGGGGGTGGGGTTCTAAAGTCAGCCGATCAGGTAAAATTTCTGTAGAGTAAAAATGGCCCTTGGAAAGTCTGTTTGCTGGAGACTAACATACTGTATCTTAATAAGCCCAACCAGGCATGTTTTCCTCCTGTAGTTCACATTTTTGTTTTTCTGATGAGCACCAGATAAAGTAATTGATTTGCACAGAGGGGTCATCTTGTATGAAAACTACACCTCTTAAGATACCATATGAAGCCCTGGCCAGTGTAGTTCAGTTGGTTGGAGCATCACCCCATAACCAAAGGGTGGCAGATTCAATTCCCGGTCAGAGCACATACTTAGGTTGAGGGTTGGATCCCTGGACTGTGAGGTCCAAGTGTGTACCGTACAATCCATGGTCCAAGACATACATGGATTGTTTCAATGTATGTCTTCTCTCTCACATCAATATTTCTCTCTCTCCCTTCTTCTTTCCCTTCCTATCTCTCTAAAGCAATGAAAAATGTTCTTGGATGAGGATAAAAAAAACAAAAAAAAGTACCATATGAGCCTGGAGTAGCCAAGACCCTAAGACAAATCAAGGGAGCAAGGGATTCACACATCCTTTCACACACAGCACGACGGGGCATTTACTTATCAAGCAGATTGACCCGTGGTATTTAAAGTGTTCTCACTCTTGTTGAACTATGTTTGAATAATAATGATTTGCCTCCTTCCAGAAACAACTAGAAAACTGGACACACTGTTTTCAGGATTTGAACTATGAATCAACTATTTTCAGACTTTGGGCCATAGGTAGCAGAGGCCTGCGAACCCTGGAGAAGAGAAGCAAATGAGGTAGGCCCTACAGCTGCCCAGCTTCCTTTGCAGAGCACCAGAATACGGAAGGCCACACCACAGGACCTCCCTGAGTTCAGAAGACAGAGCTTAAATATGCGTGTATACAGTAAAGCTCCGCTAGGCCAAGGAAAGAATGACTTGGGAGTGGAGAGCTGAATAATCCCCAGAGCTCACCCAGATTAGGGGCACATTTGTGCTCCAACCAGCCAGAGTGAGGAGTGCTCACTGATCACCCAGTGGAGACCCCAGAGACCAAACTTTAGTGACAGGGCCCAACTCTCCTTGGAGGGAAGGCTGCTCTAGACCAACCCCAGCAAAGCTTAAATTGAGCCACCAGTAGCTCATCTGCCTGTCAAAAGCTCCTCACAATATTTGATGGAAGGAAACAAAATAAAAGTTTTCAAGCAGCAGGAAAACAAACTCACATGATTGTTCTGAAATGTGCATTGGTGGATTTGTGTGAGCTAAGTATGGCACGGCATTGCTCCGCTGCATAAGGCCCTGACTTGATACTAGCCCTTCGCTTTGGAATGTGCTTTATGCACGGGCCTTCCCTTACACCCAGGCAGATCCTTCCAGCCTCCCCCTTCTCCCTGGTCTCATGGGATTTTGCTGAAGGGAGAGCACAGGAGTCTTAATGTCCCAACTACTCACTTTACATTAATTACTTAGAACATGACTTCTGCAAATGGTCATGGTCCTCATCACGAGAGAATAAAACAGAGGTGTATGTACGTAATTCACATCAGAGACATTAATATGCCTTTAAAGCATAGTCTTGATGGTTTTATATATTATTTTTATTGTTCTTTGGTATATTGTATGACATTAAGTAGAATAAAATATAAGATGTTCATCTTCCAAAGTGTGGAACAAATGAAAATTAGCATACCATATTTTTCAGACTATAAGATGCACATTTTTCTCCACAATTTGGGAGGAAATGGGGGTGCATCTTATAGTTCGCATGTAGCTTACCTGGCTCACTGTGGGTAGAGGCGGGGTGGCGGTAAAGCTGGGTCACAGGAGGCAGGAACAGGGTTGCCACTGTAGGAAGCTGGTGGCGGCAGGAGTGGGGCGATGCTGCGGGCTCTGGGCTGGGAGGAGGGGGTGCTCTGGCGGTGCGAAGCAATGGAGAAAGGAGCAGAGTCCCCGCTACAGCATACTATAGTGCTAGGGGGGAGGGTACAGGCGGTGCAGGCGCGTTAGGAGAAGAAAGCCTGCAGCACCTGTACATACCTCTGTCCCGTGGCTGGTGTGCCCCCATTAACATTAACATAGGCAAATTCCACTGCAGGGTCACCTGTCAATGTGGCCCTGCAGCTGCTGCAAAACTACAACTCCCATCATGCTTAGACAGGTTGAGATGATGGGAGCTATAATTTGGCAACAGCTGCAGAGCCACACAGGTTGTGCAAAACTGCTGTTCCCAGACAAGAGTGTTGCACAACCCGTGGCCCTCGGGCAGCAGATCTCCCCCATAACAGTGTCAGCAGCAGATCCCCCCATAACAGTGTCAGCAGCAGACCCCCCCATAACAGTGCGTCATCCACTGATGTTCTCAGCTACAGTGCCCCATAACTATGAAGGACACAGTGCTGATAGTTCTGTCATTACTGTATTTTGTTGTAGAAAGATACGATAGTGCACCATAGTCTCCTGCTGAATCTACCATGATTGTGGAAAGATGTCAAAGGACATCTTCCAAGGCTTTCCATGGTTTCAATTACCTAAAGTCAACCATGGCCTGAAAACATTCCAGAAAATTCCAGAAAAAAAACACTTCATAAGTTTTCTATTGTCACCATTCTGACTAATGTGGTAAAGTCTTGTACCCTTGCCCTCCACCTGCCGAGGACGAGGATCATCCCTTTGCCCAGTGTGTCCACCCTGTACACACTACCTGCCCATCAGTCACTTAGTGGCCATTGGTTATCAGACTGACAAGCTCAATGTCACAGTGCTTGTGTCCAAGTCGCCCTTATTTTACATAACTCAATGGCCCAGAGCGCCTGAGTGGTGGTGCTGGCAACTTGCACGTGCCAGACAGAAGCCGTAAAGTGCTTCCTTTAAGTGAAAAGGTGTGTATGTATAGGAAAAACACATAACATGTAAAAGTTTGGGCACTATGCTCAGTTTCAGGCATCCACTGGGTTGTCAGGGACTGTCATTTACCTCCAGTTCTGGACACAAGGATCATTAGAACATAAGTGTGAAGCCTCTAACAGATTGTCTAGCACATAATAGGTGCTCAATGAATGGTATATACTATTCAGGAAATAATAAGGGATAGTTGGATAAATTTGAGCACAAAAATGTTAACGTTCTACATCAAAACATCAATAAAATGAAAGGACAAACAGAAGAAAAAATCTTGGCAACAAATATGATGGCCTTAATAAATAAAGAGTTCATAAAAATTGATAGAAAAGGCGTAGGGACAAAGGAAGTAAACAATGTACAGGAAGATATATAAATGGCTACTAAATATTTACGATATTGCTAAAGCTCATTAATATTCAAAGCAATGTAAGGTAAATAACAATGAGGTGGTAAAACACTATTTCTGGAAAGAGATCTGGCAAAATTTATCAGTAACCTTACAAAGCGCCCATGCTCTTAGAGTTGATAATGTCTCTCCTAGGGATATATTCTTAGGAAATAACCCAGAAACGGGACCAAGACTTATTACGAAAGTGTCCTTGCAGTATTATTTATAATAGTTGTGCTCAGGTGATGATAATATAAGTTGACTAGTGTTGTTTTTCATAACCTTAATGTTGTTATAATATTGCTTTAACAATAAACACACACTGGAGAAAAAGATCGCTTTTAAGTTAAGATGTAATAAATAACACCTAGAGAAACCTTCAAATTGCTTTTAACCAATAATCGCTGCTTCTTGGGCACTCAACAAAATGCCTTAATATTTCATTATGGTTGCAGATTTGGGGAAAGGTTCATTTGTCTTCTGAGGTGCCAGACAGGTGCCGGTGCTGGCTCTAATGGTGAGCATGCAATGGGGCTCTGCAAGTCGCAAGGGCACCGGGTCTGTGACAGAGGCAGGCCCTTCATGCACGCAGGTGCAGACAGGAGCCTACGCGTTCCCCAGAAGTGTCATTGCCACTGAGCTGAATCAGACCATCTGCGAGGAGGTCCAGAGCCACATTGAAGGCGAAACTCATCGTCAACTTGCCACATTATCACTTTCTACCACTGGCCTTTTTGAGAAACTTTTGGTAAGTGATTTCTTTAAAAGCCACAGTATTTAGAATAGCCACAGTCTGAAGACACTGTGCCATCCTAAAAGTCCCTGAAGGCGTCACTTTTAACAGCTTTATTTTTGGCTCGTCTTGCAGAGAAGCAAAGTCATTTTGAAGAGCAAAGGTTCTAGTTGAGAGAGCTAATGGCTCTTGCTACCCCCACTGCATTCCCGCTCACCTAGAGAAGAAATCCAATATTGCATGTTCAATTGCGTCTAAGATGTTACTTTTTAGGCACAGAATCACAGAGCAGGAAGAAACTGGAAAGTTCTGGTCTGGTCGCCTGGATACCCGCAGGAGGACATAAACCAGCCTGGCTTCTCTGGGGTCCAGACTTGGGGATGGGGGAGGGGGGGTTATTTCCATCCTCGTCAGTCCTGGCCACACATACACCCCCACAGAGCAAAGACATCCTGCCCACTGAGCAGAGAAGCGTTCTGTATGTTTCACAGGGGGCGTCTTCAGAAGGAGGGAAAAAAAATCCTTAATTCTCCCAGCCAGGGGCCTTGCCCAGCCACCAGCATTTACTTTGTCTCCTCTGTCCCAAAGTCCTCTGTCACACTCAGTATTCCATAGGTGATCCTCATCGATTCAGTCCTGGGACTGCTGGGATGATGTTGCTGATGCTCCAGGAACCCCAGGACAAGCACGCTGACATTCACAGCCCGTGCAGTGCGGCTCTGGCTATTGGCAGGTGCAGGGCTGAGACAGACTAATCGATGTTGTAGCCAGATGAGGGGAGGCACCGTCAACGTCCTGTCAGAGGCTGGCGCTCACGAGTCTGCTTCCCTTCCATCAGACCAGAAGACGGCCAAGCTGTACAGCCAGAGTCCCAGTCAGAGCCCCGAGTGCCCAGGTGGTGGCCCAGGGCAGGGTAGATTTCCCACCCTTGGCCAGTAGGGACTCCCCGTTTCCCATTACTACATTCAAGCAGAATGTTTTAGTTAAAAAAGCAAAACAGTGCACCCATCTAACATTTAAGTAGGTAAACCCCCGAAACTCTGGGGATGGGAGAAGGTGGGTTTTACCAGCTGCTGCAGTCTGTGGGGCTGATTCCATGAGCTGGGCCAGGAGGCCACACAGTCTTCCCTCATCCCCTGGGTCAGCACCTCTGTCTTCCGCAGAGAAGCTGGGCCAGACACAAGCCTGGGGGGAATGTGTGTCAATGGAGAAAGAGTGTAGCTGAGGGAAATGGCTCTCTAGCACCAGACCTCCCCTGTCCTCAGTCCCACCCTGGACCCCAACATTACCCAGAATGGGCCCTCTCAGAAGCTCTATCCTTTACGCCTGCTGACCTCACCTTCTCCTGGCTTCACTGGCTTTCCTCCCTAGCCTGACCCCCTGGGTAAATGCTTCAACGACTTTGCTGCCAGTACTTCATCATCCCAAGAAGGGGTCCATCCAACTGTGCATTCCTTTATCTTCTCCCTAAATGGCCAAGTACTACTAGGAAATTACCTAGATATTCAGGTCACAAGACCACACATTTGTAGTTGGCTTCCGACACACTTGCTGGTTCCGACTCAGGCCCTGACCCCACATTCTCAGGGGCTTTTATTCACCCTCACTATACCTACAACTGTTCCATTGTAACCCTTCTTCCCCACCTTCATCTAACCCTTCATAGGTGAGCTTCCCTTGTCTTCCCAGGGGAAATAGAAGTCACAACCCAGGAATTCTGCTGACTTTACCTCCTTCCCCCTTTCCCATCTCTTTGGAGACACCCGTCCGCTTCTCCTGCCTTTGAGAAACACTTTCTCCTCTCTGTGTCCCTGGGTCTCAGCTGTGCTTGTAACAGGGTGCAGCCAGCCACCCCCCAAAGAGGGATTTATAATGGGGTCCAGAACTAAGGGTGTCCAGGAAATACTAAAAATATAGGATGTCCTCACCCCCACAAGTCTGAACTGGGGGATGGGAGGCATGGAGCAGGGCCATTGAGTTATTTTGCGTAACAACAGTTTTGCAAATAACCCCTAGAATGGTCATTTAACATATGTATAACTTTTAACTGGCTTCATGGATATGTTAAATAGCTGTCGCTGTGCTTTGAGCCAGAGAGATGGGAGTGACTTCCACCCAGGATGTAACTGGGAGGTAACTCCTGCTGGTTATAGCACCTGCTGAGAGCTTGGAAATGGTTGGCTCCATGCCACAAGGCCATGCCTGCCCGAACTTATTATGGCTGCCCAGAAAAGCTGGAAAAAAATACGAAAATGCTGGCAGGTATAGCCAATTGTGGGAGGAGTTGGAAATGGGGATGCAGAGGAAGACTGGGACCGAGATTCCAACCCAGGCGCAGCAGCCATGCAGGGGCAGAACCATGCAGCTTTGGGGCTCCCTTTGCCACATAGCTTGGGAAGCTGGAAAGCAAGATGTAGCAGCGATGCCAAGCTCTCTCTTAAAAGTTTGGAAGAATGCAGGAGACACGCTGCAGGAAGGAAAGGGGTGAAAGGACTCTTGCTGCTGGGCCATGGAAGGTGCCACACGGGTTTGGATTAAGAATTGGAGATCCTGGCAACACAGCTGATGGTGCTGGGAACTGCGAGAGACCTGCCAGCTGAGCATGGATTACTGGGAAGGACCGGGGGCTACCTGAGCCACAGATTTCTATTCTTTTCCTGAGATACAGTACCCCTGATAGGCCAAACTGGGCAAAGAGGGGAAGGAAGGACTGTGTGTTTGTGGGTGTTTAAGGGACTTTGGGATTTTAATGAAGACATGAAGTTATATCCTCTTGTATAACCTTTAAATAAATAATCCCTTTCCTTTTCAACAATCTCTGGCATTGAGAGCTATAATTCCTTGGGGGCAGGCAAGGTGAACCTAGTATGGGGGGACTCTGGGAGAAGAGGGGTCTATTCAGTAATAGTATATCGTACCCCCTCCTCAGGTCTGTTCTGTAACATGTTCACCTTTTCCTCACCTTGCTCTGCTTGCTAACCCTTCTCAACTTTAACCACCTCTCCTGAGCTTCTCTACCTCCATCCCTCTGATTCACCAACATGTTCAAGTCTCCCCATAGTCATTCTTTTCTCTTCAGCTCTGACCATTTTACTGAAACTTGTGACACCAATAATCAACAAATGGGCTATTCCCAACCTCTTGCACCATGGCCTCTAGGAGGGATCCAACACGTGGCCATTCCTAAGTCTCCAAGTCTTTCCTGGTTTCCCCTTTACCTCTTTGACAATGGTCTTCCCAGGCATCTCATCCAGTTCCACCACCTCCACCTTTCCCGAGATTTTGCTCTTCTCCAGGACCCCACCTTTGCTATCTTTATCCTCTTGTTATACTTGCTCCCCTGGGTGACCTTATCAATTGCTTTGACTCCTACAATCCCATCTGTTGGTGAGGCTCTAATCCATGCCTCCACCCCATCCTTATCCTTGATCTTGCCCTGGACAGTGCCGCCAGTCCCAGACTCCACTCCCCAGGACTAGACCCGTCACTTTCCCTCTCCATTCCATGCCTGTTTTCAGTTAACATCCCCATCCACCAGCCTCCCACCCTTGGTAAGCTCAGAGTCCTTGACCACTCCTGTTGAACCCTCTCTGTACCTCATGCTGGCCAGGCCCTTTCACAGCTCTAGTCCTTCTGTGTTTCATGCCTTGTATCACCCCCTGCTGCCTAGCAAGTTCAGGCTCCTACTTCTAAACCAAGGCAAATGTCAATGACTTCCTCTGACATGCCTCTGCTCACTTCCCTAGCAGAGTTAGTTGCATGTTCCTCTGCTCACATACCATTCTGTGCCTTTCTTGCTGTGGCACTTAATGTGTCATGGGCCAATCTACCCTGTACCTAGCTGCCTTTCCCTTTGAGGCTCAGGGCTTCTAAATAGCAGGAACAGTTCCTTTTCCATTTTTGTATATGTAGTATCTAGCCCAGGGTCTGCCCCTAGCACATATAGTAGGTATCTGTTGACAGAATGGAGATTTCTATCGCCACCTTGCTCCCCTCTGTTCCCTATACCATGGAGGCCACGCAGCATGGAGTTGTGGCATCAGGCTGTGGAGACAAGCAAACTGGGGCTTGACTCTCAGCTCCAATGCTTTCTTGCTACATGGCCTCTAAGCTTTGGGAATATAGAGATATAACATGGAGATAGAATCACCCTCATATAATTATTCTGAGAATTAAAGGAAGTGATGCTATGTAAAATACACACAGAATGCCTGGCTCAGGGTAAGGGCTTATAAATGCAAGCCATTATTATTAATAATATGAGGGCTTCTCTGTAGGCCTATGAAGCAATACTGTAATCTTTTTTAAACCTTTGGCAATCCAAAGCTCTAAGGCAAGTTTGAATTAATAAGTTGCTGATGAATTTGGTTTTTAAAGGCATGTGAGATTTAAAAATGTATGATATTTATGTTTGAGCATAACTTCAAGCTTCAGTGTATATGTCCGGTGAAATAAGAAAGAAGTTTTCATGCCTACTTAAAATGAGAAATCCAACCGGGAGAATTTAAAGATATCTATCTATATTGAGTATTCATGCTTCAAAAAAGTTTAGTAAGAACTCTGGCAGTTTCCTTGACGGGTAAGACTTCCTTTGCCTTTTCCAGAGGACCCAGAGGCAAAAGAACATGTCATATCACTTCCTTCTCTAAACCTCTTAAAACGTTGACAGACACACATTTGGACAGATGTGCCCATGATACATATATTGAATTATTAACTGTGTCTCCTAAAGATCTGTAATATCTACACCACATTGGACCCAAACAAACAAACAAACAAACAAACAAAAATCTAACTAGGCTTCCAGGAGGAAAACCAACAAGTTATTCCATACAGAAAAATGCATGAATAATTAATTTGCAGGGGTTTGATAAATTTCATTCGCAAATACTTTATGGTTTGCTGAGAGTTGTTCAAAGGATTTATTTTTAGGCAGAGCCTAGAAGGATAGACACTGTGGGTCCGCCTAGGCCCTGAAAAGTGAGCAGAAGTCACAGCACAAATGGGCGACTCTTTGGAGCTGGGTCCAGACCACGCTTTCTACTCAGTTAATGTGGACCACTTATGTTTGAGGCCTGAGAATGAGCTGTATAAAAAGAGCATTAAAAATATAAAGTTTGCCCTGGCTGGGTGGCCCAGTTGGTTGGAGCATCATCCCATGTTGTTGTGGGCTCAATTTCTGGTCAGGGCACATGCCTAGATTGCAGATTCAGTCCTTGGTAGGGGTGGGTACAGGAGGCAACCAATCAGTGTTTCTCTTTCACACTGATGGTGCTGTTTCTCTCTCTCCCCCTCCACCTCCCTCTCTCTCTAAAAATCAATTTTAAAAAACATATCCTCGGGTGAGGATTAAAATAAATATATATGGCATTGTCCCTGGTTTTAGGGAGTATTATGGGCTAAATTGTGACCCCAAATTCATATCTTAAAGTTCTAACCCCTCACCCCTCAGAATGTGCTTGTGTGTGGAGAGAGGGTCATTGAAGAGGTAAGTCAGTTAAAATGAGGTCACTAGGGTGGGCCCTAATCCAGTATGACTTGTGTCCGTACAGGCAGAGGAGATTGGGACACAGACACACACAGAGGGAAGACCGTGTGGGGACACAGGGAGAAGACGGCCATCTGCAAGCCGAGGAGAGAAACCCACTCTGCCAACACCTGGATCTCAGACTTCCAGCCTCCAAAACCGTGAGACAATAAATTTCTCTTTAAGCTTCCCCATCTGTGGTGTTTTATTATGTATGGGGGATTTATGCGAAATTGTATCTTTTTTATTACTGTCACTCCCCGCAGCCTTGTTGCCTTCCACAGTCTCAATAATTGTGTCATCTGTGGCTGCAGGTACATCGGTTCCTCCCAAGGTCTCCTCTGCCCCTCCCCTGTCAGTGTTGTATGGTGGCAGTGGGTGGGATTTATGTCTCCTCTGGCTCTCACACACAGCCACTTCAGGTCTCTGTTCTTGACCAGAGAGTCTCCAGGGCCCAAACCACTCCCGTGCCAACTGTGCAGATTGGCTGGCCCGCTGGGAACCCCCTTGACAATCCCGGCATGGCCTCCCAGGAGCTGGCATCTGGCTGTGGCACAAACCAACGCAGTCTCCACTTCTCCTCCTGGGTCACATCCTCCACACTCCTCCCTGCAGCGTCTCCTCCCTTCTCTCTCACTGTCCTCCCCGACAAGCCGCTGTCTGAGACAGAGGCTCCTCTCACCTCCTCCTCTCGGCCTCAAGCTGCAGGCTGCTGTATAATGCATCCTTGGCTCGTGTCACTCTGGGCCAAAAGACAAACACTCTGGGCCTCTGATTTTGAATTATAGCTCCTTAAACGCCTCTTATTCATTCTTTTAGCTAATTATTGGCTTCAAATATTTGTCTGGTAGAAGAAAACCTTTCTGTATTTTTCAAGGGGACAGTGCGGGGACCTGTGCTGGGAAAAGGGGGGTAGGCGGTCATTTCTTCCACAACAGGGCAGAGTTGTTAGCAGTCGCAGTGAACCGTGGAATGATGTCCAGGAGGAGTGACCTTCCTCTTCTTAGAAGTTGACAAAGCAGAGGTGAAATGGCTGTTTCTCCTCCTCTTCTCATTTTTTCTCACCACCCTCCATGGGCCTTATGCTGGGCACAGCGCCACACTGGCCCTCCTGACCAAGTAGGTGTCTGCAGTCCACACTCAGCTCCCACCTCTCCTTCCATGCCACACCCACTTGGTGTTTTGACTCCGGGCTCCTTCACCTCATCCCTGTCTCCTCTCCCCAGCCTCATCCTGATGCCCACCATCTCCTCCCCGGACAAACACATCTTCTTCCTCACTGGCCCCATTGCCCATCCAATTCCTTCCCCACATTGCACATGAGTGGCCTTTACAAAACCCAGACCCACTTCAGACTCTCCTTGTGTCAAACCTCTAGCTCACATCCGCATAGAGCAAGAGCAGAGCAGAGCTGCTGGACACCTGTGACAACACGATATGCAGTTGCTGTCAGCCATGACAGTTATGTCAAATGCCATGTCAGGACTGAGGTGCTGGGGTGTGATAGGAACTGCCTTTGGAGGGGCCTGAAATGCCCAGATCACAAATTGGACACGTGGATAAAGACTCAGTCCTGACATCAATGTGACCGTGACTTCCACCACTTGGGGGCTGTGAGAACTCAGCCCTCTGACCACCCAACACTCGAGCCTGGCTGTACCACGTATCACTCTCGGAGCCCTGCCAGACTTCCATTCTACCGGACTCGTGCTGCCACCTCGGCCTCCTGGCTTGAGGCCCACGCCCACCTATCCACCTCTGGATGCCACCAGTGATGGAGACTCCTGCCAGACGCTCACTCTGCTCTCTTTTACCGCATAAGCCCCCACCCCGTGTGTAACCTGCGTGCGACTCTATTTGTTTATTGGGGAGGTCGCCCCTAACAACTCTGGCATTGTGGAAAGACACAAATGTGTGTGAGTGACTCCTTTTGGGGATGCTCCCTTGCTCAGGACACCCACCTTCTTCATTCGCTTTCTGGTGCTTGGGCTGGAACTCAGAACCACCGTGTGAGGAAAAGGATCTCCTCCTTCCAGCGTGCCAGCTTTACTGAAGCAGTGTCCTTGCACTTGTGATATTGTGGTTTATAATCAATATATATTTGGTCCTGATCCCTGTTTCTGTCACAGAGCTCCTAAACCCCTTGGAATGGTGAGAGCAATAACCATTTCTCTTGTTACGTCAATGAGGTAAATTTTGGAATATTCCTAAGGACCAGGGCTGGTTTCCAAGAGAACCAGCCCTGTGATTGGAGGGTGGGAATTTTCAGCCCCACCTCCCTGACCTTTGGAGAGGGAGAGGGGCTGGAGATTTAATCTATCACTAATGACCAATCATTCAATTAATCATGCCTTTGTAATGAAGCCTTCATAAAAACCCAAAGGACATGGTTCAGAGAACTTTGGGATTGGTGAAGACATGGAGATTTGGGGAGAGTGGTTTATCCGGAGTTATATCCATTCAAGACGAACTGGTAATCCAGCAAGTAAAGTGTTTCTCTGAGTTCTGTGAATTACACTGTAGCAGATTAAACAAACCCAAGGAGGGTGTCGTTGGAACCTCCGGTGTAAAGCTGGTCAGTCAGAAGCGCACCTGACACCCTGGGCTCGTACTGGCTTCTAAAGTGGGAGGAGTGAGGGGCACTCTTGTGGGACTGAGCTCTTAACCTGTGGGATTCGATACCATCTCCAGGTAGATAGGTTCAGAACTGAATTGAACGGCAGGGTACTCGCCTGGTACCAGGGAATTGCTTGCCAGTGTGGCGAAACCCCCCAATTACCCAAGCAGTGGCATTGTGCCCTGGGCAGCAGGTGGATGGGGACCCTAGCTTCTCTTGAAACTCCCAGAACCAGCCTGACACACACCTTCTGAGACTATCTGGGCAGCGCCTCCCCACTTCTCCACCCCACTCTGAGCCTCTGGGTTCTCATGAACTCCCTCATCCCTTCATTCCGTAAGCCCTACAGGTGGTAGCCATTTTCTGCAGTTATCTTTGGGTTCCCTCCCATCCTTTCTACCCTTTGAGCCCTTCAGCACCTGTGCAACTAATTCCCTGCATTGAATCCCCTCCTTTGAAATACCTAGTGGGATTCTCTTGGCTTCCTGACTGGCCCCTGACTGATGCAACTTCGGCATAAGGCTCCGATCTCTTAGCAAGGTGCACTGGGCCCGTGATGACCTGGACCCAGCCCATGCCTTCGTCTCACTTTGGATGCGGGCCAGGTTGCAGGCTGGACTCTAGCCTTACTGTCTCGCTGCATTTGGCTGCGGACACTGCTCTCTCTGGCTCACTGTTTTGTACCCACTCTGCCTAGAAGACACTCCATGCCCCCGCCTGGACTTACCCTATGCACCAACTTGTCCTTGGAGCTCAGCCTGTGCATCTCCTTCTCTAGGAAGATTTGCTGACACTGGTCTCTTGTTTACGTACCAGTTGGATAAGTTGTCCCTTTCCTGGCACCCCCTGGCATCCTTCATTTCCACTATTATAGCACATAATGTACTGCTTTGAAACTGTTGGCTAATGTTTCTGTATCTCCCACTGAGGATCACATTCTGTCTTCTCTCCTTGATCCCTTTGTATCTCTTCCTTTCTCATAATATGTTCTAGAGAAATATTTCTATAAGGAAGATGGGAAGGGAGGGAAGGGGAGAGAGAAAGAGAAAACTCTTGTGTCCTAAGGTGACTTTCCACGATCCCAGTACACAGTTCTGACCACAAAGTGTGTTGCGGAACACATTTCCTTCTGGAATAGCACTATGATTAGGATGCCAAGTCCTTTTTGGTTCTAATCGGAAGCTGAATAGCTTTTCACTTCTCTGGTTGTGTTTTCCCAGCTGAGATGGACGGGACTCGCTAGCTCCTGATGGAGGCTCTGCTCTGTGAAGTAGTGATAGTGAAAACAGCTTCTGAAGGTCAGAAGATGACCCACACAGGAGCCGGTGCTGGAAGCAGAAGGCAGGGCAGCCAGGGAGAGACAACGCTGGGCCTGGCAACACAGTATAGCAGTAGGATCCTACTCAGACCAGCCCAAGGGTCCTGATAAAAGAAGAGAAAATGGTCTTCGGGCCCAGGAAACCAAGCCAGCCTAAGGCAAACAAAGGGAGGTTTGGAGAGGCGCTGGCAAGGATGCATTCTAGCTCCTTTCATCGTGTAATAGCTGTGTCCTCTCTCCAAGCTATCACAGGACAGAGTCAACATTCCCGCTGCAGGGGCTCCAGCAATTACAATTTCCACTTTGCTCCCCTGTCCACTTGCCTCTGGCGCCCCTTGGATTAAAAAATCACTTGAATTAGTTTTCATGTCTTCAAAGTAATATTTGGGAGGATTTTCTCTTTCTGTGATGTTGTTTGGGTACATGCATGTCGGGGGGGAGCTGAAATGCCAACCAAACAACCTGCAGTTGACCTGACATGCCGAAGTGCTTGATGTTTGTGGAGCAACAAGCAAGAGAAGGACAAGGAAAACACTTCCACGATTTTTTGACCTGAGCAGGCCACTGCTCAGGGAGGGCAGAGAGGCCCAGAGATGGGAAAGGGTTTGCCCAAAGCCACCCAGCAGGCGCTGCTCCATGGTGGGCCTAGGACAGGGGCCCAGGACCTCAGACTCTAAGCCCAGGGTCCATGCAGTACCAGGTGACACTGCTCTTTGATTCACAGAAACAGGATTTCTTATTATCCCTGCAGCTCCTAGTGGTAAATTCAATATCCCGTTTCCGGATAAATCATTTATATTGAAATGTGTTCCTGGGAGGCCACCATGAAGCCATATAAGCTGGAAACATCATTTAATTTATTACTGCCTGGAATCCCAAATGCTGCCAGATCCCCCGTCGCTGTTTTTAATGCCATGTTTTCCAGTTCCAGTTTGAAGTCCTGCTTCAGCCAGGGATCAGCTTCTGCAGAGTGTTGTGTGGGGCATAGCAAGGCCCACGAGAGAGTGCAGTGGCCTTAGTGGGCCTGTGAGGCCTCCCCCAGCCCTCCCTCCAGTCCCCTCTGATCTGCTCGATACACCCAGCGTTAGTTTCAGAGCCAGCCCCCTTGATGCAGAGTGAACACTACCGGGTCCCCAGCACCGTGCAGGGTGCTTTACAGAGAGGACCTCGTTTTACCCTCACGGCAAGGCAGCAGGGTAAGTGTTTGTTCCGGGGTCTACGGGGGCAAGGAGGCTCAAACGGGGAGTGTGCAGTCCAGCCACAAACCCGCCACAGCTCCGGAGTCATGTTCCCATTCACATTTGTCTGTATAGGAAGCCCATACTATTGCCTGTAACCATAGAGCCAAGGACATACGTCTTGGCGGACATGTCACTGAAAGTCTCCTTCATAAAGTGCCTGAGGCCTGAAAGGGACCCATAAATCCTTTATGTCCAGAACCAGCCTCTGTTATCCATTGGCCATGTCACTGAGTCCCTTTGGACCTCTGTTTCTGTATCTATCAAATGGGGACCATGTCCCCATTCTGTTTGCTTCCCAAGACTATGAGACAGCAGTGCCACGGGAAGCTGAAGAGCATTGTGTTCTTATGATGAGGATGTGATGATGAAGAGGGACCAGTGAATCACAGGGCTTGGAGTGACCTCCCCACTCTCAGATGCCCCTGACCCTAAGTGTACTAGCGGCAACTGCTCAGAGTCCCCGGAGTCCTCACCCACAGCTGCACAGGGCATCTGAGGACACGCAACCTTCTGCCAGGATTTCCACTGACGCGAATCTGCCAGTTCTCCCCCTCCCTACACTGAGCCAATGATACATAACTGTGGGAGGTACGCTTGTTTTACCTTTGGCCACTCTCATCTCCTCCCATCTTGATCTCTGTGATCTCCAGCTAGCCCTCCAAGTCCACCTCCTACGCTGCTTCCCCTGAGAAGACTTCCCGAGACTCCTTAGGCACTGCTTCTTCTCTGTGCTCCTTCACACCAGGCCAACACCCCAGGGACCAGCCAGGGGCCAGGTCCAGGACAGGCCACCCTGCCAGTGAGCAGTCGAGGGCCCAGAAAGTGATTCCTCCCTCTCGGGCAGAGGTTAGTAGTGTTAGGCTTGCCTCTTCAGTGCCCCCCACATGAGGCCAACTCCTGAGACTTCAGGAAGGACACAGAATGGGGGGTTTGCAGGCATTTGTGTGATAGCCATCAAACAAGTCCCTTAGTTGCCAGACACAGATAGGACTTGCTCTCTCAAACTTTCCCACCACTTAGGCCCAGTCTTGGCTATAGCCTGATGCTCAGTTCTCCTCAGGTGAAAGGAAGTGGCATTCTCTCTCATTTCACCCCTGGAGAACCAGCAGCCCTGCAGGAGACCTGCAGAGCAGAAGTTCAGTTACAAGAAGCAGCCCATGCCATCGCCGAGGAGGAATGATGTCAAACGCCTGGAAAGGGGATGCTACCGTAAGTGGTGGCCAAATGAAAAATGGTCATATCTTAGCCAGCGGTACTCAATCCTACCTCTGTGTGAGCATTGCCCAGATTGCTCAGAAATGGCAGCAACTGCAACCATCCAAAACCTCTGGAGTGGGTTGCAGACACATTGCTCTTTAAAGTTCCCAGGTGATTCTGATGCACAGCAAGGTCGACACTCACGTTTAGGGTATGACATCTTCCCATGTACAACAGGATTTGTCCTATAGCTGCAGGACATAGAGGGGGTCAGCACGCAGCCCAGGCATGTCAATAGCTGCTCAAAGAGTGAGTCGGGGTGGCGATTTCCACAAGAGTACGTTGCACAAAACCAGTCGGTACAGTGGGAGGATATTATCCTCAAAAACACCAAGGAATTAATAGGGATCCCAAGCAGAGGTGGGAGATCCAGACCATAGACCCCATTATTTCCACTATGAGTAAGATGGGAGTAACCAATATGCAACCTGCCTGCCTTCCTGTCAGGGTGTGTATGACTCCCGAATGAGGATGCAGATAATAAAACAAACTGCAACTCATAAGGCTTTGCACAACTATGAATTATTATATTGGATTAAAGTTGCCACTGCTCTGTTGGTTTTGTGAGCATGAAATACATTCATCATAAAACAAACAATTGTGAGAGAAATTCCTCTCGTTAGACTAATTTGCACCGAGAAACTCAGTATGTAGGCAGCATCAGACCCAGGCTGCAGACACACCTAAATCATCCCACTCCAGCCTCTGGCAAAGGGAACCACTCCAGGGCAACTTGTTAACCTACCCCCAAGCAGCCACGTTAGATGAAGGTGAGTTTTCTGCCTTAACCAAGCCCACCTTGAGCCAAAAGGCAAACATAACACCTTAGTGGCGGGGCAAGTTCTCTACCAATGTTTGCTTGAACAGTAAATGTCTACCCCATCTCTTACTGCCTCTGTCGAGAGCCAAGTGTGGAGGAAAAGCAGGCAGAGAGGCTGAGTCCGAGCAGTACAGGCTGGGCGCCTGGGCCTCTTAGAACATCATCGCCCAGGGATGTGCAAAGGTTCAGACCCCGAGTGTGGTCAGCAGGGAAGGATCCCTCTCTCCACAGAGGCTGAAACTACCAGGCCCCAGCTGGTCCTCACTCCAACGGAGGGGTCAGCAGACCCTGTCTTGAGCAAGATTCAGAGTTGCCTTTGTCCTCTTTCCTAACTTAAGGAAGCCACATGAGAGTTACTCAATCCCAACTTTATATCCTTTACTCAGTCCCACGAGCTCTGACTCACCTGATGACCAGTGACACTGAGGCAAGGACACCTTAGGCCCTGGTATTAGTCTGCTCCAGGCGGCTTAGGCAACAGAAATTTATGTTCTCCCTGCTAGTCTAGATCAAGGTGTCGACAGAGTTGGTTTCTTCTAAGCCTTTCCCCCCTCGCTTGCAGATGGCTGTCTTTTCCCTGTGTCCTCATATGGTCTTCCTTCTGTATCTGCATCCTAATCACCTGTTCTTATAAGGACACTGGTCATATTGCATTGGGGCCCAAACTAATGTTTTAACTTTATCACACTTCAAAAGTCCTACACCCAAATACAATCTCATGCTAAGGTACTGGGGTTAGGATCCCAACACATGAATTCTGTGGGGACGCAATTCAACCCACAACACTCCTGTCTTCACCAATTTCCCCAGACACCTCTTTGTTTGACTTTCACCCCATTACAGTTTGTCTCTCATGCTTGTGTCCCGGGCCTACAAATGCGGCCTTGGGTCTTGGTCACCTCCATTGCTGAGAACCCCCACCCATTTTCAGACTAGTCCACGACTAGTCTACGACACTAGTCCAGACTGGTCTACGACTCTTGGGAGTCGTAGGAAAGAGCCCCACCTTCACTAGGACCCCTTATTCCAGCTCCATCGGGGCATGTTGGCTCCTGAGCTTTACAAAGTGGGTCTAGAGTCCCAAGGGGTCTTGAGCCAAGCCTGCGTTTACAAACAAGCGATGAGACTGTGGGGGTTGCCTAGAATCCCCCACCCCACCCTCATTTCTGAGTGATGTGTTGCTATATGAGTGGTGGTTAGCAGAGTGGACTTTGCAGCAAACCAGGGCTCTGAGTCTGGCTCAGCCACCTCCTGACTGTGTGACCTGAGGTAAGTTACCGAATCTCTTTGTGCCTCTGTCTCCTCCTCTGTTAAATGAGAGTAATGACAGCACCTGGTTTACAGATTTTTTGTGATGATTAAATGAGTTCAGTTATGGCACATAGTAGGTGCCAGTCAATGTCAGTAATTATTTACTCCTTGGAACCTGTGTTCTTCCCAGCAAATAGCATCTTCCCTGTCCATCAGGGAGCAGGTCTGGTCACGGGCCTAGCTTTTCTTTCTCTCTTCCTGCTTTATGCCACCAGCCAAGGCCAGCCGAGCCCCAGAGTGCTGAGTTCCCATCACCAGAGCAGCCACTGGAGGAACTGGGAAGGTTTCACTCCAAGAATGTTTATTTCTTGGAGACCATGAAGAATGCTTTCTGTCTTGCCCCCACCCAGCCTTTCATGAGGAGAATCTTTCTTTGTTTATTTATTTACTGTCCATGGGATATAATCAGAATCAATATGTGGAAACAATAGGAGGCAGGCTTTTGCCTTAAATGAGGAGGAATTATCTACTAGTGAGAAATGCCTGAAGGTTAAGGTGGAGAGTTCCCAGTTCCAGGAGGTGCTCACAGGTGTCCCAGCTGCTGGCTCCATGGGGGAAGGTGCCCAAGCTGTCCCTGCAGGCCTCTTCCAGTTCTGGGCCTCTTCTTCCTGTTAGTTAGTTGTCTCTTGCGGTCCTGCTTCTACTCAAAGGGGAAATGAAAGCTCTCCCAGCTGCTCTTGGACCAGTGTGGGTTGGGTGGGTTGGGTTTCCATTCTTCAGATGCTGAGAGGGTATTTTGAACTAATTATGTATGGTTTTTCCTCCTGTATTCCGTTACCTTACCTGCCAGGCCTTTAGGTCCTTAAGCATTTTGCCTTCATTGTCTCAGGGAGGGCAGACACAGCAGAAGGCAGAAATAAATGAGGCAAATTTGGAGGTTTGCATTTCAAGAATCTGGAGCTGTGCCCAAGACTGAAGCTCAAAAACCACAAGGAGATAAAGGCTGAGGAAATCCCCATCAGCCTGTGTCCTGAATGAGCACTCCCTGTGCTGGGGATGGGCAGGGATAACTCAGGGGAGGCAAGGAGCAAAGGGGCCCCACCATCCTGTCCCTGGACTGTACCCAAGGGGGCAATAAAACTTCTATATCAGCTTGAGCCTCAGGACTGCCCATCCCAGTGTGCTGGGACAGAAGCGCTGTCCCCTGGGGAAGGTAGCAGGACAGATGGGCCATGATGCGCTCACAGGTCCCACGTGTTGTGCTGCAGCACAGAAGCATCAGTGAACCCACATACTGACAGCAGCCTGAAGCAGAGCTTCCCGTGGCCCAGGGAAGTGGGGCACAGCAGAATATCTCCCATGTGCTCAAGGATGGCCGAAGAGTGGCAGCGAGAGCTGGTGGATCCAAGGACAACTTGTAGGCAGCAGGGAATGAATTGACGACCGGAGACTGGAGGGACACCACAATGTCGCGGCACATGCAGCCCGCAGATGGTAATGCAACATGCCTCCTGCCTGACCCCTGACCCCTGACCCCTGCAACCTAGAGAGCCCTGGCATTTGGACGCACCCTCAGGGAAACAGAAACTTGGACTTGACAGAGGCAACATTTCCTGACACTTGGTGGAATGGGAACTTGAAATAGAAATTAAGTCCAGTTATAAGAAAATAAAAAGTAATTTCTTACAGGAGGAATTTGTGATTAGAATTCTCACGTGTTCCAGCTCTCCCAGGTAAGTCTGCAGCTCTCTGGCTGGAACAGTGATTTGCTTTGCCAGCTGCATCATTTGTCAAGATGTCAGCTCCAGGCCCTGGGAGGCGGCTACAATGCAGAAGAGGGAGGGAGTCGGAGGGCCAGTGCACAAGTCTTCCTGGGCCCTAGTCAGGGATCAGCATGATCTCCTCTGAGAGGCTTCCAACTGGCCAGCTGCTGCCCAGGTCTGAATTTGACATTCTTCTGCAGCAAAGGGGCTCAGGAGCCTCCCAGCAGCCAGTCCTCCAGGCCTGCAGCAGCTACTGCAGCTTTTGCTTCCCACTGTGGAACAATACAGGATGATGCTGGGCAAAACCTAATAAGAATGCTGTTCCTGTCTGATGATTTCTTGCTTCCTGTCTGCAGCTTTTTCCTAGCTGGGGCTCTCTAGCTGCCCTTTGCTGCCCACAGGCTGCCCTCTGATGTCTCCCACAGGCCAACCCTCCCCGGAAGCCTCATTCTCTCTCCCCCAAGTCACCGCAAGTTCACACCCACCATCCTGACCTGCCTCACACATATATATAGACTGGAATAGACAGTGCCTACTTGCGTTCTTCCCATCTGGAGCAGAATTGAGCTGACGTATTCACCCTGACTTCCCCATGCAAGTTTTTTAAAAAAGTGAAAAAAGGCACCACCCTTCACCCCATTCCTCAGGTCAGAAATCCAGGAGTCAGCCTTGATTCTTTCTCCTCCCACTACAGTCTGCTACCCACATCCGGCCCAGTCCTGCCAACTCTTCCTCCAAAACATGTCCAAATTCATCTATTTCCCACTCACTCCTCTACCACCTCCCAAATTCAAGACATCTGGTATCTCTCACCTGGAATAGTGCAAGAAGCTCCTACTGGTCTCACTACTTCTGATCCTGTGCCTACAATCGCCTCTTGCAGAGCAGGCAGTGAAATTGTTTAAAACGTACCTGTGATCACACCATGGTACTGCTGGAAACCCTTTCATGGCTTTGTGTAATATTAGAATAAAACCCACAACCCCAGTGTGGCTGCCAGGATCTGGCTTCTGCCCTCCTCCCTGACTACTCTGGTTATTCCCTCTGCTCCAGACTCTCTGGCCCTCTTCCTCAGAAACGCCAAGCCTGCTTCCTCCTCTGGGTTTGGGAGCTGCTGGTCCCTCTACCTAGAAGGTTCTCCTCCAGATTTCTTGGTGACTCCTTATCACTGGTCAAGTCTTAAGGTAAATGGTACCTCCTCAGAGAAGCCTTCCTTGACCACTGTGTCTAGAGTAGGCCCCACCCCCTCCCCTGTCTCTCAGTGGCCCCCAGGACAGGACACACAGTTGGGGTGCCAAAGAGGATACAATGAGGCACAAGAAGAACACAATAGAATTTCCATTCTTATTCTTTTTACCCTATTTTTATAAATTTTTATTTAGTGCATGTTTTATGATGCATTTGTACAGTGGTATATGTGTACTATTTATATAAACATTAGCATGTATGTCTAAATGTATGTGCGTGGCAAGTGTTCACAATGTTCTGATAAGCATGTAATCAAAAAAGTTGGGAACTGCTGCTCTATTATAACACTCTATGTCATGGTCTTCTTGCCACCACTAAATGTGCTTCCTTTGTTTCATTTATGGGCTCTCTCTCTCCCCTAGAACGTAGACTCCATGCAAGACCCGTCTCTCTTGTTCATGCTGTTATCGGTGTGACCAGCGCTAGTAACGTATACACTGACTCGTATGTCAACTGATGGGTTGACCACAAAGCCCGTATTCATGAAATTTGTTGGCTGATCGAATGAATGAATATACAGAGCCTTCGCCAGAACCTGGAGAAGACATCCAGCTAATTCCAATACATTTCCACACTCAGGATAGTGGCAAATAATGGGATGCCTGCAGGACAAGATCCCTCAAAGAAAAATCGCCACGTTGCTGAGCTTCTTACCCCCTTTCCAGACCACTCCCCTGCATCCACCTACAGAGTCACAATGTTTTCAGGTAATCCCGGTCCCAAGATCGGGAGAATAGCCCAGGGAGCTCTCCATACCTTAAACCAGTTTAATGCACTACAGCTTCCCATGAACACTTACCTCAAAACACATTATTAAGGTCAGAAGTTGGGGTTCTAGTCCCGGCTTGGCTACAAACTATTTTGAGGGCTTGTGTAAGCTCCTGACCATCTCCGTGTCCCTAAGTTTGTTCATGGCAGTATTTTTTTTACCTTGTTATTTGGAAATAATTGTAATATTTACAGAGTAGTTGCAAGAAAAGCACAAAGACCACACACACACACTCATGCACTCACACATGCACACATATTTTTTCTGAATCATTCCAAGAAGATGTTCTCTATACCATAATAAATGCTTCTGTGTGTGTTTCCTAAGAATAAAGATATCCTCTTACAACTACTGTGCAGTTGGCGACCCCAGTTTTAACACTGAAAACAATACTTTTATCTAATCTACTACCAGCACTGCACTTTAAAAACGTATTCAACAGCAGTACTCCTTCAAGTGAAATCTTACTTGTGCTCCCAATGGACGACACAGATGAAAACAGAAGGCTCACTCGGAGTGGGAGGCCGCAGAAGGGCTGTGTAGTCATTTCCTGCTGCCCCTGCAACAAATTACAGACTTGGGGGCTGAAAACAACACAGGTTTATTATTTTACAGTTCTGGAGGTCGGAAGTCTATAATCAGTCTCCCAGGGTTAGAGTCAAGGTGTCACAGGCTGATTCCTTTTGGAGGCTTCAGGGAGAATCCATTTTCTTGCCTCTTGTACTTCTGGAGGCTGCCTGTGTTCCTCAGCTCATGACCCTTCTGTGAATCACTCCAACGTCTTGCCTTCATTCTCACATCTCCTACTTCCTCTTTGATCTCTTTGTATCCTTCTTATAAGCACCTTGAGATCACATTTGACCCTCTTGGATAACCCAGGAGAATCCCCCACCTCAAGATCGTTAATGTAATCACATCCGCAAATCCCCTTTGCAATGAAGGTAACAGGTCCTGGAAATTGAGACATGGATGTCTTTTTGGAGGGCCATTATTCGCCTACCACGGGACACATAGGAGCAGATTACAGACTGCACAAAGGCCACAGAAATGCAGCCTGCTGTTCACTTGCCAAATCCTGTGCTGTTTCCTTTGGGAAATGGCCCTGTCTGATGACACATACCCAGAGGAATGCCACTGCACAAAGGCCCCATGTAGCCAGCTGGCAGCCACCTCTGTCACCCCCTCTTTCCCTCTAGGTCCCCAGAGACTCCTTTGGAACAATGCTTACATTTCTAGGATCTGTTTAAAACCCCAGGACCCCACTGTTAATACGGCCTCTGGCTCTGACATGCTAACATTTTGATGCCACGTGGAACTGGGTCCCAGAGCTCCTGGGGAACAGCTCTTCATCTGTGCACACTGTGACCAAAATACAAAGGGCTCCTGACCGGCAGCCAGGCCTACCCCAAGGGGAGCCCCAAAGACACACACTCAGAGCTCCCTGGGCCTTTTGGTCCTGTCCTCACTCTCGCCTTTATGGTTTCCCCAGGCTAAGCTCTCAGCATCCATCATTCACTTACCCAGCTGCTGACCCGACTCCCTCATGACTGCTTCTGTTCAGCTATGCAGCCCTGCCCTTTCAGAGCCAGGCTGAGAGTCCCCAGGAATCTCTGAAATTGCTCTAGGGGAGGCCTCCCTTTGTCACATGCCATCCCACCCTGGGGCCCCCACTCCATGGCCCAAGTTCACATACTCCAGCTGTGTGGTGCACTGGGGACAGCTCAGGTCCGGTAGAGGGCACCTTTGTGAGAAGAAAGGTACGGAATGGGAACCAGAAGGATGTTTTTGCAAACCCAGGCTTGCTCTGCAGCTGTGTCAGCCAAAGCTATTACTGATCTGTCCCCTCTCAATGCCACCAAGTCATCCCTGTCCCCCCAAAAGTGGCACCAGAAGGGCCTCTGCCTTCCCAGGTTCTGCCTGCCCTCGTGTCTCCATAATTACAGTTAGCTTAGTAGTGATGACTTTATTTTTCTCCTCCTCTGCCTCCCTTCCTCCTTCTCTCCCCTTCATCGTCATCTTCTTCCTCTTTGTTCTTCTTCTTTCTCAGAAATCTTTAGACTCTGTAACCCAGGGCCCAGAAAACCTCTGTTCCTGATTTCTCATCCATTTTCCACTTTGAAAGGGTCCACGTTGATGTTCTCTAATTCTGAGTCCCTCCCTAGCTATAGTCCCATGTCTCCTGCCTGCAGGTCAGCTGGGCCACCTCCGTCCCTGCTGAATCATTCTGCAGACACGTGGGACATGATTCTGTCCAGAACACTGTGTTCTGTAGTCGCACCTGCATGGAGCTCCTGGCACCTTCTCCCACAGATGTCCAGTGCCCAGCTCCCATCAGAACCTGTCATTCCTCCATACCCCCAAGGCTCATTCCAGGCTGCCCCCCAATATGCAGCAAGCTTGGTGGTTCCTCTATAAGGAGAGACACATTCACTTCTCTCCATGCTATTGCCATCCCACCTGACCTTTGGAATAAAAACCTTCCCAGACACCATTACTCTCAGCTCCATAGCCTCTGCCTATAGCCCCAACATCCATGGGCCAGCATGTGGTATCTCAGCTCTGTCCCCCACATCCAGGCAGCCCCTGCCCTGCACCGGGACTGGCCCAGCTAAGCCCCAGACGCCAGGCAGGCTGTTCTCCCCTGCTGACAGGCCAAGGCTGGGACCCTCAGCCTGAGAGGCTTTGGGACCTAAAACACAAATGTGGGGACCAGCCACATATGGGCCACATGCCTCATTGGGATGTGCCCACAATGCTACCAAATTTTGTTCCATCTCAACTACCAGAAAGGTAAAGGTAGGAGGTCTTTGTTGCGCCCACCCTCTGTCCTGCTCCTTTCCCTCCCCGGAGACAGAATTCACATTTTGCCCATTTCATAGGCAAGGTAATTAACACCTTTCAAATTTTACCTTTTCTTTTTTGAGGTGAATCCAAAGGTTCATTTTTGGAATCAGATTTATGTTAAAGGCTTTTAAAATTTTCCCCGCAAATGAGTTTCCTCTCTAGCAGAACAACGGAGACCTAACAAACCTGCTAAATTGCTCCCGGGCCAGTGTTAAATTGATTCAAAGGCTGAGGGCACAGCCACACTAGGAAGCACAGGAGGTGGCGGCTGAGCTGCAGGAGTGTGCAGAGGAAATGCCAGACAGTGGCTTCTCTGCATCAGGCAGGCCATAGAGCTGGCAGCCAAAATGCCCAGAGCCCGTGAAGATGGGGAGCCTTCCCTTGGAGAGTGAGAGAAGGCAACAGCTCCCTCAGGTCTCCAGAGGTCCAGCCATCCTGAGGTGACCCGAGGCAGAGGCACCCTAAAGAAGTTTCCCTTAGTGCACGTCCTGTGAGGGCATGGGGTGCTCCGGTCAGATGGAGGCTTGTTGGTGGGCCCTCTCCCCATTGAGGCCACCCTCAGCCCAGCCATACCTCACTTCCCAGATAGGCAGTGTGGGCAGCTGGGCCTTAGGTCTCTCCTCGCTTCTGGGTTTTCTATTTTCTTTTTAAAAGTGCGTTGTGAGCAAAACTCATAATGGCCAAAAGTAAAAACAATCCAGATGTTCATCAACTAATGAGAGGATAAACAAAATGTAATTTTTCCATACAGTGGGATATTATTCGGCCATAAAAAGAAACGGGGTACTGATATATTCTACAACATGGATGAACCTTTGAAACATCATGCCAAGTGAAAACAGCCAATCACAAAAGACCACATACTACATAGTCCTATTTGTATGAAATGTCTGGAACAGGCAAATCAGCAGACACAGGAATTAGACTGTTTCTCACCTGGTGCCCAGGGGGAGGTTGAGAGGGGACAATTTAAGGCTGTGAGGCTTTCTTTTGGGTGATAAATATGCTCTAAAGTTTATTATAGTGATAATTGCACTACTCCGTAGATTTACTAACAACCATTAAATTGGGTGCTTTAAATGCATAAATTGTATAATATGTGAATATATCTCAATAAAGCTGTTTTCTAAAAATGTGTCGTAAGCGGGGCAGTAGGTAGGGATGCTGGCACAGAGACGAGCTTCAGTTCAGAAGGGTGGTGCCCAGCTCCCGGCTCCATGATTTACACGCTGAGTGACCTTGGGCAAGTCATTTAACTCCTCTGGGTCTCACTGCCTCATCTGTAGAGTGGAGCAAACACTGCCCACTTCAAAAGGTGAGATGAAATAAGGTGATATGTGTAAAACCCCTACTGGGCTCTGACGCAGAGCAGGGACTCGATAAAATGGTAATTGTTACATTAGGAGGAACAGGTGCTCCGAGTCACAACAGCTCGATTCTCATCCCAAGGCTAGCATTGCTTTGCTCTGTGCCCCTGGGATGGCTCATAGCCTCCCCAAGTCTCTGTGTCACTGGTCGTACAGTGAGGTGATAAGCTGACTTCACAAGATTGAAAAAGGGCAGTAAGGTAACAGTGTGGAAGTCCTGCTGAGGTGGGAAGGGGGGAGTGATGTGTTAAATTTAGATTATGGGTATGCAGTGCTGGGCTGTCATAGAGGCTGAGAGAGTGCAGCTGTAACTGAGAACACTTTCCCCTGTGGCTGCTGCACACCAGAGCCCGCCAGGAGCAATTCTGCTGCAGAAACAAGGCTTTGCACTCCAACTTCCATCCTGGGACAGGGGTCACCAGAACTGGCTTTGGTATCAATATGCAGAATGCAATCTCCTCGGTGGGCTGTCCTTGACTTAAACTTGGAGCAAGCCAGATGGGTCTAGAAGCTGACACTCCACACAGAATCATAGCCTGGCCACCGTCCAGCCCAGCACCACAGGCATTTCGCCTGGGTCATCTCATACTTTCACAATTGTAATTTGGCAAATATTATTCAGAATTTCTCTGAGGTTGATCGTGTGCTAGGCAGTGGATGTAAAGAGATGAACTGATCAGTCTCACAGGGGAGTCAGATTCTTCAGTAAGTGATTTCACATGTAGCAGCGCAGGAGTCATGCTAACTGGTGGTATAAGCAGGATGCAGTGGGAACATAAGGGAAAAGAATTCATTCTGCCTGGAAGGAACAGGGAAGCTTCCTCCAGAGAGTGTTATTGAACTGGCCTTGAGGATGATGAAGAGGGTAAGGATATTTCTGTTCAATGGAACAGCAGAAGAAAGAAACAAGGTTGTAAAATCATGTGATCAGTGGGTAAAGCCCAGGGTGTCTGGAGAAATGGGGTGCACCTGCGTGGCAGATTACGTCTTCCAAACATGGCTGCACCAATGGGATTGCATCCCAGCCTACTTGCTCTTCTCACAATATGACATTGATACTCCTCTATCAAGAGGTGGGAATTCCCTCTCCTTGAATTTGGGTGGACTTTTGGAAGCCCCTTGACCAATAGAATCTGGCAGAAGTATGGAATGTGGATCCCAATGCTAAATCACAAAAGGCATTGCAGTTTCTACCCAGCCTCTTGGGTCATTTGTTCTAGGGGAAGCCCAGCACCCTGCCATGAGGATGCTCACACAGCCCCACAGATAGAAATCGAGGCCCCTATGCAACAGCCCGTGCCAGCTCATCAGCCATGTGAGTAAGCCAGCCCCCTTCCAAAGGGATCTTCCAGCCTCAAGCTTTCAGAAGATCCCAACAGTCACCTGACTGCAACTGACCTCTGAATGCAACTTGAGAGACCCCAAGCAAGAACTACACTTGTCAGGTTGTTTCTGGATTTCTGACTCACCTAGTCCATAAGCACAATACATGCCATTTTTTTATTAAATATTTTATTTTTGTTCTATTATGGTTGTCCCAATTTTTCCCCTTTACTCTCTTCCACCCAGCCCACTCTCTGCTCTCACAGTCAATCCCCACCCATTTGTCCACATTCATGGGTCATACATACATGTTCCTAGACTGGTCCCTTTCCCTTCTCTCTACCCTTATCCCCATCCCCTCTCCCCCTGGTCACTGTCAGTCTGCTCCGTGCTTCCATGCCTCTGCTTCCATTTTGCTTGTTTGTTTTATTCATTAGTGTCCTCTTATTGGTGAGATTATATGGTGTTTGTCTTTCACAGCCTGGCTTATTTCACTTGGCATAATATTCTCCAGCTCCATCCATGCTGTCTCGAAGGGTAGGAGCTCCTTCTTTCTTTCTGCTGTATAGTATTCCATTGTGTAAATGTACCACAGTTTTTTGGCCCACTCATTCATTGATGGGCACTTAGGCTGATTCCAGCATTTGGCTATTGTAAATAATGCTTCTGTGAACATAGGGGCATATAAATTCTTTTGAATTAGCGATTCAGGACTCTTAGGGTATAATCCCAGCAGTAGAATCTCTGAGTCAAAAGGCAGTTCCATTTTTAGTTTTTTTGGGCAAATTCCGTACTGTTTTCCACAGTGGCTGCACCAGTCTGCATTTCCACCAACAGGGCACTAAGGTTCTAGCAGATGTATCTGTGAAAATATTGCTGTGTGGGATATCTGAGATTTTACTGCCTACATTTTCCTTTAGGACTTTCATGGTGCTATGACTTATATTTGTCTTTCATTCATCTTGAGCTTATTCTGGTGTATGGTGTAAGTTGGTGGTCTACAATCTTTTTTCTTTTTCTTTTTTTTTTGCATGTACCAGTCCTGTTCTCCCAACACCATTCATTGAAGAGACTGTTTTTACTCCAGTGTATACTTGTGCCCCCTTTGCCAAATATTAATTGGCCATAGAGACATGGGTTTATTTCTGGGCTCTCTATTTTGTTCCATTAGTCTATGAGTCTGTTCTTATGCCAGTACCAGACTTTTGATTACAGTCACCTTGTAGTATAGTTTGATATCAAGTATGGCGATCCCTCCTACTTTGTTCATCTTTCTCAAGATTACTGAGGCCATTTGGGGTCTTTTTTGGTTCCATATAAATTTTTGAAATATTTATTTTAGATGTGTGAAATATGCCATGGGTATTTTAATAGGGATTGCATTGAATCTATAAATTGCTTTGGGTAGTATGGACATTTTAATGATGTTAATTCTTCCAATCCATGAAAACAATAAGTGCTTCCCTTTATTTGTATCTTCCTTAATTTCTTTCTTCAGTGTTCTATAGTTTTCCAAGTATAGGTCTTTTACCTCCTTGGTTAAGTTTATTCCTAGGTACTTTATTTTTATTGTTGCTATAGTAAATGGGATTTTTCCCCTGGTTTCTGTTTCTGATATTTCAGTGTTAGTGTACAAAAATGCCTTTGATTTCTAAATATTGACTTTGTATCCTGCTATTTTGCCAAATTCACTTATTAGGTCAAGTAGTTTTTTTGGTACAGTTGATAGGGTTTTCTATGTACACTATGATGTTATCTGCAAATAAAACAGTTTTACTTCTTCTTTTCAATTTGGATGGCTTTTTTTTTTTCTTCATCTAATCACTGTGGCTACAATTTCCAGTACTATGTTGAGTAAAGGTAGTAAAAGTGGACATCCTTGTCTTTTTCCTGACCTTAAAGGAAAGCTTTTAGGTTTTGCCCATTGAGTATGATATTGGCCGTAGGTTTCTTATATATGGCCTTTATTATGTTGAGGGATGCTCCTTCTATTCCCACTTTGCTGAATGTTTTTATCATAAATGGGTGCTGAACTTTATCAAGTGCTTTTTTAGCATCTACTGATATGGTCATGTGATTTTTGTCTTTCATTTTGTTTATGTGGTGTATTATATTTATTGATTGTGAATATTGTATCATCCTTGCATCCCTAGGATGAACACATGTCATTGCCACAAAGTTTTAGGGTGGTTGGTTTTGCAGCCATAGTGATGGGAACAGCCAGTTACTGTAGAATTATAGAGGACACTGAACATCCTGCTAAGGAGTCTGCTTTATTCTTTAGAAAAACTGTGTACTACTGCTATTTTGGGTGGAAAAGTGGTGTGATTCAGCCTATGCATCTTAGAAAGACCACTCTGACTATTTGAAGGATGGAATGGAAAGAAAAGAAGTAAGATTGGAAAGGAGCAGCCAGTGAAGCTGTTGTATGGATCTAAGGAGGAGAGAAAAGTTTATGCTAGGCATGGGAAAGGAAAAGGACAAAGACTTTAGGGGTTGGGAGGTCAGTAGAATGGTGAATGACTGAGAGGGTAGAAAGAAAGGGAAAGTTGGAAGACAGATGCTATTAGTAGTGATTCTGAGGGTTCTAGCTTGGTAGACCAGAAGGACAATAACATCATTAATGAGATAATGTATGAAGATTCCTTTATTTAACAAACAGGTATGACTTCCTGAAAAAAAAAACTTTGGCCTTTCCTAGGGCTAGCCAGGCTTCTTCTTGGCTCTTTACCCCGTGCCCTCTGGGGGATGGCCACCCCACCAAAGTCCTGTGCATCTCTGAGTTACTTAATGAGACACCCTAGTTCTGGCACTCAGCTTCACTGAGCCAGAGTAGCTGGCCTACTTTCCCTATCTGATTTTTCTCTATAATCTTTTCCTGACTGTTTCCAACCTTTCAGCAAGTTCTCTCAGCTCTACCTACAGAATGTAGCTACTACTTTTTCCATTTCCAAGAAGGCCTTTTCCCAAACCACCATCAAATCTTACCTAGAAAACTCCTGCATTCTCCTAACCAGCCTCCTTGTTTTTGTTTTGATTTGCACAATAGAAATAAGAACATGTCACCTCTGTGCTTCACATCCTTCCTTTGACTTCCCATTGTGCTTAAAATAAAACCCATAGCCTCTGAGGCTGCACATCTGGCCCCATGTCTCCCACTCTTCTTTGATATTCTCCTAGTAGACCACTCTGTCTAGCCCCACTCACCCTCTTTTTGCTCTTCAAACATGTCAAGCTCATTCCTGCCCTAGAACCTTTGCATGTTCTCTTTTCTTCATCTGGATCTTCCTTCTTAAAGTTGGCAGTTGAGAGGAGACCTAATAAAAGTACTTGTCTTCCCAACCTGAGTCTGAACAGGGAAGTAGGCCAAAGCAATGACAGAAGAAGGTCAAAATATCCCTTGAAGACTAATAAAGGCCACACTGGAAGATGTAGCTTACCTTGAAAGCTGAATGGCCTGCAAACTGTACCCCAGAACCAGCACAACCTTTCCACCCAGACCCAAGCCTCACTGCACAGGCAGCTCTTGCCAAGGGAAGATTCAGAGCAGGGAGAGATGGGGCAAAGCCCTGTACCCCAAAGGCAGCTTATTCCCAAGGTGGAAAAGGGGAGGAGAATGAGCAGAGGGCAGAGAAGGAACAAAATCGTGGATTCCTGGTTGATTCTTCCTAACCCTACTAATAAGATCAGTTCCTCTACCTGCCCTGGGTGCTGGTGAGAACAGGGCAGAGAGAAGGCAGAACTGTGAGCTTACATCAGGAGCTCAGAAAATGCAGCCCCCTCAATGATCAGAGTCTCCAAATTCCTACCTCTCATTCTCGGGTCTCAGAGAGGCCTTTGAGAGCCACTCCATATCAAAGTGGCCCCCTACCCCCATCCGCACACATACATGCGCACACATACTCAGTCTCTACCTCATGTTCCCAAACTGAAGTTATTTCTTTGCATCCTGTGGAAGATCAGTCATCACCACCAAACATAAGCTCTGTGAGGTCAGTGGCCTGCCATCTGGTTCAATACTGCAACCTCAGTGCCTAGAATAGTGCCTGACACATAGCAGGTGCTCCACAAGGATATTTTAAAGAATTGAATAGACAGGAGCAGGAATCCCGGAGCCTAAATCCCTCCAGCTGTGGCCTCTCAATCCCTGAAGGATGGTTCTCACAGGGCTGGGTGGAGTGGCAATCCCATGAGAGCATGCAAGCATGTAAATGTGCACGGTGAAGTCACACCCACACCGTTACTACCAGTTTGGAAACATTAACCTCTTACTTACAAGAGCAGATACTATTTTAAGAGACAATTTGTGACTAGCTACCATGACGACAATGTCTCACCTATTGCCTTTGCTCAGAATCTTGGAGCACGAAAAATGCTGTGCAATATAATTGTTTCTTCAGCATGAGGTCTAAGCTTTCCGGGGTGTTTTATTTTCCAATGAAAAGGATCAACAAGATAAACCATTGCCCCTACTTCTCCAGAGAGAGCCAATTCTTCCTGGCCCCTGCCAACCCATAGTGGGCGTGAGGATAGAGAAGCCATCACTCTGGACCATTCTGTGCAACACCTCTTCTGTAGCTCTGAGGAACCAGGGCAGGGCGGGAAGCCAGGCACCTACATGCCAGCCAGCCTTTCAGGGCAACGGTGATGTGGCCTGAGAACGTCATCCACCTGCACCCCAAGTGAGGCTTTTCAGGGGGTTCCCCAGGCTCACTCCACAAAAGGTGGTCATTGAGATTGGCCCCATTCCTATGCAAATTGAATGGCTGCTCCGTGGAGGAGGGGGAGCACACAACACAGGACAGCTATCCCCGCCCACCACCTAGGATGAAAGGAGCAGGGAAAAGAAGGCAGCTCTGGTGAGGGTGGGTGGTTGGAACAAGGGGCCAGTGTCTTCTTTTTCATGTTAAAGGAAAGACAGAGCAAGCCCATCCACAGCTCCCTGTAAACATCCAAAGTCCCCAAACACCTGTCACTCCAGCTTTTCAAATACTGGCTCTAGTTTTCAATCTGTGGAGAAGGGGAGAGGCTAAAGAATTCTCTTTCATTTCACTCCATTAATAACTAAGTAGCACAGCCTGAAATATTTATGGGCATGAGCACAGAGCATATTCTGGGCAGAACAAGGCAGATCATGGCGATTTTCAAGGCTGCTGTCTCAGTCCTTTGAAGAAGAGGCAACTAAATGGCTCTGGTGGGCAGGAGGAGCCAGTAGCGGTGAAGACAGCCTCCAGGTGCGTGCAGTCTGACTCGGAAGCCCGAGCACCCAGACGGCTTCCTCCAGCTCCCAAAACAGGTGCCTCTCCAGGAAGGCGTGGCCAGTGTCTGCTGCTGACAATGCTCCCTGCCCTCTATCTGCCCTTCCACTTTCTAACACCCCTGGGGATGAGGAGACTGCAGTGTGCTGAGCTACAAGTCTCGTGGTCCCAACGGAGCCACTGAACTGTATAGTCTCCCACAACACAGATATTTGGGTTGTTTTGTACATCCAGAGCTGCAACTTCTTTGCAGCCAGAGGAGAATGTGCCGCAGCTTGGCAACAGTGACCCAAGTGACCTGGGCAGGTCACATGGTTTCTCTGCGCCTTCTTCTCCTCACACAGAAAACAGAGCTTGAATTAGATCATCACTGAAGTTGTTTCCGATTCTATGATACTAGTAGGAGAAACTACTTAAGCTTCACCTTGAAAGGAGGAAAAATGGAAAGGGAGAGATGGAGGGAGGGAGGAAGAGAAATGGTGGAGATGTAATGAAAAAGTTAAGACAGGGGGTCCGATTCCAGCATATGAATAATAATGAGAATTACATTGCACTCACTTTGGGCCAAGCAATTTTCTAAGCCCTACATGATAGGTACCTTTATTATGCCCATTTCTGAGATCAGGAAACTGAGGTACGAAGTGCTTTAATAATTTGTTACAACTTAGCCTTTACAATGGTAAAGCCATGGTTTCAACCCAGGTAGTCTGGCTCCCCAAACCATGTTGTTAATGTCATGCTGTCTAATCAATGATATTTCATTTCACTCACTCGGCCATTCAGTCATCACTAGACAAGGATATATAAAGTCCCTGCCATATGGCAGGCACTGCCCTGGGTGTGCTTGGAAGTTTCATCAAGCACAGTGATGAATTTGCACACAAGGGGCCCAAGCAAGCGTAGAGAGACATGTTCGGTCCAGAGTTCCTCTGATTAGGTGTTTATACTTCTGGAATCACCTTTAGGATTTCAATTAAAGGAATTCAGTTTCATCCCGTATATAGTTCCAGGATCTTCCCAATATATCAGAATTCTTTGGGAACAGGCTTACATTTCTCCTAGTCACTTCTTGCTCCAGCTCACCACTTCTGCTGGGCTCTGTATCTCCTTCTTGTCATCCCTCACTTTCCCTCCTCCCCACCACATCTTCCCACACATGGTCAGAGTGCAGCTGAGCAAAGACACAGTATGCGATCATATTAATCAGTTCAGAAAAGACATTTGACAAAATTTCACATTCATTCATGATTTAAAAAATTTTCAGTGTACTACCAGTAGAAATTCCTCATGCTAATAATTGCTATTTTGAAAAAGCTGTCGTTACCAGTGCATTGAATGGAGAAAGCCTGAGTGCTTTCCTCCCTAAAAGGAACAAGGTAAGGATGTTCACTCTTGCCACTTCAATTCAGCTCTATGCTGAAAATCATGGCCAGTGAAATAAAGCAAGAAAAGACAAGACGTATCTGTTGGAAAGGAGGAAATAAAGCTGTCCTTATTCATAAATGACACGATCACCTACATGGAAAACCCCAAGGAACCCACATAAAGAACTCCTAGAACTAATAAGTGGGTTCAGCGAGGTCACAGAATACAAGCTCAGCCACAACCACCAACTGTATTTCTGCATACCAGCAATAGAGAATTGGGAACCAGCATTTATTGTCATTTGTAACAACTCCAAAAAGTGAAATGCTTAGATGTAAATCTGATAAGAACACATACAGCACCTGTTGTTCGAGACTATACCACACTGAAGAAGAAAATCAACGAAGACCTAAATAAATGGAAAGACATGACATGTTCATGCATAGGAAGACTCGACATAGTAAAGATGTCAGTTGTACCCAAATTAATCTACATTTTTAGTGCAATTCTAATCGATGAAAATCATATCAATTTACATTTATGTGGAAAAGGTAAGAAACTAGAATATCCAAAACTATTTTGAAAAAAAAAAAGTGACAATAAGAGACCTCACAACCCAGTTTTAAGATTTACTCTATCACTACAGTAATCAAGATAGCGTAGCATTTGTGAAACAAAGGACTTGCAGATTAATAGAAAAGAGTCCAGAAATAGACATAAATGTAACCAACTGATTTTGACAAAGATGCAATTCAACAGAGAAAGGACAGCTTTTTCAGTAAAGGCTATTGAGCAATTAGACACCCATATTCAAAAAATGAACCTTGACCAAAACCTTATACCTTATGTAAAATTAATTTAAAAGGGATCACAGATATAAATATAAAACTATAAAACTTTTAGAAGGAAACACAAGAGAAAATGTTCATGATCTGGAGTTAGGCAAGGAGTTCTTTGACATGACAACTTAGAACACGATCCAGCCCTGACAGGGTGGCTCAGTTGCGCATCATCCCGCAAAGCAAAGGGTCACAGGTTGGATTCCTGGTCAGGTGGTAAGTTCAATCCCCAGTTGAGGCACATTAGAGAGCCAATCAATCAATGTTTCTCTCTCACATCGATGTTTCTCTCCTTCTCTTTATCTCTCCCTCCCCCTCTCTCTAAAAATAAGTAAATAAAATCTTTAAAAAGTTATAAAAAAAGAAAGCATGATCCAGTAAAAAAAAAAAAGATAAATTTAACTTTGTCAACATTTTAAAATTTTGCTCTGCAAAAGACATTGTTAAAAAAATTAAATGACAAGTTATAGACGGGAGTAAAATATTTTCAATACATATCTAACAAATGACTTGTATACAAAATGTATAAAGAACACTCAAAACTCAATAGTAGGAAACTAATAGCTGAATTAAAAATGGACAAAAAGAACTTGAGCAGACTCTTCACCAAAAACTATATAGAGAGGTCAAATAAGCACATGAAAAGATGCTCATCATTACTGTTAGTGAAACGCACAGTAAAACCATGACAAGATACACCTACTAGAATGGCTAAAGAAAAGACCCACTAGCCCTGGCTAGTGTAGCTCAGTGGATTGAGCACTGACCTGCAAACCAAAGGGTCACCAGTTTGATTCCCAGTCAGGGCACATGCCTGCCCAGGCCAGGTCCCCAATACAGGGTGTGCAAGAGGCAACCACACACTGATGTTTCTCTCCCTCTCTTTCTCCCTCCCTTCCTATCTCACTAAAAATAAATAAATAAAATCTTTAAAAAACATAAAAAGACCAAATAGACTCATGTATTGCTTGTGAAAATACAAAATGGCACACCCACTCTGGAAATGATTTTGGCAGTTTCTTGTGAAGAAATCATACCCCTTCTGAGATTTATCCTGGAGAAATAATAACTATGTTCAAACAAAACTTGTGCATGAATGTTTATAAGAGTCCTATTCATCATCATCAAAAACTGGAAACAACTGAAATGTCCTCTGACAGGTGAATAATTAATAAGCAAACTATGGCACTTCCATACGAAGGGACACCACAGTGTGCTGCTGATACACGAAGCAACTTGGATAAATCTAAAAGGCTGAGTGAAAGAAGCCAGGCTTAAAAGGTGTCACTTACACACTGAGTGAAAAAAAGCCAAGAGAATATATACTGTATGGTCCCATTTATGAGATATTCTTGAAAAGACAAAACCAGTGATGGAAACAAGATTGGTGGCTCAGATGTTGCCACAGGGGAGGATGTGGTGACAAATGAGTGGTATGAGGGAATTCTCTGTATTGACGGAGCTGCTCTGTATCCTGATAGCATTTGGTTACACCAGTCTATACAGGTGTTAACAGTCACAGAACTGTATAGTGGGGGGGGGGGGGGGGGGAAGCAGGCAATTATACAATATGTCCACTTTTAAAATAAGATGTTACAAATACCCCTCAAAGTAAGAGCCCCAGTCAGCTCACTACCCCCCTTTCACTTGTGCTCCCACAGGACCCAGGAGAGGCTTTCCCCTTAAGGAAAACCTCACTAAGCCAGGCCCAGGGAAAGCAGCAGGTGCAGTGCACAGGTGTTCACATAGCTCCCACATTAATGTGCATGTGCCCTCTGGCCTCTCAACCTTCCAGACGTGGAGCACTCCACAACAGTTAGACCTGGAAACCTCCCGGCGCCATCACTGTATAGAAGTGCATTCAGAGCGCTGTGTGAGGGGCCCCAGAATTTTAACAAAATGACAACTTGCCTCAAAATAAATAAATGATGAACAATTCCTCTCTCTCACTAGCATCTCTTAGAAGTGTTGAAGAGGATGCAAACATGAACCTCAGTGACACTTGTTGCACACTCTTTTCTCTCTCCTGGAGAGTCCTTTTGACGTCCACGACGTTCCAGAGAACTCATCCTTCCCACTCTCGGGTATACCTCTCCTCTTCCTCTGTGGGCACAGTCCCTACCCAAGTGGCTTCTCTCCCTTTCTCATGTCCCCTCCCAGCTTCTCTTAATGCAGCTCAGTGTGGCCTTTCTCACCAAGTCCTCCCCTTCATTGTCTCATCTCTCCAGCTGGAGCTTCTCTTGCTCACTGTAGGAAAATTTGACAGTGTGGCATTTTTCATTGCATTTTTAGTCATCTGATTAAGCCCAGATTGCTCAGCCAGTTGGGAAGTGAGTGGGTCAAAGACTGTTCTCTCTACAGGACAAAAAAGGAGGTAAGCATAAGGGCTGAAAACATTGCAATATTAATCATTGTTTGCCCCATCATATAACTATAATCCAAAGTTCTTGAGGCCAAGGTTGAGAATTTGATCCCTGCACTGGGGATTAAATGGCTCCTTATACCAAGTCAGGCCTCCTTTCCCCACCATCCACCTCACAGACACCCCCTGTAATACAGGAGCCCTAAGAGTGGCCTCTGTCTGGCACGAGCTAATTTGATGGACCTGAGCATCACCACACATGTAAAGAGCACTGTGTAAAAGTGACGTTCAGTTCCAGTGACTGCTTTCCCTAGAAGTTCTATTGAATACATATATTCAATAGAGTCAATATATATATATAGTTTCTTTGTTTTCCATCCACCACTTCTCTTTACCTCATTTAATGATTTTGAAGGTACCTATTACATAGCATTTTCCAGAGTGTTCCTTCATTTCTAGTTCTTGGAAAGCCTATGCGTTCACATCTGTGACTCCCTGATGCAAGCTAAAGTTTGTGTTAGTATTTCATTCTCAGTGGCCAAAGGGAGCATCTTCTCTGTGGAGTCGCATGGCCTTTGGACTGTGAATGAGTCCCTAAAAAGAGAAGTTTCATATTTGCTCCTTCCAGGTGCCCAGGGCTAGTTTTACACTAATTTCTCTGCCTGAAATTCCTACCCACAACAGTGGTAGAAATGAAGCCGCATCCTCGTATTGTGCAGCTGGGGGCCCCTTTCCTCCACAGTGTGGATACTGGAAGCCAGGAATCCTGAGAAAGTTCATCCAACCTTGAATCAGTCTAGGAAAGGATGTAGACAGATGTGCTTCCGCTACTTAGAAATAGTCGGTCATTCACATTGCTAGCTATGGAAAGACCCCACCTGTGATGGTTAACTGTATGCTTCAACTTGATTAGCTCACAGGTGCCAAGATATCTGACTAATCATTACTTCCATGTGTGCCTGTGAAGGTGTTTCCAGATGAGATTAGCATTTGCATCAGTAGACTGAGTGACTACGTAAAGCAGATCGCCCTCCTTAGTGTGGGAGGGCAGCATCCACTCCACTGAGGAGCTGAGTAGAAGAACAAAAAGGTGGAGGAATGGAAAATGTGTGTATTCTCCCTGACAACTTGAGCTGGGTCATGAGTATTCTCCTGCCCTCAAACTGAGACTTACACTATCACTGTACCCTGGTCCTCAGGCACTTGGACTTGGACTGAACTATACCAACTTTCCTGGGCTGTAGACAGCACATAATGGGACTTATCAGCCTCCATAAGGACAGCACAATAAATCTCTTTATGTGTATGTGTGTGTGTACATAGTTATACACCTACTCTCTGGCAGTAAAGCTGAGGATCTGCTGTGGTGGACACACAGCCAATGACCCAGCCAACAGCCAGTCCCTCTTCCTTCATTTCTAGCCGTGACTGGTTTGGGCAGCAGTGTGTCAGCCTCAGGGGGTAAATCCCTATGGGTCTAAGACAGTCGTGAAAAACATGTGGACTCACTGCCTGTCCACATGCCCTGGGAGCTCAAGGTGACCATGCAAATACAGTTCTGGCCAAGGCAGAAATAAACCAGAGAAGTTTGGAAGATTCCTCCTCTTTGATAGAAAGGAGGAAGCTCATGAGAATAGTTCTTTCTTTTAGCATCTTGGCTACCACCTCTTCTTATCTTTGGTAAGTGATGCTCAGGGCTGCAGCCCCCATCGTGCAATCATGAAAATCTGTATAAGAGTCTCAGAGATACAGGCTCAGTAGCCTGTCACATGTGAGGTGCTGATCCAGCACCACAACTGCCTACTTCTAGGTTTTTGTTGTGTGAGATCATTGAAATGATCCTTTCCTAACTGATGCAGAAACAGGGATACTGCTGTCTTTGGCCCCTCCTCCCAGGCTGCACCAGGTGAGGATCCAGGGTGCCTGGAAGAGAACTAGTGTCTCCTCAGTTGGGTGCTCCAGGAGTGAGAAGAGGTGAGACAGTTAAGCCCAGCCTTTCTGTGCCCCATGTGTGCAGCCTGTGCCGCAGAGCTGAGCGCAGCCCTGTGCAGTCTGCAGGCTCACATCTTTGCTACCCCTGAGAGCAGCAGAACTCAACTCTGCCTGAGCTGAGCAAAAATAGAGCATTTCTGGAAGGATACCAAGGTAGCTCATACCATTAAAGGAAGTACAGGACAACAAATTCTTGGCAAACTCAGGAAGCAGAACAGCTCAGGGAACCTCGGCAGCAGGAACCCAGGCCCACCACTCTAGGATGCTGCCATAAAATGACTCCTACCATCTCCTCCCATCAATTTGTGGCTGTGTTCATGTTTCAAGTTCCCAGGAGAAAGAATTTGACCAGCGGAGCTTGGCTGATACTCACATCTTGGAAAATTCAGTGTGGCCAATAGCTGAGAGGGTTTGTTGGTCAAGCCTCACTCACTGCCTATCAGGAAGGACCACCAGACCCCAGGGAGTCTGCCCCAGGAGCTCCTAGAGGAAGAGGTGGAGGCCAAGAAAAACAATAACTACAACGGCACTGTCTTTTGCCTTGAAATGCTGGGCATGGTTGAGACGCTGGGACTACTTGGCTGTGTCCCCTTTGGCCCTTTCCAGAACTCAGACCCAAGTGCTGCACCTTGTCCCCACATCTCATTCCTGCTCTGAATGGAAAAAACTTATTGTCCTCATATGGGCCCGCAATGGGAAAACAATCAAGGGTTTTAAGTAGGAGGACACGTGTTCTAACCCATACTTTGAAGTCACCCTGGCTTCTGTGCAGAATGAGGAACGGACAGTTACAAGCAGGTCTGGGGAGACCAGCTCAGAAATGGGTGCAGGGGCCAGGGAGGGGTGCAGGAGGGTGGTGAGTACAGAGAGAAGGGCAGCTTCAATTTCTGATGGATGGTCAGGATGAAAAGGAGAAAGGAAACATAGTTCTGGCTTGCCCACCGGGTGGATAATGTCGCTGCCCATGCACAAGGGAAAGCAGGGAGTAGAGGAAGTAAGTTTGGGCAAATGCTAAGACCTCTACTTCACCCACTAAGATTTTTTTTTATTTTATAGTATTATTGTTATTCTATTACAGTTGTCCCACTTCTTTCCCCAGCCCTCCTCCACTCAGCCCTCCCCACGCTCCCACAGTCAGTCCTCACACCACTGTCCATGTCCATGGGTCACTCATACATGTTTTTTTGACTGATCCCTTCCCTACTTTCCACCCACTAGATTCAGATGCCTGGCCTGGGGAGGATGTCAAGTAGGAAGCCAAGAGCTCTGAACCCAAACAGAAATATATATTCGGGAGTCACCAGCCTATGAATGGCATTTAGCCCGGAGAAAGAATGTAATTACTAGGAATCAAGTAAGGACAGGAGAACCAGACTGCCGGGTCAGAGTATGAGGGCTCCACCATTCAGAGGCCCATCCAAGTGGGAGTTGCTGTCAGCTGGGCCTGAGGAGCAGCAGCCAGAGAACAGGAAGGAAGTCCAGGAGAGTGTGTGGTCGGAGAGCCAGGAGGGGGCACCTTCATTATGTCAGTTCTGCTGTGATTTTGTGGGCTCCTGTCAGGCTGACACTACACTTCACACAAATGCTCCTGTGCAGCTGTCAGCTCCCCATGTTAGGCCCCTCTGGAGAATGAGCCCCGGGACTTGCTCCTCCTGCTGGTCTCTGCCCATCCACCCAGCATCTCTGTGGGGAGGGAGTAAGACCTTGGAAGACCACTGAAGAAAAGAGCCCCCACCTTCCCAGAATGTACTTATCCTATCTACCTTCCTTCAAAGATTTATTATAATTTTTAGCAGCCAAGAAATAGAAGCGCAATTTGAGGCTAGACTTGAGCTAGTTTTGCAGTTTTCCTACTTTAGGGCTCTTCTGTTCACCCCCATCCTTCTGGGTAACTCAAGATATGGGTCGACAGCACAGCGGGGCCTCCTTCCTGCACTGAGCATGCGTTTGAGGCACAGGCCCAGGGCAGGCCAGTCAGGGGAGAACATCCAGATGGTCTTTGGCTCAAGGTGCACGTGATCTCGAAAGCTCAACTGCTTGGGGCATTAAACAGGAAATTGGGGCCAAGTAATAGCATTTGTCTTGGCTGGCCTTCAAACTTGCTCTGGTAGCTTAATTTAAAATTTGAGAATTAAAGTGCTTTCACACAAGAGAAACCAAGAAGAGGGAGGATATTCCCTTCTGTCTCTAACATTCAACAGCTGAAACATACCTTGGAAGGATGGGGAGGCCATGCCCTCTGCAAGAAGCAGGTAACTTTTGCAAAAACCAGCTGTCACAGGAATTCTCCACCTCCCCACGGGGCAGAGGAGAAAGGCCAGGGCCTTCGCGGCAGCTGACTCCTAATTACCAGGGACGCCCTCTGTGGGCTGGTGGCCAGGCCCCTCCTCAGAGGGCTTTGTCCATTCTGCTACAAGAAATTCCAGGCAAAGACTTTCCCTACTCTGGCTGGCCCAGCCACACTCTGAAAATGGAAGTGCCTAGAAAGCACGGCCTTTAGAACCAGAGCAAGCAAAGCTCCCAGTCCCACCTTCTCATTTTCCAGAGGCCCAGAGGAGGTTAGTAACTTTCCCCAGGGCTCCCAGAAAGGCAAAGCCTAATCCCAAGGTGTACATCAGGGTCAGGAACTGAATCCCCACCAGGTGACTGGTAAGCATGGGTGTAAGTAAATGCTACCAAGCCGCAGCACTCTGCAGTCCCCCCCAGTTCTCTCCCCCCAGCTCACATGTGCCTGACAAATGCATCAAAATCCTCAAGTTCAAATGCAAACAGAGAGCCTGAGCACTTGCAAGAACAGCTGCTGTCATGGGACAAAACACGGGGGTGGGTGCCAGTGCCCCTAATAAGGTCAGATCCCATCCTGTCATTTGGTGTCATCATAGGAAAGCAGATGTCTTATTTCTTCTCTTCAAAGCTGGAGAGATGATCGATAACAATATATTTCTTTTAAAGAAAGTCCTGTACTGCAATTTGCTTTGGGAAAAAATAACTTATGTAACACCAGAAAGCCTTTGTCAGAAACGGAATACTTTTCCACCTTGCACTTATCTTTACAGCTTAGTATGCACTGTACATCCACTCGTTCATTTACCACACACCTCTGAGGTGTCGGGTGAGAGACCCAGAGGGGACGTGTCCCCTGACACTGAATGGTGTGGGCAGAGGCTCCACAGTGTGTGAACTGGAGAGTGGAGGTTGGCTATGACAGTACTGATTACAAGAAACACATTTAAAACCTAAGGACAGAATAAAACTCAAAACTTAATTAAAAGATTAAATAAAAGATATCGGATAAATACTAACATGTGGGAAACTAAAATAGCCATATTAATAACATTTGCAACAGGATTTGAAGCAAAATCATTAATAGAGATAAAGAGGTCTTTACATAATGATAAACAGTTCAATTTACCAAGAAGATCTTGCAATTTTAAATGTGCATGTACCTAATAGCCTCAAAATGCTTGAAGCAAAAAAGAAAAAGCTCTATAAGGAGAAATTGACAAACTGCAATGCAGGTGTTTAACACAATTCTTTAGTAATTGGTGAAATATTGATAATATAGAGACAATTTGAACAATTTTAACATATTTTACAGATAAATAATTCATTTCACATCAATCAGATTTCAAAAAAATTTAGCTAGAACAATTCCAAGTGTCGATAATGTTGCGCAACAACAGTGAGGTATTCACTACTGCTGGGCGTGTAAAGTGCACCCACTTTGGGAAAGAGCTGGGTGTTGGTTAGGAAGCTGAGTGTGTACATATCATGTAGGACCCAGCAGTGCCACTCCCAGGTAGACACACTCTCGGGACACTTTCATACATGTGCATCAGGAGATGTGTGCAAGAAAGCTCGGAGCTGCATGGTCCACCACAGCCAAAAGTGGGAAGCAATCCAAATGTCCACCAGCCATAAAATGGATAAGCCGTGGTCTGCTCATGCACCGCAGTGCTCTCCGGCGCTGAAACGAATGACTGCTCCTTCCTTCTCCGTTTACACGAGCCAGTCTCAGCAACATGGTGTCAAGTGAAAGAAGCCAATGTCAGGAAGGAAGTTCAAAAATAGCCAAAGCTAAGCTATGTATTGTTTAGGAGTAGATCACTAGATAGCAACACTAACAGGAACACTAAGGTAATGACTAACACAACTTTAAGACCACGGTTGCCTCTGGGAAACTGGGTAGGAATGGGGGATCTAGTTGGAGAAGGTGCCTTGGGGGCTGCTGAGGTGCCGTGGGCAATGTTTTATTTCTTAACCTGGGTGCTGGATATGCACACCTAGGGGATTCTTTTATGCACGTGCTTCGGGCGATGCACCTAGGAAAGCTCACCGCAGCATCGTTTATTTTATGGACCTTCTTCAAACGGGGGGCATACATTTCATGCGTACTCTCTCATTTTATAACATATTTTTTCTAAAAAGGGAAATTAATGCACCATGACATTAACGAGGTGGTCTCAGGGTGGGAAGAAAGCTTACAGGTGGTTGGATTTTTATCTTTATGCATTTTTTGCACTTCTTACGATAAGCAGTTATATCACTTTGTCACCAAGAAAGGAAGAGAACTTTTGAGAAGGGATAAAAGAAATCACAAAAGGAAAAACTTGAGTTTGACTGCATGAGAATATAAAATCTTCATGTCTAAAACCAAATAAAATTGACAGGTAAATACAACAATGAAAATAATTTACTCTGTATGGAACTCTTACCCATATGTAAGAAAAAAGTACATAGATAAAAGACATGAGCAAAGAATTGACATAAAAAGAAATACAATTGCCTAAAAACTTATGGGAAATGTTCAACCTCATTTAGTAATCCCTCCAAGGAGACAGAATGAAACTCACCAGCCTTCACTCCTAGAGAGCTGGGATGTGAGCTCTCGCTCTGCTACTGTGCTAACTGTGTGTTACTTGACAGTTATCTTTAAATCTACCGAGTGTCTGTCACATATAAAATAAGGGAAATAATTGACACCTTGTAAGGTTGTTCTAAGGACTAGAAATAACACAGTTAATAATGCACAAGGCTTGACACACACAGATGTCTCATAAAGCGTTTTCTCTTTCAGACAGTGAGGAGAGAGTGAGAGAATGGGACCAGCGTGCACGGAGGGTCTAGTGGGGAAGACAGACATGAGGATCACTCCCAGAGGGTAACAAGTATCCTCCCAGGCAAAATGCAGGGGGTTGAGATACTGGATAAAAGGGTGGCCCAACCCTGCTAAGGTGATTACAGGCTCTCTTGAGAAAGATGTTGAAGCTGAAATCTGAGGGCAAGGATGAGTAACAGAACATAGAGAGACGTGGAAGGGATTTTATTTTCCAAAATAGTTACACTATCTCCCGTCCCACATGCATTTCCTGCAATGCAGCTTTGACACGCCTCCTTTCTGAAGATGGGGTCTATGTCCTCTCCCTCTGAACCTGGTAGGTTTGTAACTTTACTAAACGTGACACTGTGTGACTTCTGATGCTAAGTAATGAAGCCTGATACAGCTCCTCTTTGGTGCTCTTATGCAAGGTGCAAACTGTATATCTGTGCATGTGTGGATTATAGTTCTCAGAACCCAGCCACCATGCTCTGAGGAAGCCTGAGGGGCCCGCAGAGAACTGAGCCCTGGCTGAGCGCCCGCAGACAGCCAGCCAGGTGAGGGCGCCACCTGGAAAGAGATTCCTCCAGCCCCAGTTGCTGCCCTAGAGGTCACCACATGGAGCAGAGATGAGCCACCCCCACTTAGCTCTCCCCAAATTGCAAGTTCTTGAACAAAGTAAGTCACTGCTGTTGTTTTAAGCCACTTAGTGTTGGGATGGTTGCTCTGCAGTGGTGGGTGACCAGAACAGGAGAGAGCGCTGCAGGCCTCAAGAGAAGCATTTGCCCATGTCCAGAGTCCAGGGCCAAGCTGGCTAACTCACGTTCAGCCTGGCTGAAAGCCACCTGTCAGCCAGAGAATGGTGAGAGCTTGGGCTGCAGGGGAAGGCAGCCCAAACCTTCCTCCACCCTGTACAGGAGTTGGGACTGTGGCCGCCAAGAAATGGGGACAGCTGAAGAATTGTAAGTATGATCTCAATATTATCAAAATTGTGCTTTTCAAAGATCACCCGGGGTGGCCTGGTGAAAGAACAAGAGAAAACAAACAGTGGATGTGTGTAAGTGCCCAGAACAGAGAAAGTCATGTAGCTGTGTTTCCACCAGGGCAGCCAGAGAGATGCTCTGGGGCTGAGAAGGACTGTCTCCCCGTGTCCCCCACCACCACAGCTCTCCGTGCCTGCGGGCCACCCTCCACCTCCAGGCTCAGGCAGAGGGAGATGGTCTAGCAGCTGGAGGAAGAGCTGTGACGACTGCACAGGTTATGGGCTGCGTCTGAACGCCAACTCGGACGGTCCCACGTTCTGAACTCACCTTGCCCTCCCTTTTGTGATGGCGCCCTCTCTCTTCCTTCTGTCTTAGAGGAAAACTAGTTCGTAATTCTTCTAAGTTCACATGTCTCACCCCAGGCCCTAGGCTGGAATCTTAACTCATTTGTTCTCTTCCGTTGGGGCCATGGGGGCCTCTTGTCTAGTTGGCCTAGATTGTGTGGGTCACAGGATACCATGGAATGCCTTCAACGAACCGAGGTCCCACTACAGGACGGTGTTGGCTTGGCCTGAGGAAGAGGGAATGAGGGGACATAGGCACAAAAAAGCAGAGCCGGACCCCAGGAGGCTGCCTGTGATGAGAAGCTTTTGCCAATGCCTGGGAACCTCATTGGAAGGCAGATGAGCAGCTATTACCTGAATTTGTTTCCCAAATTTGTTTCCCCTCCTAAAGGTTTTTGCCAGTGACTGTCAGCTGTCACTAGAAATCAAGCTTCAGTCTGGATGATGCGCTTGTGGTGACACTGCTGTTCCCCAGTTCAATGCCGTGAGAAACTGAGACAAAAGAGACTGGTAATTTTCCTGAGGACGTAACACTGAGAATGTACTATCAGGCTTTGGAGTCAGACACCTTTCTCTTAACCGTGATGCCTGTGGATCTTCTACTTTCTGTGCATATGAATATGAATCACCTGATTAAAAATCAGATTCCTGGACCCATGCCCCAAGGATGCTGGCTCAGTAGGCCTGGGGGGCGGGGCACAGGGATCTGTGCGTCTGACGAGCACACCAGGTGTGTCTAATGCCAGTAGTTGTGAGGCTTCACGTAAAGGGCTCTGTGCTTCCCAGCTTTCCGAAGATCCGAGTCCTGCCTCCACCACAAAGCCTCTAGACCTATCGCCCTCCACCCTCAGCATTTTCTGTCTGCGTTACCTTTCTGAATACTTGTCATACTCAGTCATACGTACTGCTATCTCAGATACATGAGGCCTCGAGAAAAAAGCATTTCCCTTATACATTTGCCCTTGTCTCAATGTTCCCAGCCCAGTGACAGTCAGGCAGGAGTTTGAAAATATCTCCGGTTTGCACTGACTTCACATTTCAAGGTGCCCAGATAAGGGGCTCCTGAATAAAACCATGGCTAAATTACTCCTCACCCAAGGTTGTTTATTGGTTTAAGAGGAAAGGACTGAGAGAGAATGGAGAGAGAGAGAGAAAGGAAGATGGATGTGAGGGAGAAACATCAATCAATTGCCTTCTGCATGCACCCTGACCAGAAATCGAACCTGCAACCTAGGGATGTGCCCCGACTGAGAATCAAACCTGCGACGTGACCTTTCGGTGTGCAGATGACGCCCCAACCATCTGAGCCACCAGCAAGGCGAAACCATGGCTTTTGAACAACAGACATTATCTGATTGATGAAATCATCATAAAATATTGAGTTAACTTAATAATAAGTAATCACAATCAATTGATAATAAATACACAATCACTTAATTGAGAATAATCAGATTGAATGGCACACTTAGGCTCCTGATTAAAATTAATTGTATTGCTGAGACAGCCTTAGAATCCCAAAGGCAAGTAATTAAACTTTCTCAGGTAAGGAAGGATAAATTCTCCCATTTGACTGTCTAGGAAAAAGAGGATTCATTTACAGTCAATTGTTAAACTAGATTAAGGAAAGTAATGATGGCATTACCTTTGGACAGATGCTTAGAGGGGAGGCTAGAGTTGGATTAATTTGAATGAGCAAATATTGAACCTTTCTTAAAAGAGTAGCATTTAATCTGGCAACTCTGGGGAGGCTTTACTAATTAATTGAGGATTTGGGTTGAAAAAAGATGCAAACAGCCCTTGTGAGACATTTAAATGGTGAGTGGGTCACCAACCCCAGGTGAGACTTTGTTCCCCACGTACCACTTGGCCACCTAGGAGCTCCTGAAGGTAAGCCTCAGGTCAGCTCTATCAGTGCTTCCCAGGCTTCCATGTGAGGAATCATCTGAAATCTTGTTAGAATGCAGAATCTGATGCTGTAAGTCCAGGGAGGGGCTTGAGATTCTGCATGTCTGACAAGGTTCTGGGTGACAGACTGCGCTGAGTAACCAAGTTCTACAGCACACCATGTCAGCCCGTTCTCACCAATCAGATCTGCCCCTGGCATGTCCAGCCACATTCTGTGCAGGCCTGAGGTTCTCCTGGCCAGGATTCCGTGTTCATTGCAGGTTACCCAGTAACTATGCTCGATGCCTGGACAGACTATGCACTTTATCATCAAATGCCTTGGCCCCAACAAGCAGACAGGAACCTAAGGTCAAGTCACAGAAACAAACTCTGGTAACCCGAGGGACAGATTTCTATCTTGCACCACTTGGAGCTCGAATGAAATTGAATTAATTTGATATGTGGGGATGCTGAGACCACAAGAGAGCAGGGAAGGCTTACTAGGGCACCATAATGTCTGCAGTGTCACAGAAAGAGACCTGCAAGGCTGGGTACAATCAGGAGAAGTCACCCAACTACTAGTTCTCCCCTCAGAGGGAGGGAGAAGACAGGGGCATGTGGCCAGCATTCAGGTAGGGCTGCCTGAGGGACTGGGAACTGCCTCAGCTGACTTGGAGCACTGATGTAAGTCAGCACATCTGGAGGCTTGAGTGCCACCGAGAAAAAAAGTCGTGCAGGAAAGCTTGCTGAGACACCAAAGAGCCTGCAGTTTCACAGACAGACACCAGGAGGAGGAAGAGATTATGAGTTCCTGAAAATGTATCAGGAAAACTATCTCGGAAAGTAAATGCACAGGCCCAGAGAAGTTACATCCTCCCCACGTGGTTTCAGAGTTCCGCAGAATCCTTAGCCTGGCTGAAAGGTATACAAAGCCAGTCTGTAAAGACTGTGAGAGGTGGCTGTTTTTTCTAATACATACAGCTCAACAAGGACAAAGAAATGATACGTGTGACACAGGAAGAAACGGGAAAACAGGATGCAATCAAAGAAGCAAAACCTAAATTTCTAGGCACCAAGACAAAGCAAAGGAGATCTATGAAATACTTGACAAATAATTCAAAATAATTATATTAAAGAATCCCAGTGCTCTACAAAAGAGCACAGACAGCAAAATCAAACCAAGAAAATAATGCATGAACAAAGTAAGAATATCAATAAACATATAAGAATTATAAAAAAAGCAAACAAACTGAAACTCAGGGACTGAAGAACACAATAATTAAATTTTAAAAATACACAAGAAACGTTCAACGTCAGACTTGATAAAGCAGAATAAAGAATGAGTAAACCCAAAGACAAGTCATTTGAAATTACTGAGTCAGAGAAGCAAAAAGAGAAAAAAGAATGAAGAAGAGGGAATAAAGCCAAAGAAATGTATGCAACACCATCAAGCAGACCAATAAACACATTATAAGAGTTCCAGAAGGAGACAGAAAGATACAGAGAGCTTATTTAAAGAAAAACAGCTAAAAATTTCCCAAATCTGAGGGGGCGAAAAATGGACATCCAAACTCAAGAAGCTTGAGGAACTCCAACTAAGATGAATTTAAAGAAGCTCACACCAAGACACATAATCAAATTGTCAAAAGTCAAAGACAATGAGAAACCTTTGAAAGTAGCAAGAGAAAAGTGACTTTTCATATACAAGGGAGCTCTTGATAAGATTACCAGTAGATTTTTCAACAGAAACATTATAAGCCAGAAAGAAATGAGTTGGTACAGTCAAAGTTCTGAAAAAAAAAGCTGTGAACCAAAAATACTACATTTGGCAAAACTGTATTACAAAAACTGAAGATGACATACTTTCCCAGGTAAATAAAAGCCGAAGGAGTTCACCATTACTACACCTGCCTTTCCAGAAATGCTAAAGACAGTCCTGAAAGTGGACATTTAAAAATGTTAGAAAACATCATGAAAGCATATGGAAATATACAGCTCAGTGGTAAAGATAATATATAGAAAAATACAGAATACTACAATGTTGATATATAAAGCATTTTTAAATTTAGCATGGAATTTAAAAGACAAAGCATAAAATATTTATAAAGCCATGTTAATGAAGACAAAAGATGTAATTTGTGACATCAATAACAAAGTGGGGGGTGGTAGATGTAAAAGTGTGGAGTTTGTGTGTATGATTGAGTATCTGTCAGTTAAATAGATTGTTCTAACTGTAAGATGCTTTATGTAAGACCCATGGCAACTGCAAAGAAAATACCTAGAAGATACATGTAAGAAAAAGAGAAAGGAATCAAGGCGTGTCAATACAAAAAAAAAAAAGTGAAACACAAAGGGAGTCAGTAAGAGAAGAAAAGGGCACCGAATTGAGACTTCTGGTCAAGAGGGAGGTGTCGGTAAACACAGCTCACCTCCTCGCACAACCATAGCAAAAACTACAACTAAAATAAAAAACAACTATCACTCAGAATCATCAGAAAATCAAGCTGTATGGAAGTCCAACAACCAAGGAATTAAAGAAGTCACATACATCCAGACAGGTAAGAGGGACAGAGACATGGAGATTTGGAGACGCAGAATGGACAGTCCCACACCAACGTGCGGTGGATAAAAATCGGGATACCTTGGGAGTGAGGGATCCCAGCCCCACACTGGACCACCCAGCCCAGGGCTCCAGTGCCAGGAAGATAATTCCCTATAACTTCTGTCTATAAACACCAGTGGGGGTTGGGTCAGCAGAAGAAACTGAGATTCTTAGGCATCTCCTCTGAAAGGGCCTGAAACAGACTTAGGACTTATGCAGACTCACTCCCTCTGGGCTCCAGGACTGGGGCAGCAGCTGGAGGGACAACAGCGGAACACAGGAATAAACTGAAGTCTCTGGCACCAGGGAAAGTGCTGGGGGACAGTTTCCTCCTGGACAAAACTCCAGAGGCCAGACAGAGGCCATAGTCCCTTTCTGAGCCCAACCCCACACAGAGCCACAGAGCAACAACACCGTATCCGAGACTCCATCAACCTGGTTCACCTGGGTTGCTCCACCCTGACGATTAGCTAAGGCTCTGCCCCGTCCAACCATGTGGGTGCTTTTCTTAGTACCATGGCTTGTCTACAATAGGCCACGCTACTAACATAGGCAGTCAAAGCAGCTCTACCTCATATATAGGAACAAACACAGGGAGGCTGCCAAAATGAGGAGACAAAGAAATATGGCCCAAATGAAAGAACAAACAAAACTCCAGAAAAAGAACTAAACAAAATGGAGGTAAGCAGTCTATCAGATGGCAGAGTTCAAAACACACGTTAGTAGGATGCTCAAGGAACTCAAAACAACATAAGAAGACCCAGGCAGAAATGAAGGTTACACTAAGTGAAATAAAGAAAAATTTATAGGGAATCAACAGTGGAGTAGATGAAGCCAAGAATCAAATAAATGATTTGGAATGCAAGGAAGAAAAAAGCATGCAATCAGAACAGCAAAAAGAAAAAAGAATTTTAAAAAAATGAGGATCGGCTAAGGAATCTCTGGGACAACTTCAAATGTACCAACATTCTAATCATAGGAGTGCTGGAAGGAGAAGAGAAAGATCAAGAAATTGAAAACTTATTTGAAAAAATAATGAAAGAAAACCTCCCTAATTTGGTGAAGGAAATAGACATACAAGTCCTGGAAACACAGAGAGTCCCGAAGAAGTTGGACCCAAAGAGAGCCACACCAAGACACATCATAATTAAAATGCCAAAGGTTAAAAATAGAGAATCTTAAAAGCAGCAAGAGAAAGCAGATATTAGTTACCTACAAAGGAGTTTGCATAAGACTGTCAGCTGATTTCTCAAAAGAAACTTTGCAGGCTAGAGGGGACTGGCAAAAAGTATTCGAAGAGATGAAAAGCAAGGACCTACAACCTAGATTACTCTATCCAGCAAAGCTAGCATTTAGAATGGAAGGGCAGATAAAGTGCTTCCCAGACAAGGTAAAACTGAAGGAGTTCATCTTCACTGAACCATTATTATATGAAATGTTAAAGGGACTTATTTAAGAAAAAGGTCAAAACTATGAACATTAAAATGGCAATAAATTAACAACTATCAACAATTGAATCTAAAAAAACAAACTAAGCAAGTAAGCCCAACAAAAACAGAATCATAGATATGGAGATCATTTGGAGGGTTATCAGTTGGGAGAGTGATGAGGGAGAATGGAGGAAAAGGTGCAGGGATTAAGCAGTACAAATTGGTAGGTACAGAACAGACAGGGGGATGTTAAGAACAGTATAGGAAATACAGTAGCCAAAGAACTTATATGCATGACCCATGGACATGAACTAAGGGGAGGATTGCTAGAGGGAATGGGGATACTGGGTGGAGGGAGGCAAAGGGGGAAAATTGGGACAACTATAATAGCATAATCAATAATATATATATTATTGATTATGCTATTATATATATAGCATATATATATGCTATATATATAATAGCATTATATATATATATTATATATATATATATAATATATATATATAGAAAGGAGGCATAAAATAGCTTCAGGACAGACAGACAACAATTAAAAAAATGTCAATAGTAAATCATTCTCTATCAGTAATTACTTTAAATGTTAATGGATTAAACCACCCAATCAAAAGACAAAGAGTGAATTTGCAAAGATAAGAAAAAACACAAAGAGTGAGAACACTCAGGATATACTCTCTTAGTATATCCTGAGTGTTCTCAGAAAAACTTGCAAGTCTGTGTACAATGGATCGTTGTCCCCTATAGTCACCCTGTAAGTTAGATGCTCCAAACTTAGGCATCTTATAAATTGAAAGTTTGCGTTTTGTTGACCAACCTCTGCTCGACTGTCCCACTATCCAACTCCTAGCACTCACCATTCTACTTTCTATGTCTGAGTTTGACACCTTTTTTTTTTGGCAGGGGTGGGAAGTGGCAGGAGTCACATGTAAGTGAGGTGACACAGTTTTTTTTTCTGCCTGGCTTATTTCTCACCAGAGAAAGGTGAAGAGTTTCATCACCATTAGATCTGCCTTACACGAAATGCTGAAAGGAGTTCTTCAAGCTGAAGTGAAAGGATGTCTATTAGCAACATGAAAACACATGAAAATATAACACACAATGGTAAAGGTACGTAGATAGCCAAATTTAGAATACTGTAATAGTGTAATATGATAATGTGTTAACCACCCTGGTTGGGTGGCTCAGTTGGTTGGAGCATCGCCCATGTATCAGAAGGTTGCAAGTTCCATTCTAGGTCAGGGTGCATATGGGAGGCTGCCGATCAATGTTTCTCTCTCTCTTTCTCTCTCTCTCTCACTCTTCCTCTCTCTCTAAAGTCAATTTTTAAAAAACTTATCTTGGGCAAGGATTAATAATAGACGCTGCTAATAAAACTGCAACACTACTATCCCTGGACCATGAAGTGCCCATCCCCCTTGCAGAGTGGGCCTTGTACCGTCCTGCTTCTTTGCATCACCCGCTCCCAAGTCAAAGATGGCGCATGTGCACAGACTGGTAGAGCCTGGGTTCTTTGCCCATTTTAGCTGAAAGGGAGGCCGAGGACAAGAGTATCTGACATTTTTGACTTCCACTGTGGGGGACTTGCCATTGACCGAGACTCACAAGAGGGGGAGCCCCACAGCCATAGAAAGAGGGTTCAGATGCTGGGTGGCCTTGAACAATGGCCGGTGCCCGCCATACTCACCCTTCCTCTCCCTCCTTGCCACCCCCGACCCTTTCCACATTCCCTTTGCCCAGCTCAGTTCTCCCCCTGCTTTAGGACACAGGTGAGAGGCCATGTCCTCAAGGAAGCTCTCCCTGACCCACCCTCCCCCCGTCTAGGTCTGGCTCATCTCCTGTGTCTTTCCTTATGTCAGGGTATCATGTCAGCCCTACTGGACTGTGAGTCTTAAGGACAGAAGTCCCATCTGACCCTGCAGGGGACCCAAGACTCAACAAATGTTAGGTGAAAGAGAAAGGAATGGAGGAAAGGACCCCTCTGTCAGTCAAGGTCACCTTTCCTGAAAGAGCATAGCAGACACAGAGCCGAGCGGCCTACCAGGAGCTAAGGGGGACGGGGCAAGGGGAAGATGAGGTGAATGGACAACCTTGTACCACCTGGGAAATGGTGAACGTGTGTGGGTCTGATGGTGAGAAACCAGCGTCACTGGGGTGGAGAGAGAGGAAGCTTCTGCCCGAACAGAAAAACCTAGAATCGTTGTAAATATCCTAGAGCTGTCAAAGCCCATGATGTATCCTCCACATGAATTATGCAACATATCACAGCTCTATGTGCATTCACTCTGTCAGTGTGAAAACACCTCAATTTTTTAAAAGATGGAATATTAAAACTTATCACCAGCATATCTACTCTTTTCCTGCCACCCTCCACCATCTCCCCCACCCCACCAAAACCAAAACAAAACCCCCACTCATTCGACATCGAAGCTCAGGCCCTGTCCAAACCGAACTCTGGCAAATCTGGCCTGTGCTGGGGAGGGTACAGGCAGGGGCCTTTCTCCAGAAGTTGCAGCAATGGGCCGTTTCAGAGCTGTGTCATTCAGGAAATTCCCAAATGCTCCTACAATGAGGCAGGGGGACAAGCTGGCCTCACAGCCTAGGTGCAGAGCACTCCACAGAGGACTCTGGATCTGCAGTGTGAGCACAGCTGGGTCTCTTAGGCGGGTTTGCCTCTCCTGGTTTTCTGACTGCCTCCAGGCATGGGCCGAAGGCCACAGCTCTGTTTGTCCGTCTGCTTCTTTCTGGCCCCAGGGCAGAAGGGGATAGCCTGCATGTGGCTTCTCTGCATCATCATTCCCTGCTGCCCAACAGGCCATGGGCGTGGGTTTGGGGAGGCCACAGAGCACGAGGCAGTGCCCACCACATCCTCATTTGCCTAGCAGTGGGGGAGCCCCAACTTCCAGCAGACTGGTTCTCACCTGGACTTTGAAACCCACATTCCACTTAAACGCCTTTGCCAGTCGGTTGAATAACAGCGGGTTCTCCTAAGCCAGGCTAATGGGAAAGTAATCTTTCTCTTTCAAAGCTATTGCTCTGTGAAGTGCTTACCAAACAGGGTTTTGAAACAGCAAGAGAGCCAAACTCAATTTGGGAGTTAATGACTTTAAACCCAGCTGGAAGTGTTCCTCTTCACTCCCAAGGCGGAAACTGGAATGGGGAATCCTCAACAAGCCAGTGGCTGGGGAGCTGAGGAGAAGCCAGGAACCTGTGACTGGTCTCAGGAAGGTTGCCTGAGAGCCCTGCCCCAAAGGTCTTCCTTCCTGGACCCTAGGACTCTTCCCTGTGGCCACCTAAAGTCCCCAGACACGAGCTCCACCACCTCGGGACCAATGGACCAAACCAAAGAGAAGACCAATGAGTGACATCCGAGTTTGCAAGAAAGCTTTCATAGGCACTGCGTGTAGCAAAACCACCTCTGGCTCCCCATGGACCAGCAGCCACCATGGCTGTTGCCACCGTGTTTTTAACTCCAAGGCATGTCCAGGCCTTCGGGCTCAGGTCCTTTGAACTGGAGACTCCACTTGGCTATTGGGAGCTGAGGCTGCCCCGCCCCCCTGAGGCTGGCAGCCTAGACCACGCTAGGCTGATGTCTGTGCCCGCCTGAGAAGGGCCCCAGCCAGGCCTCCACGGAGAAGCTGCCCTGGCCAGAGGAAGTGGATGCAGCTCAGACACACCTCCCAGCACCCACACTTGGTTTCCTTGCTGGGCCCCAGACTTCCCAGCCACTCTGGGGCTTCCTCAGCTGGAGCTCAGGTCTCCTCCCAGCAGCTTCTCTGTCCCTGAAGCATAGGAAGTGATGACCGAAACATCTGCCACTGACCCCCAGCCAATCAGCACCTCCACTGCAGCAGCAGCCCCCAGCTCCGCTCCTTTCTCTGGATCTCGGCAGCTTTTTCTGACAGTGTGATTCTGTAAGGTTTTAAGTTATTGAAAGAGCTTCCTTCTGGTTTTTAGTCTTGTTCGTGTAAGACTGCAATTACAAAGTCCACTCAAAATCTTTAAAGACATGCCCTCCCCACCCCCACCCCCCACCCCCCACCCCCCCCGCCCCTGCTAGGTCATGCCCAGCACAGGCTCCAGCTGCAGGGCTCAGGCTTTTTCCCTCCTGGCTTCCCGCCTCCCCATCCCCTTCCTCTCCCTTGCCCTCTCCCTCTGCCTGTCACTCAGGAGCCACCTTACGGCCTCAACTCCTGTGTTCCTCTCTCCTTGCAGCTGGCACTTTTGGCAGTGGTAGTATACTGGGAGGGGAATCACCAATGAAGCCTTCTACGATGGTGTCCCTTCTACTCAACACAAACTCCCATCCTGCCAAATGGTGGTGTGGGGGCAAAAAGAATAATTTTCCTCCCATCTTCCTAAATTCTTCTGGCTGGGCTAATTATCAAATTAACACGAGACAGATTAACAGGAGAAAACAACCAAGTTTAATACATGTGTACGTATGGGGGTGCCGTAAGAACATGAGAACCGAGGGCACTTGAGGCTTATGTGCCATTCTGGACAAAGGAGAAGGACACGGGCAATTTCCTGGCACAGGAGAAAGAGCAAACATGCAGTGAGCAAATTCTTGCTGGGTCACCCAGAAAGCATGGGACACAGAGAAGGGTCCAACAAACAGCTTTGCTGGAATTTTCCCTCTCTGCCACATGTAACTTACATAGCTAAGGTAAATATGCCAAGGTGAATATGCTGAGGTGAACAGCTCCTTGCCTTTAAGCAAGTTTTTCTGTCTGATTTCCCTTAGGCAGGTAAAGGGGGAAGAAGGTAAATTTTCCTCCTGAGTCTTTTGTTTCTTAATAAGGAGCTTAAAGTCAATTTCCCGAAAGGCATAGTTGCGGGTAGCAAACTCTGCTCCCCTTCAGTGGGAATGCAGGTCACGGCCCACCTGCACCCCCTCACCTCTCTCATAGGCAGCTCCTGCAGCTCACTTCTCTCTGCCCCAGCAGCAAACACCTGTCAGATAAGACACCACAGTGGAGCTGAGCACAGGGGATTCAGGTTCTTTTTTTTTTTTTTTTTTTTTAGATTTTTACTCATTTTTAGAGAGTGGGGAAAGGAAGGAGAAAGAGAGGGAGAAACATCAATGTGTGGCTGCCTCTCATGCAACCCCAACTGGGGACCTGGCCCGCAACTCAGGCGTGTGCCCTGACTGGGAATCGGAACAGGGACCCTTTGGTTCGCAGGCCAGCCCTCAGTCCACTGAGCCACATCAGCCGGGCAGTTTCCCCAATCTTATAAGTGGTCCTGAGATGAATCCCTCACCCTCCACAGAAAAGGGAGGGTCAAGGGTATACCCCAGCCAGGCAGCCTTCTCCGACCTTGCTCAGGATGTTGGAGTCACTCCGTTCTCGACGGCCCAGGGCTTCCCCCGTCACATCTCTCTGGGCAGGGAGCTCTCCATCCTGGCCCTGGGGACATCGCAGTAGAGATACAGGACTTGTACGGACCAAGGCTGGCACAGTGGCTCTCAGAGTGTGACCCCAGGGCCAGCAGCCTCAGCATCACCTGGGGACTTGAGAGAAATGCTAATTTTTTAGTCTCAGCCCTGATCTACCGAATAAAGAACTCAAGGGCGGGGATGGGGGAGGGGGCGGGGGGGGGGGGGGGGCGGGCAGCGGTCTGTGTATTAACAAGCCGTCTGGGTGATTCTGACTGACTGGTGCCAAAGCACGAGAACCACCGCTTCTGGATGCAAAGCATCCTCCTTTATTTTTGTCAGTCATGCCTCTGACCCTATATGTTTAACTTCTGTAGATAGATCTCAGTTTCTAAGCTGCCGAAGTAACTTTCCTAAGTTCCTATAGATACGTAGTAACCGTGTTTAGAACCATGGTGTCTAACCTGGTAAAGTTAGTTGTTTCTAGTGCCCTCTAGTGGAGATATTGCCATAGTGCAGGGTGCGTCCGCTCTGACCGTGTATAAAGAAAAAGAGTTTTTCTCTACTCACACTTCCGACACTAGATGTGTGAGTTTTTCCACACCAAGCAATTCTCCAGTTCTTGGTGGATAGCAACTAGGTATCCTACGACTTAACTCCATTCTGACACTAACTTGCTGGAGTCAGCACAGAACCCCCCCTCCACAGGTTAAAGGCTCTGTCCCACAGGACTGCCCCCACTTGAGACACCAATCACAAGCCCCAGCCACCTGTACTGTTGATCTACTGGGAATAAATAAGGGGTTCTCCTGACCCCTCCTAAGGTCACTGAGCCCAGGGACAGAGTCTATTTGCTATCACAGTCCATCACAAAGAATCTTCGCATCACCCTCCAGTTCTTGAGCTTGTGAGTGGCTGCCAAGCAAAGTACCACCGATGGGGGTGGGGGCGGAGAGGGGTTTAAACAACAGATATTTACTTCCTCACAGTTCTGGAGGCTGGAAGCCCAAGGTCAGGGTGTCAGCAGGGCTGGCCCGTTCTGAGGTCTCTTTCCCTGCCTCAGCTGTCTTCTCGCTGTGACCTCATGTGGCCTTTCTCTGGGTGCGCACTTCTGGGGTCTCTTCCTTTTCTTACAAGGGCACCAGACCCATTGGATCAGGGCTCCACTTTGTGACCTCATTTAACCTTGATTACATCTTTAAAAACCCTAACTCTAAATATTGTCACATTGAGGGTTAAGGATTCAACCTATGAATTTTGAAAGACATAATTCAGCCCATAACAGTGGCTAAAGTTATAAAGGCAGGGCTCAAACCGCCCTGGCCAGCCCCCACCCATCCCAGAGACCCAGCTGAATGCCCTTTTACCCTGGGGTCCTCACTAGCCTGGCCTCCCTCCCCAACTCCGGGCTCGCCCCCCTTCTCCTTCATAGCACTTAGCACAATTAAATCATGTGTTTACACCCATGAGTGTCCGCTTGTCGTCTGCCCCTCGGATTAGATGGCAAACTTCAGGGCCCGTGTCTGCTTTGTTCCCTGATGTGTTTCTAACCCCTGGCAAAGTGCCTAGCCCCGAGTAGGTACTCAACAAATACTCTTGAATTAATTAATCAGCGCTTACTTATTTGTCAAAAGAAGCAAGAGAGTCCATCTCAACAACATGCTGGTTAGATGCAACTAAAAAACGCAAACAGAATTTTTTTTTAATCAACAAGAGTACTTTTCCAATAACTTCAGCGGGCCCGGCCTCCAGCCAGCCCCATCTGCTATTTCCCACAAATGCCGCCGTGATGGATAGTCTGAGAGAGAGGACGGTGAGCGCAGGATCGATGGCTCCGTAACTTGATGCTGACGGCAAAACATCAAAAGACAGTCTGGTTCAGGGTGGGGGTGGGGGTTACAGAATTACACAAAGGCATGACTGCGGATATGGTTGAGGAGGGTGGCTGAGTGTGCTGTTAGGGACATGCTGCCCCACAGGCCGTCTGCCCTGTGTGCGGAATGAAGCTAGCCCCCCCCCCCCCCCCCCCCCCCCCCCCGTGCAGTCCCGGTACGTCTACCTAAACGCCCAGTTCCTAAGTGGGACAAGGTCTGGTCAGCCGTGCACACACCTGGACTGACAGACATAGCTGATAGGCCCTCTTTTTTACTTGGGCTTCTGGCTTTTACTGTGACTCCTCCCTGAGTGTGTCTCTTCAATAGAATTCTTTTTGCTTAAAGGGAGAGAAACATCAATGTGTGAGAGAAACATCAATCAGTTGCTTCTCCCAGGCGCCCTATCCGGGGACCACCCACAACCCAGGCATGTGCCCTGACTGGAAATCAAACCGACAACATTTTGGTTTGCGAGATGATGCTCCAACCAGCTGAGCCACTGATCAAGGATCTTCAATATAATTCAATCAGAGTAGTTGCTTTCCATACCTTCTGGCCAATCACAACTCCAGCGCACACACACTACAGTCTTCACAACACAGAACAGTCCTTTTCATTTCCTAGCACAAGCAGTTCTCCGGTAGTCATGTCACTCAAAGCGTGGTGAGAGCCAGCACCACCCCCATCACCGGGCAGTTTGTTAGGAAGGCAGAGTACCAGACCCCACCCCAGAGCTACAGAGTCAGGATCGGTATTTTAGTAACATCCCCAGGCGGCTCGAACGCACTTTAAAGTCTGAGAAGCAACACCCTAGATCAACTTCACTGGAAAGCTCCCCAAAGGCGGTCACTACTAATGGCCGCATCACAGAATGACCACATCATGGGGTTCCACCCCAACCCTTCCAAAGCAGCCCAGGGCACCCACCTCCACTATATAATCCTTAGAAATGATGTGTCCAGTATCTCCCAAATTTGTCTTAAAAAAGAATTCTGGGAGCTTTTCTACCAAAAATGAAAGTTTACGTGTCATCTAAATCTCTCACTGTAGAGTTGAAAAACTTTAATCCAAGCATGCTGAGTGCTTTGGAATGACACAGCAAGTCACGTTGCCCAAAACAACTCTATCTCTACCCAAAATGACTTCATGTGTTTAGTTTGTGTTTCCTCACTTCCTACCAGTGTTCTCACATCTCGAGGCTAGTTGGGGACTTTGAAAGGTGAAAATACGGTTAATAAAGAGCAAGTGCGATTGAGCGACATGAACCGTTTAGTTTTAAAGTACGTGGACACGAGAAATCCCTGGCATCAGAGACAGGAGCGACAAGCACTCGCCTTCCCCCGCCGAGGGATCCCGAGTTTTTTTCCCCGAGAGCTGGAGAGCTTAGAGGCAGGATGCAAAGCTGGCAGTTCCAACCCAGGCGGGAGCCCAGAGCTTTCCCCGCTGGTCACACATAACAGGTTTTCTTCCTGAGTTCCCGAGAGTGGGGGTCTTCATTCTCATCCCAGAATCCCATCATGGACCCCAAGGAGCCTTCCATGACCTGGAGGGTTCGGTGGCCTCCCCACCAGCTGGGAGCACCGGCCATTTGGGCTGGTACTGAACTAGTTCACACTCCTTTATCAAGTTTATCAAACCAATCAGTGTCTTCCAAGACTACATGAAAAAAAAAAAATCCTGCAAGGTGTTGGGTGTAAAGTAGTAATTTGGTTTCTTCTCAAAAGCCCACGGAGGACGGTGGTGAACTCCAGAAGGAGTAATGGTTGAGGCACCCTTGAAGGAATGTTGGCAGCTGCCTGCAAATATTGTCCAAGGAAACGAGGTCTGAGAGGCTGAGACCCTGATGTTCTGTCTGGTACCAGGCCCACTGGAGAGTTAAATGTCCCTCTTGAGGGCTGGTTTAACTTGGTGGTTAAGACCATGGAGCAGACTGCAGCGCCACCAACTGGTGAACTCAGGAAAGGCGCTGCAGTGCTGTGAGAGTTTCCTCATCTATAAAATGGGAACTAAGAATACTATGAGGCTCAGAGGGTTGTCTGAGGATTAAATTAATGAACGTGAAGTGCCTGCCACAATGCCAAGCCTGTAGAAGGCATCAGTCAGTTATTCTTAGTTTACTGAGAACTTTATTTGCTAGATCTTAAGCCTTGGGGACAGGGGGCTGTCTAATTTGTCTCAGTCAGGACAGGGACGTCATGAATGGGTACATGAGTAAGGAAATTCCTTCTCCAACCAGGGGCCTGGGCCCGAGCTTACCGTGGCTGTGTGCCCCAATGGTGGACCGTCTCGTAAACACAGAGAAGTGGGAGGAGGATAATAAATAAAAGGAAGCTGCAGAGACAACCATTGAAAATAAAATGTATCTGGCCCTGGCCGGGTGGCTCAGTTGGTTGAGCATCGTCCCATACACCAGAGGGCTGTGGGTTCGGTCCCCAGCTGGGATGCATACCAGAGGCAACGAATAGATGTTTCTCTCTCTCTCTTCTGCTGCTTCCTCCCTCTCCAAAATCAGTGAACATATCCTCACGTAAGGATTAAAAAATGATAATAATAAATAAATAAAAATAAAATATACTGGTTGAAGCCAGCAGCTTTGAGGAAAGGTCTAGAAATGACAAGTGCCAAGAGGAGAAGACAGAGAGGGCCTGGGAAGGTTTGTGTGGCTGATGTGAGCAGACCCAGAACTCCAGACAGGAAGGGAGGGAAGGGCATGGCAGCAGAGCTCCTGGCCTGGAGGCTCATGCAGGCACGCGGGGACTGGGACGGGGCGGGGAGGCCCACACCATCCCCTGGCTCCGGCAGCACCCCCTGTTCTAGCCAGTGTTACTGCATAGAATGTTCCAAGAACGCTCGGGAAGTCTTTGCTGTTGCTATGCTGGGAGGCCCTTCCAGAGCTGTGGCCTCAGGGTCCTGCTGTGACTTAGGAGAGAAACAACCACCTGCTGGCATTGTTCTTCGACCCACCCTGCCACTTGCCCAATCACACCCACCTGAGAAACAGCTTGGAGTAAGACGGAGATGGGCATTGGGCGTGTCAGAGGGGCTGAGTTACTTCCCCAAATCTGAGATGTTTAAAAAGACAGACTGAGGGCCCAGAACCCATTTATCCTCCAGTTGGGAAAATAATAATAATAAAGCAGATTTGAGCAGCATCCAGGAATCCACAAACCCTGGAACCTACCAGAGGCCACCTGCCTTTCGGGCTTGGCAGCTTTGTGTGAAGTCCCAGCTTCCTGCCTCCTCTGGGTGAGCCCCCAAAATGAAAAGAAAGTGCTCTTTTGCATGAAAGCAGGGGGGTACTGTAGGGTCTGTCTCTGTCTCAGGTCACTCCCTGAGCCCCTGGAAGGAGGAGGCCAGAACAGCTGGGCGGGGCGTGCTTTGAAGAGCTGTGTTCTGACCCCCACCTCTGCTTTGCTGGAGGTGCACCCCGCCCCTCCCCCCAGCCCTGATGCAAGCGGAGCAGTAGCAGAGCGCAGACAGTATGAGAAGGAGGAGGAAGCACCCATCAGCACCTCCTGTTCTCTGTTTCTTTTTCTTTCAGTTGTGGTAAAATAGGCAGAACATACAATTTGCCATTAGCAACATTTAGTACAGGCACAGTGAGTGGTGTGCAGCCCTCGGAGTGGTCTAGTTCCGGAAACCCCACCCCCACTACGCGTCACTCCAACCCCGCTCCCTGTCACCACTAACCTGCTTTCTGTCCTTACGGACTCACCCACCCAGCCTGGACGCTTTGTGTAAGTGGGGCAAACAATATGTGGCCTCTGGGTCTGCTTCTTGCACTCAGAGTATGTTCTCCAGGTTCATCTGTGTTGTCTCTTGTACCAGTATTTCATTCCTTTTTATGGCCAAATAATATTCCACGGTGTGACTATACTACCCGTGGTTTATTCGTTCATTACTTGAGGGGCATTTGGGCTGTTTCCACTCACTGGCTTTTGTCAGTGATGCTACTATGAACAGAATTTTGTTTGAGCATCTGTTTCCAATCCTTTCAGGGATCCCAGGAGAGCAGTAGCTGGGCCATGTGGCAATTCTATGTCGAACTTATTGAGGAACCACAGGTTTCCCATAGTGTTGCTTTTATTATTATTATTTCTTTTTAACAACTAACAACAGCATCCAGTTAGCCGTCAGCTGTGCGCCAGGCCCTGCCCCAGCTCCGTGTCACCTCCCTACATGAGCCTCTACAGCCCAAACGATTGTCCTCATCACACAGACAGAGGGAAACAGCGCAGAGGAGAGGAGAAAATTACCCTGAAAATTGCCCAAGTGGTGGCGGACCCAGGATTTGCACCCGGAGCTCTCCAGCTACAAAGCTCAGTCCGGCTTCCAGGTCCACCACCGTCACCCGCCCCACTTCTCAGTTTCTATGTGACCTCCTGGAAGGACTGAGGGGTGTGGGAGACAAGGGTGACAGACAGCTATCACGTTTGGGAAGAGCTCGTGGGGGATGACCCTCAATGGTAATCTCAATATATTTTTTTTTAACAATGCTGCAATGTAAGAAAACTAGAAACGAATAACATGAGTTTGGTAAAATCCACTGCAAACAGGAGGTGGATTCTCATTGGAACACCTCTGAGGAGTGAAGGGGGCAGGCCCCAGCGCTGGCCTGTGGGGGCCCTGGGGGCCTGGCTGGGGCTGGACAGGGCCACCATGGAGATCTCCAGGGAGCCACCAGTCTTGATGGCCGGATGACACATCTCTCTAACAAACCTCGCCTCTCCCAGCCTCCTGGGCTGCTGTAGTCTGGCGCCTCACAAATGAAGCCAATAGATCCAGAAACGCATCTGTGAAAGCACCCTGTGGACAAGTCTGGAAAACAGCAAAGCCGTTTGCATGAGGAACATTTTAAGGAGACCACAGCACTGAATCCTCACCAGGAGGTGTGAGCCCCAGGATCCCTGCCTTCCACCTGTGTGTGGAAGATTCTGGCTGGTCTCTAAGGGAGTATAAGGAATGAACGGACAACTGCTCTGACAGGTGAAGCTTCCCCCACACTGGCCTCGGGCTAGCCCAGGGCACAGTGACCAGGAGCAAGTGCACCGGTGGATGGGCCTTCAGTCAGCTTCCCGCCTGCAGCCAGTTACTGATGACAAAGGGAGGAAGCCAGACAGAGCCACAGTAGGAACATAGGAGGTTGACCTGGACAAATCATCTGTCACCTGCCTCCTGGCAACAGTTCTGAAACAGCCCGATGGGGACAGGAAAGCCAGGGAGAGGTGAGCCAAGCACTTCAGACTGGGTCCAGCCCTTCTCTGCCCAGGACACAGTCCAGGTCTTTGTCTCCTGACTCTCTGGGTACATTTGTTTGACTTTTCCCATGGCTCTAAATGGACTTTGCTCCTCATTTGCTCCCCTCAACGCCTGGACACCTTGTTGCAGGGGAAAGTCTCCTTTCTAAAATCCCACATATGGGGGCACTCCATGGGGCCCTGGACCTCCTCAGCAACCACATCCCTGCTACAGCCACCTTGTCCCCTTATCCCTCGGACCACAGAGCAGCCCTTGGGCAGTACTGACTGAGACGTTACTGGCAGACATGGGTCCCCATAGCAAAAGCCCAGTGGGAGTCTCCTGGTCAAGATGGACGCATAGGCAGACATAGCTCATCTATTTGCACGGCCACATCAAAATTGCAACTAAAATATAGAACACCCATCACTCAGAACCATGAGAAATTGAGTTGAATGGAAGTCTGACAACTATGGAATTAAAAATCCACATCCATCCAAACTGGTAGGAGAGGCACAGACATGGAAGGGGCTGATCCCACACCCACATTGGTGGATAAAACTTTGGGAGGGATATCTCAGGAGTGAGGAGTCCCAGGCCCACACCAGGCCCCTCATCCCAGGGCTCCAGGGCCAGGAAGATAAATCCCCACAATTTCTAGCTGCAAAGACCAACAGGGATTGAACTGGTGGAAGAAACTTCTGGAGCCACAAGCAGTTCCTCTTAAAGAACCCAAACATGGACTCACCTACACAGACTCCATCCCTCTGATCTCCAGCACTGGGATAGCAGCTTGAAAGGCGCCAGTGGCAGACAGGTAGAAACTGAAGTGTCTCCCATCAAGGTGAGCAGAGGCCATTGTCCCTTTTCTAAACCCTTCCCCCCACAAAGGCCCAGCTGGTGGCAAGCTGGTGCCACATCTAAGACTCTGCCCCACCCAATTTATGGGCCCACCGAAGCTGCTTTTCCATATGAATGGCTGGTCTTGGCTCCTGCTTCACAACTTCCTAAATCCCATCAAACAAGCAACAGCTGGCCTCAGTGAGCCCCAGGCCCAGCACTAGTAGCAGCCATCTTTATAGCTCAGATAGGGTAGCCCTGGGCAAAACACAGATGGGGGTTGACCTTGGCCTGCACCACCTGGGAAACCCCAGGGCCAGCACACCCAGTTGACAGCTACAGACAATGTTGGAGCACCACCACCCTGCCCAGCAGATCCTCCATGGAGGATGGAGGTTTGCAGTCAGTTGTCACAGCCAATCCCTGCAGCTGACTGGTTTGGGTGAATCCCTCCCATTGATCTGCCAACAGCAACCAAGGCTCAACTACAAGACGAGGGTGTACTCAGCCCACACAAAGGTGCACCTCAAGTACCCAGCTTTGGTGATAGGGGAGGCTGTACCACTGGACCCTACAGGACACCTACTACATTAGGTCATGCTACCAAGACACGGAGTCAATGCAGCTGCACCTAATATGTAGAAACAAACGCAGGGTGGCTGCCAAAATACAGAGACAAAGAAACATAGCCCAAATGAAAGAAAAGATCAAAACTCCATAAAAAGAACTAAACAAAATGGAGATAAATAATCTATCAGATGCAGAGTTCCAAACACTAGTTATGAGATTTCTCAAGGAAGTTAGTCAGGACCTCAACAGCATAAAAAAGATCCAGTCAGAAATGAAGGATACACTAATTGAGATAAATAACAATTTACATGGAAATAACAGTAGAGTGGAGGAAGCCGATAATCAAATCAATGATTTGGAATATAAGGAAGCAAATGACAATCAATCAGAACAACAAGAAGAAAAAAGAATCCAAAAAAGTGAAGATAGTATAAGCCGCCTCTGAGACTTCAATAGGTACAACATTCACATCATAGAGGTGCCACGAGAGGAGAACGAGCAAGAAATTTGAAAGTTATTTGAAAAAAATAATGAAAGAAAACTTCTCTAATTTGGTGAAGGAAATAGACATGCAAGTCCAGGAAGCAGAGAGAGTCCAAAACAACATGGATACAAAAAGACCCACTCCAAGACACATCAAAATTAAAATGCCAAAATTTAAATGTAAAGAGAATCTTAAAAGCAGCAAGAGAGACTTCCGGCCAAGATGGAGGCATAGGTACACACACTGTGCCTCCTTGCACAACCCAAAGAAGGACAACAACAAATTTAAAAACAAAACAACCAGAACTGACAGAAAATCAAACTGTATGGAAGTCTGACAACCAAGGAGTTAAAGAAGAAACATTCATCCAGACCAGTAGGAGGGGTGGAGACAGGCAGCCAGGTAGAGAGGACTCACGGCAAGGCAGCAGCTGGTGGACCAGGCGAGGCTGAGGCTTGCAGGCTGGGCAGTCCCACATTGGCGTGCAGATAAACCAGGAGGAACAACTGGGGAATGAGACAGACCACAAACGCGCAACCCAGAGTTTCAGTGCAGGGAAATAAAGCCTCAAACCTCTGATTGAAAACACCTGTGGGGGTTGAGGTGGCAGCAGGGGAAATTCCCAACCTCACAGGAGAGTTCCTTGGAGAGACCCACAGGGCCCTAGAACATACACAAACCACCCACCCAGGAATCAGCACCAGAAGGAATCAGCATCAGCCCAATTTGACTGTGGGTATTGGGGGAAGTGACTGAAAACCAGCAGAGAGCAGAGCAAGCAGCACTGTTCCCTCTCGAATCCCTCCCTCACATATAGCATCACAACGCAATGCAGCCACGTGGGTTGCCCCACCCTGGTGAACGCCTAAGGCTCCTCCCCTTACTATGTAACAGGTGCACTGAGACCAAAAAAAAGGCCAAATGAAAGAACAGATCAAAGCTCCAGAAAAATTATACTAAGTGTTGGATAGCCAGCCTATCAGATGCACAGTTCAAAACACTGATAATCAGGATGCTCACAGGAATGGGTGAGTATAGTCGCAAAAGAGAGGAAAAGGTGAAGGCTATGAAAAGTGAAATAAAGGAAAATGTACAGGAACCAACAGTGATGGGAAGGAAATAGTGACTCAGATCAATGATTTGGACCAGAAGGAAGAAATAAACATTCAACCAGAAAAGAATGAAGAAACAAGAATTCAAAAATATGAGGAGAGACTTAGGAACCTCTGGGACAACTTTAAATGTTCCAACATCTGAATCATAGAGGCGCCAGAAGGAGAAGAGGAAGAGCAAGATATTGAAAACTTATTTGAAAACATAATGGAGAACTTCCCCAATCTGGCAAAGGAAATAGACTTCCAGGAAATGCAGGAAGCTCAGCAAGTCCCAAAGAAGTTGGACCCAAAGAAGTACACACTGAGACACATCATAATTACGTTACCCAAGATTAAAGATAAGGAGAGAATCTTAAAAGCAGCAAGAGAAAAGGAGATACTTACCTACAAAGGAGTTCCCATAAGACTATCAGCTGACTTCTCTAAAGAAACCTTATAGGCAAGAAGGGGCTGGAAAGAAGTATCCAAATTCATGAGAAGCACGGACCTGCATCCAAGATTACTCTATCCTGTAAAGCTATCATTTAGAATGGAAGGGCAGATAAAGTGCTCCCCAGATAAGGTCAAGTTAAAGGAGTTATCATCACAAAGCTCTTATTGTATGAAATGTTAAAAGGACTTATCTAAGAAAAAGAAGGTATCAAAAACTATGGACAGTAAAATGACAACAAAGTCACATCTATCAACAACTGAACCTTAAAATAACAAAAGCAAAAATAAACTAAGCAATCAACTAAAACAGGAACAGAATCATAGAAATGGAGATCATATGGAGGGTAATCCACAGAGAGGGGGAGGGAGAAGAATGTGGAAAAGGTACAGGGAATAAGAAGCATAAATGGTAGGTAGAAAATAGACAGGGGGGAGGGTAAGAATAGTATAGGAAATGTGGAAGCCAAAGAATTTATAGGTACAACCCATGGACATGAACTAAAGTGGGGGGAGGGGTAGTGAAGGGGGGAGGGGTAGTGCAGGTGGGAGAGGGTGTGCTGGGCAGAGGGGAATGAAGGGGGGAAAATGGGACAATTGTAATAGCATAATCAATAAAATATATTTTTTAAAAAGCAGCAAGAGAAAATCAGTTAGTTACTTTCAGGGGAGTTCCCATAAGAGTATCAGCTGATTTCTCAAAAGAAACTTGGCAGGCTAGAAGGGACTGGCAAGAAATAGTCAAAGTCATTAAAAGCAGGGACCTACAGTCAAGATTGTTCTACCCAGCAAAGGTATCATTTAGAATCGAAGGGCAGATAAAGAGATTCCAAGGCAAGAAAAAAAACTTCATTATCACCAAGCTATTATTATAGGAAATGTTAAAGGGACTTATTTTAGAAAAAGAAGATCAAAACTAATAACAGTAAAATGGCAAAAAATACATACCTGTCAACAATTGAATCTAAAAAACAAACTAAGCAAACAAGAAGAACAGAGACAGACCATGGATACAGAGAGGGTTTTGATGGTTGCCAGATGGGAGGGGTGTCTCGGGGAATGGGTGAAGAGGTGAGGGGATAAGGAAGTGCAAATAGGTAGTCACAGAACAGCCATGGGGATGTAAGGTACAGTGTAGGAAGGGGAGAAGCCAAAGAATGCACGACCCACCAACATGAACAACATTGGAGGGATTGTATGAGGGAGTGGGGGTGCTGGGTGGAGGAGGTCAAAGGGAGGACTGTAGTAGCACAATCAATAAAATATAATTAAAAAATGAAATAATATAAAATGAGGCATCAGAAGAAACCAAAAATAAAAAAACAAAAAGCCCAGTGGGCAGCTGCAGGAGGCCCAGCTGCCCTGGCGCTGGGAGCCCCATGGGACGCAGCTAGACCTAGAGTGCCGCACAGGACCTCCTCACTGCTCCCCCAGCCCCCACACTTAAAGAGGCTGTTGCGAGGCCATAAAGCATTGGCTCCAGATCCAAACCCTGAACTCAAACCCAGTGTCTGCCACTGACTAGCTGTCCTCTGACAAGCTATTTTAGCACTCTGCACCTCAGTTTACCCATCTGTGTAATAGGGACACTTATATGAAATGGCCGGAATAGGCCAATGCATATTGACAGAAAGTAGAGTAGCAGTTGCTAGAGGCTCAGGGGAGGGAGGGGGGAGTGACTGCTCGTGCTTAGTAGGTTTCCTTTAAGAGTGATGGAAATGTTCTGGAACTAGATAGTGGTGATGCTTGCACAGCGTCACAACTCTGAGAATGTGCTAAAAACAACTGAATTTTACCCAAGTGGGATATGTGAATTATGTCACAATAAAGCTGTCATAGTAAAAGAACTGCTAATACATGTAAATACACGTAAATTACAGAATGAACCGGTAGTTACGCTTTTGTGCAGGTTCCCAGTCCAGGCTCTGCGCAGGCGCAGCACTGCCCGAGGTTCCAGGCCTCTGCCCGTCTCTGCAGAGACGGTGATAGGAGCTCTCAGTCAGCTGCTGCTACGCAGCCTCCCATCTGCTGCCCCTGAGAGAAGTGCGGACCGTGAGTTTCTTTCGAGTTTCTTTTGCGTTCTCACCCCTCCGTGTTTTGTGCCGGTCCGGGACGCACCATCTGCCTCTTTCCCACTCACATCCATGCTGCCTCCTCTCTAGCCATGAAGTGTAAGCGAGGCCCCAAGCTGACAGGCTGGCCCCCAGCTCCACCCTCCAAAACCAAAGTACCCCTCCCCCCAGTCATTGTTCCCACTGGCAACGAGAAGCAGAAGCCTCTCCTTTCTCGTGTTTCCCAATCAAATCCATTTACTCCTTTTGGGCCCAGCATTCTGGGTAATATGTGTGTCCCAGAGGTTGCACGTTTAGGAAGGGAGAGGGAGATCCAGGGGAAGGGGGAGCGTGGTGCCAGCGAGAGCTGGGTCCCAATCCTGGCCTCACCCCGGACCCGGGTCACCTCGGGGCCCTTGGCTCCTCAACAGTGAGATCACTCACCTTCCTAGGACTATTCTAAGAATATAATAAAATATAATAAAATGTTGCAAACACTGAAAGTTCAAAATAACCCAGGTAGCACACCTACTCCAGTCTCTGGTATACAGCTAGAACTAAATGGTAACACAAGAAACCCATTTTGTTGATTTAAATCTGAGATTATGGTAAATAACCTTGATGCCAAGTGGATTCCCCCCCACCCCACCCAGCCCCACCCACTGTCAAATCCAAAGCCTGCTCTGCCCTGTTGCTGCCTCCCTCCCACCTCTCTTGGTTTCCATCCTCCCCTTCTCCCTGGTCCCGTGGTATGAGCGCTCCCCGCCAAAGACCTGTTCTGAATCCTTTTCTCTTCTTCTAAACTTTGGTGTTCCTCAGGGTATTTATAGGCTGAAGACTCTCCAAACTACATCATTCCCCGAAGCTGCCAGTCCGCCCATGGAAATACCTAGCCGCCTCCTCACAATCAAGGTATTCAAGCCAAACGGACTGCCCTTCCTGCTCCCCGTTCTGAGCTTCTGATTTCTCTCCACAGCACATCATCTTGCCGGTCCTTCACTCACGCTGAAGCCCCGTCTACAATCAGTCTGACCTACCCCAAGAATGTCGGGGTGGCCTGTTCTTCACGGGGCCATCTCTGTCTTCTTCATGTCTCTCCAGTGCTTTCCCATAGCCTCCTCTTCTGGTTATTTATTCCTGCATAACAATCAACTCCAAATGTACTGGCATTAAATGAGAGTGTTTTTGTTAGGTTCCCTGACTCTGTGGGTCAGGAATGCAGGCAGGGCACGGTGGGACTGGCTTGTCTCCACTCCATGGTGTCGTCAGCTATAAGACTCACAAACTGGAGGTGCCCCGGGGGTGAGGACTGGAATCATCTGAGGGCCGGTTACTCACAGGCCAGCATCTGACACTGGCTGCTGGCTGGGACCTCCAAGGGTCTACCAGGCAGAAGAACTACATGTGGCCTCTCCCGTGTGGCTGGGGCTTCCTCAGAGCATGGCGGCTGGGTGCAAGGAACAAGCACCCTAAGTGAGCCAGGCAAACACTTATCACCTCTTATGACCATGCCTTGGAAGTCATACGGGGGCACTTCGGTCATAGTCATAAGTGTGTCCCTACTTGGGAGAGGAAACCCAGCCCCCAATGCTGGGTGAGAAGAATGTCAAAGCCACTTTCTGTGAAAAGGGCGTAAGAGACAGGAACATCGGGGCAGCCTGTGGGGAAGAGTCCCCCGCGCCTCCCATCTGCAGTCTCAGAGAGCAGAGTGAAGTCAGGATGGGGGTGGTCAGTTGCCCTCCCAAGACATTTATAGTTGACCCTTGAACTTCACAGGGTTAGGGGCTCCGACTCTCGGCACAGTTGAAAATTCATGTATAATTTTTGACTCATGAAAACTTAGTTGTCCTCAGTACTCACGGAGGGTTGGTTCCAAGCACCACCACCGCCCCCCTGCCCGCCCGCCATCCCTGCAGATACCAAAATCCCTCGGTGCTCACATCCCTCGTGTACAGCAGCATAGGTCAGTGCCTGCAGTGGGCCCTCCACGTCTGGACTCCCAACTGCAAATCAAAAACAGTAAAGGAAGGTATGGAAAAAAATCAGCACATAAGTGGACCTGTGCAGTTGAAACCCACAATGCTCGAGGATCGGCTGTATTGGCTGACGTTGACCTTCTCTCAGCGAGTCTGGTTGCTTGGCTCTCCACTGTTAGAAAGAATCCAAGGTCCTGCCTAATCTGGCCCAGCCTATTTGACAAACTCATCTCCTAGTCTGTCCCTGTGTTATACTCATTCCAGATGATCCACTGTTCCTGCCTCCCCCTGGGCTGATTCCCAAACTGGAATTGTTCTCCCTTTGAAATCAGTACTGGCCTGAAGGCAAAGTTTACCAAATGGCTTTTCTTACTTGAGAATCCAAGAAGGGAAAAGAACCACTTCCCATCGAGGCACAATTACCAGCCAGGAAAGGCAGAGGGCTGGCTAGGAAGTCAGCTGGCCACTGTGCTTGTCACCTTCCTCGGCAAGATGAGTCCTAGTCCCTGTCCTACATTCTTCCTGCTCTGTGGGACCCCCTTCTCTTTAAACATCCTTCCCCCAGGGCATATGTCCTTCTGGAAGTTGAGGGGCCCTGATTGTGGCCACAAAACCCCTGCATCCTGACACCCCTGCCTTGGGGCTGTTAATTGCTGAGCCGGAAATGGAGCCTGGTAATGAAGCACTGGAGGCCGAGCAGAATTGTCCTGTGTGCAAACACCATGACCGCAAAGATGACTTCAATTAAATAGGAGTTAATTAAGCTTTGATTGTCAAAGTCTCTACTGAATCACTACGTCAGAAGAATGAAATGAACTCTACTCACTCAGCAGCATTGGGTGAAGGTCAAGTCCGGGGTTCAGGCCCTGCAGATAATACCTCCCCTGAGAGAGTCCTTCCCCCAACCTTTGAAAGCTGGGTGCAGACTAGTGAGCTAATCTTAACATTCAACTCACAGCATTCAACCATTCTGATGCAAACGCAGGGTGCCTCTTCACCTATCCCCTCCCACCCTTTGGTCTATCCTCAGACGTACATAAGTATGTGTATGTAGTTGTCTCCAGTTTGTGTAAATGGTGCGGTGCCACGTATCTCTGGTTCTTTTATGTTTCCTCAATGTCATGCTGGTTCAGTTCAGTGCTTTCGTGCTGCAGATTTGATCCCCTGGTGGGGAAGTGGGTTCATTCCAGCTCCCAGCTGCCACTAACTTTGCTCTGTACAGTCCCGCGTCAGAGTTACAGCAGGGTCCCTGGTGAAGGCGTCCACGCTCTCCCCCTTCCATTCAGTCTACCAGGTGGCTTCCCTGAAGGGACGCACCGGGAAATAGCCGCCAGCAGTGGGCGCATGGCCATTCTGTCTCCTCCATTCTTGTTACAGAATGGAACCGGGGTGGGGGGGAGACGATGTACTATTACCGAATGGACTCCCCCTTGTCCTGGGGTCCCCCTGTACTAGGTTCGCCTTGCCTGCCTCCAGGAAATTATAGTTCTTAATGCCAGAGATTGTTGAAAAGGAAAGGAATTATTTATTCAAAAAGATACACAGACTTAGAGTAATGACTTAATGTCTTCATTAAAATCCCAAAGTCCCTTAAAACACCCACAAACACACACAGTCCTTCCTTCCCCTCTTTGCCCAGTCTGAGGCACTGTATCTCAGGGAAAGAAAGAGAAGTCCATGGCTCAGGTAGCCCCTGGTTCTTCCCACTAATCTGTGCTTGGCTGGCAGGCCTCCCTCAGTTCCCAGCACCATCAGCTGTTTCGCCACCAAGATCTCCAGTTCTTAAACCAAACCCACATGGCACCTCCTCATGGCCACCAGCAAGAGTCCTTTCACCCCTTTCCTTCCTGTAGTGTCTCTCCTGCGTTCTTCCAAACTGCTAGGAGAGAGCTCTGCATCGTTGCTACAGCTTGCCTTCCGGCTTCCTAAGCTGTGTGGTAAAGGGAGCCCTAAGCCATGTAGTTCTAAACCTAGCCAAAGCTGCAGAGTCCCCCCTCTTTCTCTTGCCAAAGCCATGTGGTCCCTTCTCGCATGGCTACTGGGCCTGGGTTTCGATCCCAGCGCCAGTCTTCCTCTGCAGCCCCATTCCCAACTCTTCCCACAATCAGCTAGACCTGCCAGCATTCCTGTATTTTTCCAGCTTTTCTGCGCTGCCATAGTAAGTCTGGGCAGGTGTGGCCCTGTGGCATGGAGCCAATCACCTCCAAGCTCTCACACAGGCGCTGTACCAGGGGGATTTGCCTCCCAGTTACATCCTGGGTGGAAGTCACTTCCATCCCCCTGGCTCAAAGCATGGCCACAGCTATTTAACATATCCATGAAACCAGTTGAAGTTTATAGATGTATTAAACGACCCTACCAGAGGTTAGCTGCAAAACTGTTGCTATGCAAAACAGCTCTCAATGGCCCTGCTCCATGTGTCCCCTCCCCCAGCTCAGACTTGTGGGTGTGAGGACATCCTATATTTTTAAAAATATTTCCTGGACACCCTGAGTTCTGGACCCCATTACAAATCCCTATTTGGGCCCCCCCTTGCCACGCCCTGTTACATTCTCACCAACACATTGCCTTGTCTTCATTTCTGCATTGTGCCAAATCTGATTGGGATAAGTTATGTCTTATATTCATGTTATAATTTTAATTTCTCTGATTACCAGTGATGTGGAGCATCTGTTTATGTTCACATTTAGCCATTTGGATTTTTACTTCCATGAATTTTTATCCTTTGCGCACTTCTCAAATGGATTTCCGGTTGGATTGGGAGGTGGTGGGGTTGCTTACTTTATAGAAATTTCTTATCTGGAATACCTGTTAGTCCCTTGTAAATTTTGGATAGTACAAACACCTTTTTCTAGTCTATCACCTTTGTCAACTCTGTCTGTGGGTCCTCTGTTAAACAGAAATTCTTAGTTTTGATGAATGACCTGGAGTTATGTATTAGTTAGGTTAGACTTGATGTGTAACAAATAGACTCACTCATGTAATAAATGACTTAACACAGAAGAAGTTCCTTTCTCTCTCACCTAACTGTCTGGTATAGTTCCAAGTCAGCAATGGGAGATAAAGTTGGGGGATTCTGCTGCAGAAAGACCATTCGGGTTGTAGGCTGGACAGTCCTGCCCTCTTCAAGCCAGTCGTTCCGTGCTGGTCGGCTGGCCCTGCTGTCTTTCTACCCTGAAGCGGCTACTGAGAGTCGAGCAATATGCCCAAATCAACATGGGAGGGAGAAAAGACTAGGGCAACAAGGTCTACTCCAAACTAACCACGGGTTGTCTCCTCCTCAGCGTGAGACCCAACTCCCTTTGACTCCCAAAGTGTTTCTTATTGTTTTGATTTTACATTCTGAGATCTATAAACTTCCTTCTTCCTTCTGTGACTTATGTTAATGACTTTTGTGACAGTGTTAGTTCACCATCTTGTTAGGAATTTAAAAATGCATCTAGATCCTCCTAATTCACCAGAGAAGAGAAACAGTGTTCTGGCTGCATGTCTGTCCCTCTAAGAGCCTGTTCCTGGATTTGCTTACATTTCTCTCCTTTTCCCAAACTCACCGCCAATCTATTTTAAGCGTCCTAATCTTGATATCACTGGATCTCCTAAAGGAGATGAGATTTGAGCAGTTTTTCTATAATAAGCCCTCTAGAGAATACATTAGACCAGTTAACTCAGTCCCACAGATTTATTTTTTGTACACAGGCTTCTGTTGCTATAGGAAAGCTACAGAGAGAAACTTAAATTTATTGACCAAGTTTCTCCACCTACCTACTTTGAAAATATTTCCGATGGGCTGGTGCAGACCGCCCCCTGGTGGTAGGAGGCCAGCTCACTTCTCCATGTTCTTTCCAATTCTTTCTAAGACACTTACAGTAACTTTTCTTTTCTTCCGGGACCTCTTGCGCTCTTCCAGCCCCAGTAATTCTCTCTGTAATAGCACAGAGTCTGCAGTCACTCTCCCTCATTCCGTCCTCACTCCCTGCACTCTGGCTTCTGCCTGCCTCGCTGAAAAGGCTCAGGCAGACGTACAGTGACCCACACGAAAGTCCACGCATCTCGAGCCCTCCCTGAGCTGACCTTTCTGCTGCTGTTTCAGGGCCTCTCTCTGTCATGTTTGACAACACCCCTCTTTGGCTTGCAGGATCCGCAGCACCTTGGTTTCTTCCTGCTACCTTCATCCTTGCTGCTGTCTCTTGTGTGACCCTCTTTCTCTGCCCACCCTAAATGTTTGCTCTCCCAACGTGCTCTCTCTGCTTTCCTTACTCACTGGATCTTCTCACCCCCTCACACGCTTTCAACTACGCACTACCTGGATGCACACGGTTCAGGACATGCCCTCCTAGCCTGACCCTCTCCCCCAGCACTGCAGACCGCGTGTCTAACTGCTTCCTGGACTTCCTCTCCCGGTGCTCCATGGACCAACCACTCAGACCCAACACATCCGAAATGGAACTGTTCCTCCCATTCCTCCAGCCCACCCCACTGCACATCCTCATCTCAAAGGCCAGCACCCCAGTCCTCCCGCCCAGCCACCTTTGACTCCTCCTTTCTCCTTGCTGTCTGTTGAGGGCTGAATTGTGTCCACCAAAAAGGTAAACTCCTAACCCCTGGTACCTGTGGATATGACCTTAATTGGAAATAGGGTCTTTGCAGATTTAATTAAGATGTAAGTTAGGATGAGATTGTAATGGACTGGGGGGCCCTTATTCCAATGTGACTGGTGTCCTGATAAAAGGAGAGAAGAGAAGCACCCGGGGTGGGGGAGGCACAGGTGGGAGTGATGCGGCTGCAGCCGGAAGCCAGGAGGAGGGAGGGAAGTCTGTCTGCAGTCTCAGGAAGCATGGCCTTGCTGACACCTTGAAGTTGGACTCTGAAGCCTCCATAACTGTGAAAGAATGCATTTCTGTTGTTTTAAGCCATGTGGTTCGTGGCACTTTGCCACAGGAATCCTGGAAACTACCCCTTCTTCTGTATCCCTGCTTTGGCCCCCCACCTGGAAGACATCAGCCTCTGTCTGGATGCCCGGCCCCCAGGCTTGTCACCATCCTGTACACCAGGGGCCAGAATGACCCATCTAAAATTGCAGCACACCCTGAGGTCGGCCCACTGCCCCAGCCTTGTTCCTGCTACTTTGTGCTCCTATAGGACCTGGGGCACCTCCAGGTATTTGTGATGATGTGGCCTCTGCCCCTCCTTCACACTCATGGGCAGTTCTGTTCACCCCAGGAGTCGGCTGTGGAGGCCTGCTCCCGGGGGATCCCCAGCTCTTGGAACACATACCCAGTTCAAAGGCACCCGCATCCAATACCAAAGATGATTTTACTGGGAATGTTCGAAAGCCAGGATTTCTCCTCAATACCACCATGCATATCAAGGAATTTTTGCAAAGCAAAAAAAGTTAAACCTAAAAATTATTGTCCCATAGTAATGAGATCTTTATGAGCAGAACACTAAGCAATGGGTGGTGTTACTTTTGTTAATACTCCTTTATCAGACATGTCCCTGCATTTCAGTCTTGCAGTTTCCTTCCATCTCATTTTGGCTGGGCTTTCGACAGCTCCAGGCCTTGGGGTCTGTACCCGTCGGGCTTGAAGGGCCAAGTGGGAGGCTCGTGCCCTTGGAGACAGGGAGGTAGGGAGGCTGCTGCTGTTCAAGGTGGCTCCAGGCAGGTGGGGGATGGGCTGAGGCTTTTCCCTGGGCTGTGCCCAGGGATGGCATCAGGACAGAGCAGCTCAGATGGTAGGGCACCAAGAAGGGTACCCCTCCCCGGCCCTGGGTCAGCCAGGGCATGGGTGTCCGTGGGGCCACCCCATGAGTCTCCGAGCTCTGCCACGGGCAGGGCCCTGCCCTCTCTTCAGGGAGGGGTCATGTGGCTGAAGAGTTCCGGGGTCACCTGGGACTGTACACGGAGAGGTCACAGCACCAGGACGGGCCCAGTCCAACCCTGGAGAAAGAAGCTCCCAGTGGCTGGGGGGTGAGGAGGGGAGCTTGTGGGGGTAGTGGGCACAGGCTTGGGCCTAAGGCAGCCCCATAGTGTCGTGGCTGGTCCTTCATGGGCTGTTTAACCTCGGGCAAGTTTCTGAGGCCCACCTGTGCCTCGTCTATAAAATGGGAGTAGTGCAGACTTGCAAGAAGGCAGTGGGGGGCAATTTGAAACAAATGACCATAATGGCCAGCAACCCTATTCTAAAGCATATACCCCAAAGAATGGAAAACAGGGACTCAAACAAATACTTGCACCCAAATGTTCATAGCAACACTCCTAATGATAACCAAAAAAAGTAGAAACCACCCAAATAACCATCAACTGATGAGTGGAATATTATTCGGTCATCAAAAGGAACGAAGTATTAATACATGCTACAACAAAGACGAACCTCCAAAACATGCTAAATGAAGTAAGCCAGAAACAAGTGGACAGATAGTGTATAACTTCCTCCTCATAGAAGGAAACCAGCCTCCTTCATTGCATGAAGACCCACCCTAATGATCACATTTTAATCTAATTACTTCTTTAAGATCCTATTTCCAAATATGGTCAATCACATCCTGAGGTACTGAGGATTAGAACTTCAACAAACACATTTTAGGGGATGCGATTCAGCCTATGAAAGGGGGGTGCACCTCCCTGTGGAATGTGGTGGTCCTCACTAGCTGTGGTCTTATGCACCTGTCAAACCTGAGACTGAAAGTACCACTTAATGTCTCGCTACACACCTTTCTTTATACACATATTTCTCAAGCTGTCATTTGCAGGCCAAGCATCAGAATGACCATTTGTTTCTGGGACAGTCCCCTGAGAGTCTAGCTGTCCTTGCTGGCAATGATGGCCTCCCAGGACATTGGGTGGATCTGGTGCAGGTCCAGCCCAGTCCTTGTCCCCTGACCCTTCCTCCATACTCGCTTGTCAGCACAGGGCACCCAGCTCAGCTGGACAGGAGACCAGGTGCCGGACAGTGGGGAAAGGCTAGGAGCAGGGGCACTTTTTATCCCACAGCTGAAAGCAGGGAACCCACCCGGATCCACCACCCCTCAGTGATGTGACGAAGCCAGTCTAGAAAATATGGGAATTTAGACTTGATAACCTACTTGCCGTAATATTCTAGACTCATAGAATTAATCCTCATAGAGTAAAACAATCCCCCTAGAATAAAACACTTGGCCCCATCCAACGTCACATTCTAATGTAACATTTGGTTCCAGGTAGTTCCTGCTCAAACATTTCAGAAAGGAATCTGGATTCTTCTCTGGCCTCACCCACTAGTTACATTAAAATACAGTTTTGGTTGTGAGGCCTAGCTTGAATCTATTGGGTGTGTTCCTTAAAATACGTTTTTCACATAACCTGGGCAAATAATTTCTGCCCACCCCCAAGTTCAGGGAGCAGAGCAGAAAAGTGGAGGGAGAAACCATAAAAGCATCATGTCCGTGACCTTCTCTGTGAAGCAGAAGATGAAGGGAGCACAGAATTGGGCAAGTCTGCAGCAGGAAACAGCTGCCGTGGGGAATGGCCAGCGGATCAGCAAGAAGTGAAGAAGTACAGCGCATGGGCTCTCCCCAGCGGTCAGACTGGATAACCCGCACGGGGTGCGGTCGCACCACCTAGAATCGCAAAATGTGAAGGGTTAGAGACGAGACAGGCGTAGATTCACAGGCCCAGCGGGACCCAAGCCTAGATCTGAGCATCACACTGGAACGGGACTTGCCCACCCCTGTCAAATTGAACAGACCCAAACCAGGGTGCAGCACATGGTTTTCTGGACCAGCTCGCTCTCATTGACCTCCCTCATCCGGGAGCACTTGAAATGAGAGACCCCAGGAGCTGCCCCCATCTGCTGCTAAGAACAGCTCCACCACCTGAAATACTTCATCCGATTGCAAACCGATGCAGCAACTTGCTTTTTATGTGGCTATTAACAGGAAATTAACTCACGGTGTTTTAAGGCACATTTCAGAAGGACCCTGCGTCTACGCCAACCATTTAGACTTAGAAAGGCAGATACATCAGAGCAGCAACTCTTCAACGTTAAGAGAAGAAAAGGAGGGAGGGGAGAGGAGTGGGGAGGTTCACTAGCAGGGCTTGAATGAATAAATAGTTCTTATCAAGCCAGCCCGATTTCTTGCAAGCTGGCCCCAGGTGCATTGCCACTTTCGCAGCTATGCCCTTTTCAGGAGGGCGCAACTCAAAGGCAGCCGATTTCCCAGTTGTTCCAGAGACCAAGTGGTCATCCAAACAGTCTTTGGCTGGAGCATGCGCAGTTGGACACGGCTATAATCTGTGTTCTCGTGGCGCTCTCTGGTGTCCAGAATGCGTAATAACAGGGTGGTTGGGGTCCTCTGCAAAGGGGAGCTTGGCCTGGGGCAGAATGACCCTGCCACGGATCCTGGTGGTGCCTCGGACACACTAACCCCTCACACACACAGCCCCAACGCGTTCTTCGGAACTTTCTCAGCTCCCAGCTTCCCTGAAATGTGGGTGTAGGCCTGAGGTTTCCCTTCTGAGTTCTGGTTAGGACATTTTGCCCCGGGGTAAAAAATATCAGGGGATATTTTTATTAGATCATCTTTCAAATCATAATCCCAGAATGAGAGATCCACTAGGGTAAAGGGTGCAGACACTTCACCCAGGACTTTTTCACATTTCCGTTGCATACACGAGGAAGCCGGACTCAGAGGGCGGGTGAAAAGGGGCAGAGCTGGGGGTGGAGCCGGATGCTAGCTCTCCCCCACCTTCCTCCGGCACAAAATGCTAATTCCTAATGAAATGTTTGTTAAACAGCTGGCGTGGGTTAGAGGAGTTTCCAAAAAAATTGAAAACAGGTGTCAAATAAATACTTGTTCGTGAATATTTATAAGTCATCCAATACCTTTCACAATAGCCAAAAGGTGGAAACGGCCAAATGCCTATTAACTGAAGGATGGATAAACGAAACGTGCTTTATGTATATGATAGAATATTATTCAGCCATAAAAAGGAATGAAGTGGTGATACCCGCTGCAATGGAATGAATTTCAAAAACACTACGCTAATGGATAAGCCAGTCACGTGTTGTATGAAGCCTTTTGTATGAAACACTCAGATTAGACAAATCCATAGAGACAGAAAGTGGCTTAGTGGTGCCGGGGGAAGGGCACAATTAGAGTGATTGTGTGTTGGGGACAGGGTCTCCTTTTGGAGCAATGAAAATATTTTGTAAATATAGAGAGGTGATGGCTGCATAATATCATGAACGCACTAAATGCTGCTGAGTTGCACACTTTAAAATGGTTAATTTATAGTATGTAAATTTCATTTCAATTTTTAAAAATCTTGTTAAAATAAAGAGAGTGAGAGAAGGGGTTTCACACATCTGTTCAGAATTTTCAAGAGTTTCACAACCTACCTTAACATTACTACTTGGACAATGTTTTCCGAACACCTGTTCTGTGCCACGCGCTGTGGTAGGTGTTGAGAACCAAGCAATTGGCATGGGGGTCAAAAACCTCTGTCCTAGTAAAGGTTACTTTTAGAAAGGGAAGTCAGATGGTGAACAAGACATTGTCGGACAAAGCACAGTATGTCCTCTATGAAGTGGTGCAAAGTGCGAGGGGAAGACTCAGCAGAGAAGGGAAAGCAAGCGGGTATGTGTTGGGGGAGGAGGGCGGGTCACTTCTGTTAGGGTGGGTGAGGAAGTCCCCACTAAGGAGGAGGTATTTTTCATAAAGATTTGAAGGAATAGGAGAGAGCGACATCGCTGAGGGAGAGTGGTCCAAGCAAAGGGAACGGCTAGTGCAAAGGCCCTGAGGCAGGACCGTGGCTGGAGGTCAATGTGGGCAGATCAGTGCTGAGTGAGAGAAGTGGGGTGCGGGGAGTGCAGGTCACCAAAGCCTGAATAGCCCTTTATTCAGACTGAGCTGGGAGCCTCTGGAAGGCTTTGAGCAAAGGAATGATAGGACTTAACTCTTTTTTAAAAAATCATGTTCATAAAACATATTTAGTACATAATTAATAGCTATCAAGTGAACACCCCTGTAACCAACACCAAGGTCAAGAGTTAGACTGTGGTTGCACCCCAACAGTCCCTTCCATTGTGACACAAAGCCCTCACTGCCCCCAGAGGGCCACACCTTCATGCCGTTCAGGGCACTTGCTTCTCTGTCATTTTCTACCTATGAGCTCATCCCTAGAAAAAAGTATGGTTTTAAGTTGTCTGTTCTTGAATTTTCTATAAATGGAATTATGCTACTTGAACTTTGTATCCCTGGATTCTTTCATGGAGCATTATTTTTCTAAGATTAATCCATGCTGTTGCAAGTAGTAATGTTTGTTCATTTTAGCTGCTGTATAATATTCCATTATTTGTTGGAAATCACCCCAAACTTTCCTGTTGAGGGACACACGGGCTGTCTAGTATTTGGCACTATTCCTGGAAGTGTTACTGTGGCCCAGTGACGTGCATGCGGGTCCCCAGGATGTGACTGACCTAGGGGAGGAGCTGCTGGCTGACACAGAGTGCAGGTCTTCAAGCCAGACAAAGGCCAGCTGGCTGCAGGGCGGTCGTAACCGTTCACACCCACAGTCCTTCCTGTCCCTGCCAACAGTCGACGCTGTCAGATGTTCTGATTTTTCAGGCGGATGGGTGTATAGTCATAACCCACCTGGGCTTGAAGCTGCATTTCCCTACTGACCAGTGAGGCTGGCACTGGTTAACATTCAGTGGATCTTTGTACGTCGCCTGTGGGGAGTGTTTGGTCAAGTTTTTGCCCATTTTACTATTTCGTTGTTGTGTGGTAAAAACGTGTATATATTCTAGATATTTGTCCTTTGTTGGTTATATGCCGGCAAATATCTGCTCCCAGTGTATGGCTTGTCATGTCATTATTTTATGCCTTTTACTTAAGTTGATTTTTATTTTTCTTGTAAAATACCCCTTTTAGTGAACAACTCTATGAGTGTGGACAAATGCCTCTAGTCATGTAATCGTCACCATCTATGTCAACACTTAGAGCAGCTCCACCCTCCCAAGTTCCCTCTTTCTGTCCCTTTACGGTCAACCACTCCTCCCCACACCCCGCCCTCGCTCCTGGCAACCCCTGCTTTGTTTTTCTGTCGGGACACCGGCAGCCTTTTCTCCGATGCCGTAGAAATGAAAACACAAGAGTGTGTAGGCTTTTGAATCTGGTTACTTCGGTTGGTGTAATGCATTTGAGATTCACCGATGTTGCGTGTCTAGTTCATTCATTCCTTTGTTGCTGAGTAGTATTCCGTTCTTCGGATGGATCACAGCTCATCTGTTTGACTGTTGGAAGGCATCTGGGTTGTTTTTCAGCTTCTTGGCAACTATGAATGATAACACTTGTTTAAAGGCTTTTGTGCCACCTTTACCTCCAATACCTAGGAGTGCAATGGCTGGCTGACAGAGGGAGTGTGCGCTAACTTTGTAGGAAATGGCAAGACTGGTGGTGTCCCGAGCGGCCGCGCCACCGGCACTCCCCGCTGCAGGGTCCTACAGTGCAGGTACCCCACACCCTCACCAGCCCTTGGGGCACGTACGGCGTTTTACAGTCGTAATTTTAACTTGCGTTTCCCCCATGACTAATATCCTTTCTGTGCCACACGCGTATCTTATTTGGTGAAATGTTGAAATCCTTTGCCCACTATTTAATTGGGGTTTTGGTTTTTTATAACTTACTGAGTTTTGAGAGTTCTGGATACGCCCTTTATCAGGTGTTCAGTTTGCTAATATTTTGTCCTGGTATATGGTTGTCTTTTTATCCACTTAAGAGTATATTTCAAAAGGCAGAAGTTTTTATTTTGATAAAGTCCAATTTATCAACGTGTTACATTATGGATCATTCTTTTGGTGTTCAATCTAAGAAATCCTTGCCTCAGCCAATGTTACAAAGATTTTCTTGTACAAATTTTATAACCTTAGGTTCTATATATAGGTCTATAATTCATTTTTTAATTTAATTTTTGCAGATGGCATTAGACATGAATTGAAGTTCTTTTTTCTCTCTCCCTTTAGATATTCCGTTGTTCCAGCACATTTTGCTGGAAAGATGCCTTTCTCCACTCAATTGCCTTCACACCCACGTCAAAAGTCCATTGACCGTACGTGATGGGCCTGTTCCGAGCTCGGTTCTTCTCCATGGGTCCGTGTGTCTGTCCTTCCATCAACCACATTGTCTTATTACTATAGCTTTATCATAGTAGGTCTTGAAGTCAGGTAGTGTGAATCTTCCTGATTGTTTTCCTTTTTCAGATTTTTGGGTTAGTTTAGATTCTTTTGCTTTCCCTATAAATTGCAGAAGTAGCTTGTTAATTTCTACAGAAACATTTATTGGTGTTTTAATCGGAATTATATTGAATTTATAGGTCTGTTTGGGGGCAATCAACAAGTTAATATTGAATCTTCATGAGCACAGGATAGCTCTCCATTTACATCCCCTTTAATTTCTTTCCTCAGAGTTTAATTTCCAGCATACAAATTTTGCATTTGTAAAATTTTGTGGTGCTATTGAAAATGGTACTTTTTAAAAAATTCAGTTTCCAACTGTTCATTGCTGGCCTACAGAACTATAATCGACTGTTGCACACTGACCTGGTGTCCCGAGACTTTGCTAAACTCCTTCCGTTCCCCGGGAGAACATCCAACAGTACGTGCAGGGCCTCCAGTGAGGTCATTCTATTTCCTGAGATGTAACTGACATACCACATTGTGTAAGGTTAAGGTGTACAATGGGATGATTTTAGACACATAAAGTTTGCAAACCGAGTACCATCATAAGGTTAACACTCCCACCACCCCATATACTTACCACGTCTCTTTACAGTGAGAACATTTACGGTCTCCTCTCTTAGCGGCTTTCCAGTGCACACCAGAGTGTAGGTACCTCTGGTCACCATGCTGTACGCTGGATCCCCAGGCCTCATTCATCTTGTACCTGGACGTTGGTACCTTTTGACCCCATTTCCCTTTTTCCTCTAACCCCAGACCCTGGAAACCACTGTTCTGTCTCTATTTCTACGAGTTCAACTTTTTCAGGCCCCACATATAAGTGAGATCACATGATGTTTGTCTTTCTCTGTCTGACTTATGTCACTCAGCAAAATCTCCTCCAGGTCCATCCAGGTTGTCACAAGTGACAGGAATTCCTTCTTTCTCATGGCTGAGTAATATTCCAATGTACATATAATACCACATCTTCTTTATCCTTCCTTTCCTTTTGCTTTTTGTTTATTTACTTGGGGTTCTTCTGAGTTGGGACTTGGACTTGTTTACTTTCATTATTTCATTAATATTGATTTAAATATTAAGCAATAAATTTTCTTTGGTTACTCTTTAGCGGTATCTTATAAAATTTGACATATAGCATTTTTGTTATTATTATAATTTGGGGAAAATCACATAATTTGGGTTTGTATTTCCATTTTCTTCCAAGGACCATTTGATAGAGTATTCTTTTCTTTTCTTTTTTATTTATACCTACCTTATTTTCCTTTTTAGGCATTTTCTCATGAAATGTTTAGGACTATAGCAGTAACAGACTCCCTCCTAACATTGTAGTGTTTTTATTTTCTGTTACTAATTTCTCGTTTTATTACATTGTGAGCAAAGAGTGTTGTTTACATTATTCTTGCTTTATGCGGGATAGTGATGCTCTCCTCATGACTTAATAAAGTGTCAATTTGGTAGCGTTCTCATTACTTGAGAAGAAGATATTTGCTCTATTATCATCATGTAAAGCTCAGAATAGACCCTGAAGGTTGACTTTATTGATTCTGTTATTTAGGCCTTCCATGTCCTTATTAGTTTCAGTCGTGTGGCATGATAAGTTACCGGGAGGCATTGATAGTCTCCAAGTGCACTACCCAGAGAGCTACGCCAGAGTCCATGGAGTCGAAGTCCCACAGACCAGAACAAGATGCTCGGATCACAGGGTTTAGTGGTCAGTTTACAACAGCGGGGATCAAAGGGAAAGACACGGGGCAGGTTAAGACCCTTAGGACAGGCTGCAAGCCAGGTAGGCGGCGGTGCCACTGCACACCGAGTTGTGTGGTGCTCAAGTGCAGCGTCTCTCTCCCTGCGCCAGCCTTCCCCCCAGTGGTGTGGTCACAAGGACCACAGCTGAGATTTCAGCAGGGAAGCCCAATAAACAGAAGGCGTTTGGGCCAAAATAGCTCATGAGAAAGACACAGGGGCATATATGCTTTGGGCACAGCTGTAGCTCACCAGTTAACCTCCTACACAGGGGGCTGAGCACACGTGGGCCTGAACAGGGCTGTAATCCGGTCATCGGTGAGAGGCCGATTTAGAGCTCAAACAGCTGTCACCGTACAGTTCACATTGCCCATGCTTCGTGACTTTGTCTTTCCGTCTCTTTCTAACTGTAAGTATCCGTCCAGCATCCTCGGCCCATCCTTCACGCCACATTTCACAGGTGAGAACTTACTATCTACAGTTGACACAAGCTACTTCCTTACTCACGCTCTACACTTAACACAGCTGATGAGTTTCACCCACTCAACTTTTTTCTTGTTTTCTACAGTAGACTTAAATATTCCCGAATAATAAGACAAACACATTACAGGTGCATTTGATCTATCTTGGCCTGAGAGTGGTGTAGAGTCTCCTGTTTTTTCTCTGTTCTCGCATCATCTGGGGTTCCTGCTGCATCGGGTGGCTGCTGTGCCACTTAGGACACACTATTCATAACCATTGTGTCCATAATTTGAATCGTTGCCCTAAACATTATGAAGCATTCCACAGTGTCATGTTTAAAGTGTTTGCACTAAGTTCTACTTTTTCTGAAATCAGGAACTTATTCCCATGTCCTTATTGTTTCCACTTGCCTGGTGTGTCTTGGTTTTTCCCGAATGTGTAGTCCTTCTGAATCACTCTGTTTATGGCCTGCTTTTAACATACATCGTTTTGAGCTGCATTTTGTTTCATGAGCTAATGTGAAAATATTTTTTTAATCCCCATGACTTATTTCATAACTGGAAGTTGGTACCTTTTACCCCCTTCTCCAATCTGGCCACGCCTCACCCTCCACCTCTTGCAACCACTGTTCTCTGCATCTTACGAGTTTGGGGTATGTTTTTTAGACTTCTCATATAAGTGAGATCACGTGGTGTTTGTCCTTATCTGTCCGACATTTCATTTAGCACAATGTCCTCAAGATTCAATCATGCTGTCACAAATTGCAGGATTTCCTTCTTTCTTATGGCCGACCAGTATTCCAGTGTGGACATGTACCACACCTTCATCAGCTTGCCCGCCGGTGGATGCAGGTTGCTTCATATCTTGGCTGTGGTTAATAATGCGCATGGGCGACAGTGGGGTGCAGGTACCTTTTTCAAGTTAGAGTCTTCACTCCCTTTGGATAAACACCCAGAGGTGGAATTGCTGGGTCATATTGTCGTTCCCTTTTTACTTTTTGAGAAACGTCCCCATCTTTCCTATAGTGGTGCACTAATTCACAGTCCCCCCAAAAGTGCACACGTGTTCCCTTTTCTCCACACCCTCACCAACACATGTCTTTTTGAGAATAGCCTTTCTAACAGTTGTGACATGATGTCTCGCCGTGGTTTCGATTGCGTTTCCTTGATGAGTAGTCACATTGAGCACTTTTCATGTATCTGTTGGCCATTTATACGTCTTCTTTGGAAAAATGTCTATTCAGATCTCTGCCCATTTTTTTAATTGGATTGCCTTTTTTTTTTTTTGCTATTGAGTTGTATGAGTTCTTTATATTTTTTGGATATTTACCCCTTATCAGATATATGATTTGCAAATATTTTCTCCCATTCAGTAGGCTGCCTTTTCATTTTGTTGATGGTTTCCTTTGCTGTGGAAAAACTTTATTTTTTATCTTTTTAATTTTTTGCTTTTGAGTTTTATATAGCCCCCTACTTATTTCTTCTCTTGTTGCCTTTGCTTTTGGCGTCAAATCCAAGAAATCATCACCAAGACTGATGTCTTACCACCTGTTTTCTTCTAGCAGTGTTATGGTTTCAGAGAAAAATTATTACTCACAATATTTTCTTTTGCCAAGTAATACAGGACAATTACATTTAGGAGGGTGGACTACCCAAAAATCTGAAATTATCTGCTGGAGGGTGGGTCCCTTGTAGTACAAGCTTTCCCCGCTAGCTGAGTGTTCCAGGTACCCAGCTATATTAGTGTACCTGCTGGTGTTGTGAGAGGCTGTATTTGGTTCAGTGAATTTTTTTTGAAGACTTAGCATGTTTGCCCATTTCATGGTGGGTGATTTACGAGGGCACCTGCCCACACTGAGCTGAATGTTCGGCAGTTTTGACCAAAACCAGCATGATCCCCATGCCCCACCCTCCTTATTCATCCAATCTCACCCTGAGTGACTTTTTTTTTTTTGCTTGTCTCCCCAGATGAAAAAAGTCCTCAAGGAAAACATTTTGCCGATGTGGAAGAGGCGAAACAAAAAACAGCAAAAGCACTAAAAGGCATAAATTGACGAGTTCAAAAACTGTTTTGAGCAGTGGAAACACATCTCAATAGGTGCATTGTGTCAAAAGGAGAGTACTTTGAAGGCAACTGAAGTTTAAACATGTAAGAATAAGTACACAATTTTTTATAAATAAATTCTGAGTTTTGGGGGGTCCACCAACATGTTGCTGATATGTTTGGTCTCAACTTTCTCATATTATTTCCTATTATATTTACGGTTATAAGTGGGAAACTGTGCCCAGGTCCCCCTTCAAAGAAGGGCGTGTTGCCAAACTGTCAGCTCCTGCAGAGCCCGCCCTGCAGCTGGGAACCAGCCCATGGGAAGCCAGGTTGCCCATGAGGCGGCTCAACCTGGGCCCCCCCCGCAACCCGCCCCCCCCCCCCCCCCCCCCCCCCCCCCCCCCCCCCCCCCCCCGCCAGCTCATTCCACAGCTCCTCTCAGTGGGGCGGGAGCGCCTGGGCTGCATTGCTGTCCGACTTCTTCCTCTGCCCAAGTGTTTGCGCCCCCTTCTGGAGGTGAGGATCCCTAAAGACATCTTATACCCTCACTTATTAGCCCCTGCTTCTGGAGAACCCAATCTGTGATGTTTACTGTTTCTTTATAGTTTATAGATTGGTCTGTTTTCTTTCCTCTTTTCAAAATCATTGTTTTTTCTTTCTTTTTTTGTTTCTACGCAGGTATATATATTTTTGTTCTAATGATTATATATTTATAATAACACTTTCTGTAACGTCCTCAGCCCCCTCTTCCAAGGTTTAGGCCTCTACTCGTTGGTTTGGTGACTTAAATTGTATATTTTTGACTCCCACTTACTATTTAAGAATCAGGAAGTTTATTCTGCATTTTAAAATTTGTTTCCCTTCTCTCATTTTCAGCTGTATTACTTATCTTACCATATAGACTATATAAATTATGTGTTTGCTTTAGTCAGAGTTCTATAATTAAATGTAGTCAATGCTCACTATTCGTGCCTTTGCCCAAGTCCCCTGGCCATCTCTGGGGGGAGGCGTCCCCTGGCAGCCAAGCAGGCAGGGGCTTGTGAGCGCAGGTTTATCTGAGCTCCTGCCCCTTTGCTACTGCTTCTCTGCAGTCTCAATCCTAAGGCACAGCTCGGCTGAGTGTAAAATCCTGGGGTCGCATTCTCTTGACCCGAGTTTCTTGAAAATGCTGTCCTACTGTTGTCACGCAAGGCAGGTATTTCTGTGGAGACCCTGAGGAACTTTTTCTTTATCTTTATAAATATAATAATTTTACTAAGCTTTGTCTCAGGGTTGACCATTCCTGGTAAGTTTTCCCAGGAACATGGTGGGCCCTAAGCATCAACTTAGGTCTTCTTTAACTCCCGAGAGGTTTTCTGAATTCCCATCGTAAGGATGAGTTCTATTCCCGTTTCGTTTCCCTTCTTCTGGGGCCCTTGTTACACATGCTGGTTAGTCTCTGGCTGTCTCCTAGGTCAGTCACGCTGCTTTTTACGCCTGGCCCTTCCCTTCCTTGGCAGCTTCCACACCGATGCTCTTCTTACAGTTCCAGTCCGGTCTATTCTGTCTTGAACACTTTGTAAGTCATTTCTAAGACAATTTTGTCTTTTCTTTCATTGTTCCTGCATTGAATCAACTCTCATTTCACATCTTCCTGGATCTTTGTTTTTCATTTCTATTCAGAGATTTTAAAATTCTGGTTTGAGAAGTTGGTGTTTTGTTTTTTTTTTTAATATTTGTGAATGGTTGTCTAAGGCCATTTAATTTTGGTTGGTGTGTTTTTTCTTCTAGACTATTTTTTAAGGAAAACTTTTTGTCAGCTGAATTGTTTTACTTTTTGTTTTTGTTTACTCCTAGTCATGTGTATGGATGTTTTATTTGCCACTTCATGCAGTAACAGTTGTACGCAAACAGGGGCACACATTTGGGATGGCTTACTGTGTTTCTGGGCTTAAAAATGCCCCCTCCTGTCGTCAGAGCAAAGTCAGCTTTTAGAACCAACAGTGTCCCCATTTTTTGGAGGAGGGGGGAAGGGTCTTTGTGGTCTCTAATTTCCTACTCTTAATCTCACCTCTTGTTTTATTTTTTTTCCTTTACAACCAAGTCTCCAAGCGTCCCCTCCCTCTGGCAAGTTTCACCCTCCCCCTTCTGGGTGGTGCCTTCCTGAGACCACGCCCCCCCCCAACACACTCACACTCTCAGGTTCCTTCCTTGTGATTCCCTCTAGCCCTGAGCCAAGCTCTGTTCTCTTGTTCTTAGGAACAGGGACACTGTACTTTTCTACAAAAGTTTTGATGAACAACAACGGCTGCTCTCAGACTAAAAACCACAAAACAAGAAACCCACTCCTCCCTCATTCCAAGTTTGATTCCCTTCTAGAATATGTCTCTTTAGTTCATTCTCCAGTGACCAAGAATTTATAGTTCTTACCTGTGAAAGGGAAGAGAAAAAAATATTAGATAATTACTGCTAAGTGTCACTGATATCCTAAGAAAAGATATCAAAAAGCTGATTAATAGACAATGAACAGGCACATATGAAATCCGTGGGGCCTCCTTGGTGGGTTACGAAGAGGGTCTCGTGTTGGCACCGAGAGCCCTCGGGTCAGGGCTGAGCTCTGGGAGAGGGTAACACTCCAGGCTCCGGGCCAGAGTCAGGGCTCTGAAAAGGATGGTCCCCTGACACACAGATGGCCCAGGTATTTAAAGATCAGATTCTGCTAAACCTTCCAAGCCTGCACAAGTGCCCACCCCTGCTCGTTCAGAACAGCCACTCCCCTCCTCGTTTGGAGATGACGCGTAGGTCTGTCCCCCACAAGACACGCAGCCACCCCCCACCCCAGGATCTGCCCGCTCAGCCCCTCCTGTCAGCTAGGCCTGTGGCTGCCTACAGCACGACCATGTCAAGAACATGAGGACCCTAATAATGGAGGGTGGCGTGATACACCAAGGATGCCACAAGATCTAGCCAGCATGTGTGGGCAGGAGGTGTGGGCACTTGCATGGAGACCAAAGACACCTGTAGAGGGGAGAGCTTATTGACTTGGGAGCTCTCAGGGAGACAGGATTTAACACCCTGACAAGGACCCTGAGAGATGGTGACCCCAACACTGAGTGTAGTTGGAACACCAGTTGCTGCTGCAGATGGCGAAGGAAGGGATTAAAAGGCTCAGAGAAGTGGCAAGCTCAAGTGAATACACGATGCACGGCCAGAAGAACCACCAGTGATTATGTTCCGCAAGAATGCACGAACGCAGAGGATACAGGATTTCCAAGGCCAGAAGGGATGCTCTGGTGGGCTGGGAACCACCATCACTACAAAGTGCAGTGATGGCTCTGCTAGAAAGGAGAGGCCAGGGCTGACGGAGGAGCCTCCCTGACCGCAGTGCAGTGATAGGACTCAGACGGTGGCGGCCAGGTGCTGCACTGCCGGAGCCAGGGGGGCCCGAGCATTACAGTAAGCAGCAGGGCTGAAGTGGCAGCTAAAGAGTCCTGACCCCTCCGAGAGTGATGGAGATGACTGGTGGAACATGGCAACCCTAGGAGCAAAACAGATGAGTGGCTAGTGTCAGCAAGGGTATACCTAAGCTGGTCCCACCAGACGAAAGCGAGGAGAGATGACCAGGAAATTGAGGGCAATAGTCCAAGAAAAAAACTATGACCCCTCACCAAGTTCCCAGCACTGAGTTCGTGTTTGGAGCTGGACCTCACTGACCGCCAAGCATGCCAAGTCCCTGGTGGGAAGGACCCTGTGCCATCCCAACAAGTATACCTGGCAGTGAGAGGTTCCCAAGTCTTTCCCCAAAGGGACCCACGGCCATTTACTTGGGTAACTCTGCCCTTGGTTAAGGGAAATAAATGCTCAGACACTTAAGGGATCCCCGGACACAGGGTCTGACTTAACACCGACACCCAGAGTTCCGAAGCGTCGTCATGGTTTCTCGTCAGGGTGGTGTGTGTGGTGGTCAGAGAGCAAATGGCACGTGGCCGAGCCTCAGCCTGCAGGGCCACGGCTGGACTTGCCCAGCTCCTAATGTGTGCCCGGGTTGCCAAGTTTTCTATTTGGTGTAATCCCCACATCAAGCAGACAAAGTGGTGGAAGCCTCTGATGCTGCTGCCCCCCTGCCCCACCCAAGGTCGTAAACAGAAAACAACAGAGCGTCCCACAAGAATGGCAGACATTCGTACCCCGTGTAAGAATCTAAGGATGTGAGGCGGTGTTCTTCATTTTATCTCCATTTAATTCACCAAGCTGGTCCCTGCAGAAACTCTTGTCAAAAATCATTTGCCGCCCTGGCTCGTGTGGCTCAGTGGATTGAGCACTGGCCTGCAAACCAAAGGGTCACCAGTTTGATTCCCATGTCTGGGTTGCAGGCCAGGTCCCCAAAAGGGGTTGGTGAGAGGCAACCACACGTTGATGTTTCTCTCCCTCTCTTTGTCCCTTCCTTCCCCTCTCTAAAATAAATAAAAATCTTTAAAAAATTATTTTAAAAAATCATTTGCCTATGTAAGAATAGACATGTGAGAATAGACACCTAGATCAATGGAACAGAACTGAGAGTCCAGAAACACACTTATACGTCTGTGGTTAATTGATTTTAAATGAGAATGGCAAAGCCATTCGATGGGAAAAGATAGTAACTTCAACAAATGGTGCTGGACCAACTGGATATCCACACGCAAAAGAATGAAGTTGGACACTTACCTCACACCATACACAAAAATTAACTTGGAATGGGTGAAAAACCTAAACATAAGAACTAAAAGTATAAAACGTTTAAGAGAAAACATAGGCATAAATTTTTATGACCTTAGGTTGGGCAATGGTTTCATAGATATAACATGCAAAAGCACAGGCAACAAAAGAAAACTTGATTAAGTTAGACTTCATCAAAATTAAAAACTTTTCCAATCAAAAGATACTGTTAGGGGAGTGAGAAGATCAGTCCAGGCAGGAACACTTGACACAAAAGCCTGACCCATAAAAGGGAAAACCGATACACTGGCCTCTTCAAAACAAGGGCTTCACTCTGGGGAAGCCCGTGGGAGGCAGATGGAAAGACAGCCACAGGCTGGGAGAAAAGACAGGCAAACCGCATGTCTGACAAAGGACTAGTATCTAGAAAATACAACAAAGTCAGTATTCAATGGTCAACAAAAACCGATTAGAAAGAAGGAAAATCATGAACAGATATTTTACTGAATAAAATATACTGATGTAAACCTGCCTAATAAGATGTTCCGCTCATAGAGCCAGAGAGGCGAGTGGTAGTTGCCAGAGGCTGGGGGGCTGGGCAGACAGGGCGCTGGTGGTTGGAGGGTGGAGACACTCAGCTGGCAGGTGAATGAGTTCCGGGATATAATGGACAGCATGTGGTTACAGTTAATAAAATGTAACGTGTACTTGACGTTTGCTAAGAGAGTGGATCTGAAGTGTTCCCACCACACACACAAAAGGTGATGGCGGTGTTAATGAACTTGATTGTGGTCATCACTTCCCGGTGTCTCCGTCCGTTAGATTGTCATGTTGTACACATTTAAAGACATCACATTGCATGACCTAAATATAGATGATTTTTATGTGTGAATCATACTTGAGAAAGCTGGAAAGAAATTATGTTCGACATCATTAGCCATTAGGGAAATGCAGATTGGACTGCCATGAGGAGGCACTGTGAACAGAATGGCGGAGAAATGGAGGGAGGGAGGGAGGGAGGGAGGGAGAGAGGGAGAGAGGGAGAGAAGGAAGGAAGGAAGGAAAGAAGGAAGGAAGGAAGGAAGGAAGGAAGGAAGGAAGGAAGGAAGGAAGGAATGAATAGAGGGAGGGAGGGAGGGAAAGTGACAGCACTGAACATTGATGAGAGGCAGAAAAACTGGGTCACTCGTACAGTGCTGGAAGGAATATAAAACGGTCCAGCCACTCTGGAAAACAGATTGGTATTTTCTTCAAAAACTAAAAAGCACCTGCCATCTGTCCACATGCAAACCTGTACAGAAATGTTTATAGTAGCTTTATTTGCAATATCCACAAATTGGGAACAGGTTAGGTTTCCTTCAGCAGGTGAATGGCTAGACAAACTGTGGTACATACATAGTAGGTGTCTTAATCAACTCAGGCTGCCAAAGCAAAGTACCAGCAGACACTTACGCACAATTCTGGAGGCTGAAAAGTCCAAAATCAAGGTTCCAGCAGGGGCTGGTTTCTGGTGAGAGCTCACTCCCCGGTTTACTGGGTCCTCACAGGAGAGAGATTCGCTGTTCCTGTTTTATAAAGACATGGCCCTCAGATTCTGTCAGGTCGAGCCCCGCTCTGGGGACCTCGTTTAGCCTTAATCACTTGCTTGGTGGCCCCATCTCCAGAACTGCCACACGGGGGCCTCAGGCTTTAATATCTGAATTTTAGGGAGACACAATTCACTCCACTGCCCTGTGGAATACTACTCAGCAATGAAAAAAAGGAATGTGTTATTAGCTGTTGTTATGACTTGGACAGGTCTCCAGGAAATTGTGCTGAGTAAAAAAAACAAAACAAAACAAAAAAAAAACAATCTTTAAGTGCCATGACTCCATTTATAAAACACTTTTGAAATGATCCAATTTTAGAAATGGAATTTAGAAATGGAGTAGTAGTTGCCGGAGATTAGGGCTGGAGAGGAGGGCTGTGGTTACAAAAGGGCTGCAGAAGGGACCCTGGTAGTTCAGGGACAGCTCCACATCCTGACCCCGGTGGAGGAGACACGAACCCACACAGGTGATAACGTGGTAAAGAACTTAACACGCACACACAGCTGAGTGTAATTGAAATGAGAGTGAATGAGATGGTGGATTGTATCAGCGTTGTTCTCTTGGTTGTGATATCGTACAACTGTTTTTGCAGCATGTTACCACTGAGGGAAACTGGCCAGTTTATAAGCCGACCTGTCTGAATTCTTTCCTGCAGCCGTCTGCTCACCTCCAGTGACCTCCCTACACATTTCAACTGTAAAATGTTTACTTTGCAAATTGTGTAAGGACCGTGCTTGATGGAATTCTCTCTTTTGTACTTTCCCAGTTTTTAAAAGTTAAGCAAACATTCTTTGAATAATGTTTTCTTTTATTTCCAGGGTTATTTTCTTTCATGAGTTCCACTTTTTCATTTTATATTTACATCATGATGCTGACTTGAATTCATTCTCAATGGCCTACAGCAGGGATTAGCAAACTCTGGCCCACAGGCCAAACGGGGCCCTACCATCTGTTCCTGTCGAGTTGAACAGGAAGTTCATTCACATACCGCCTGCCGGGGCTGCCCCGCGCTACAGGAGCTGAGCTGCACGGCTGTGACAAAGACCCTTGGCCCACAAAGTTCAAGGTATTTGCCACCTGGCCCTTAACAGAAAAAGTGCACTGCTCCTGATCTAAAGGACTAAAAAAGAAAATGCATTTTTTAAAATGTACAAAGTTTGAATGTTTCCTTCAAGAGAGTAAATTAAATATTTAAAAATTAAAATTTATTTTGTATATTTTCAATTACTTTTAAGTCCCCAAAATGTTCTCTTAAAATTAAAAGTCAAAGGATTAATTATAATTAATGAATATCAAAATTTGACTTGAAGTTACTTAAATGATGCTCTTTTAAATAGTCACAGTCATGTGTGAAGTATGGCAAAGGGAACACAGTCAGTAATACTGTAACAAGTGTGTATCGCGCCAGGTGGGTCCTGGAAATAATTGGGGGAACACTTTGTAAAGTATATGACTGTCTAACCACTATGCTGTACACCTGAAACGAATACAAAATAATACTGAATGTAATTGCAATTGAAAAATAAAATGTAGAGAAATATATAAGGACTAGCAATTCTAGTGTTTGTTGTCAGTGCAAAGAATCACTATTATGCTCCATCCTCAATACATCTGGTCTTACCTGTATAGAAATTTAAGAGTAATAATAATCAGTTATTATTTCCAAGTGTTCCTCAGTTGCCTCATGCAAAGTGTTGTGCAAACTTCGCTACGCCGTGAGTGCAGCCGGGACCGCGCGTTAGAAGGGCGAGAAAAGTGAGGAGCCGGAAGTTCAGCAACTGGGAAACAACCCAGCTTTGTGCAGCCAACCATCGTGTCCACAGTGTCTCGAGGGGGAGGGTTTGGCAAATTAATTAAATAGCTTTTTCTTTTCTTAAAGAGTTCCCGCCACGCGGATCCCACCTGCCTGCTGCCCGAAGCGGCATCTGCCTGCGGTCCCGACCGCACCCCAGCGGCCACCGTTCGCCGCGGCCCCGAGCGAGCGGGGCGGGGGGCGGTGCCTGACGCCCGGCGGGAGGCGGTGCAGAGGGGCGCGGTGGCTGCCACACCGGCCGGCCGGGCTGCACGCGGACTCCGAGCGGAGGGGCTGCGTGCTGTGGGATCACTGCGTGCATGTGTGTGCGCGTGTGCGTGCGTGTGTGTATGTGTGTGTGTGTGTGTGTGCTCCCAGACAGAAGGCGTCTGGCCCGAGTCCGACAGTGACAGACGCAGGGCCCGGCGCCCGAACAGACCCTGATCTTGAGCAGCCGGGCTTTAAACTACACGGTTGGCAAAGCCCCTGCTCCTTCCGTGGAATCCACGGGTCCCGGGACAAACGAGCACCGTGACGCGGCAGAGCCTGGGCTCGGCCCGCTTCCTCCAGCTGAGCCTGCCTGGTTTGAGGAGGGGGGTCTTGGTCCCTCCCCAGGCCCCGCGAGGCTGGGGTGCGCGCCTTGCTGCCCCCCAGGACCCACGGCTCTCAGCACGGGGCCACGGGGCAGGTTTCCAAGCAGGAGGCCAGGTACTTTTCTGGAACACGGGCCTCAAGGGAATCAGCCGTGACAGCCACCGAGGACAGCAGGGGGAACCACGGTTTTCGGGAGGCCCTAAGGGCCCACCTCAGGGTACTGCCTGCAGCGTGGTTCTGTGGCTCTCGCTCACCTGCCTGGACCGGCTCCGGGACCCCGTTTAACCAAGACTGAGGCGTAGCCAGGGGGCGTGTGGGTCCACCAGGCGAGAGAGAGCAAGCCCGCTGGGAGGCCTGTGCGGGGCGAAGGGAACCGCGGACCGGGGAAGGAGGCCCAGTGAGCACAGCGGGCGCCGCGCGTCGTGGGGGCGGGTGCGCGGGGAGTGAACCGCCATCGTGAGCTCAGGTGCGGATCTGACCTGCAATCGGGGCGCAGAGTCACTGGCGGTGCCAGGGCCTGGGGAGGACAACTAGCCAGGGACAGACGTCTTCAAGGACTGAGTGGGGAGCTGGGGCGTTTGGGGAGGGGGCAGGGGGAGTGATCTGAGGCCCACCTCAGGCCAGAACGAGAAAATCCCCTTCCCTGATTTAGGGAGCTGCAGGGGAGCCCGTGGGGGCAGGCGGGTGGAGCGAAGGTCTGGAGAAGAGCTGAAGGAAAACGGGATTTGTGCTAAGGACTGACGAGGGCCAGGGAGGGCTCCAGGATGTGAGGAGGCTGCGACTGGAGCAGAAGGAAAGGGAGCCACAAGGACGTCAGACCAGCAACAAGAGGCACCATGAAGTTAGAGCTGAGGTCCAAGGCAGAGGGTGGGGTAAGGCCGAGTGGGGAAGGGGGTTCCATGGAGGTGCAGCGTGTGGGGCTGCCTCTGGACCCCTACAGGTGCAGGCAAGGAGGTAGGAGAGGGATGGCACGCTAGCGCCCCTTGGCGATGGCTGCCTTCAGAGGGGCCACAGAGGCAGAGGGAGCCGCGGGGTGGGGGACGTCCACGGGGCCCCTGGAGAGGTGGGTGGAGACCACAGGTTCAGGATGTCTGAGTGGGGCCGGGGCTGGAAATGAAATGCCCACGGATGCCAGGTCTGTGCGCCGCCAACGTTTAACTTCCCGTATTAGGGGAATCTACCCTCCCCGGCGCCGATTAGTCTCCCTGAAAGGTTACTTACTGAACGCCAGTGGCTCCGGGTTGCTCAAAGGATGAAGTTTAAAGCCCTAACAAGCAAGACCCTTCCTATCAGACCTGCGAGGCCTCTCCGAATTTGGCTTTGTGCTCCTTCACGTGACTCCTCCCAAACATTACTTGCGCATGCCTGTTTTTATCTTGGCATTTCTTTCCTTCTGTGAACATTAGCAGATGAAATGCCATTTTTGTCCTAGTTAACTTGTCACTTTCTTGTCTTTCCTGGGATGCAAACCCACCCAGGAGGGAGGGGCCTTGTCTTTTTGGCTCCAGTTAGAGCTCCAGCCCCTAGCACAAGCCCACCAGGGGGATACCCTCAAACAGACGACCGTGCTTGTCAAACAGAGGACTGTCCGTTTATCCCACACCCACTGACACATTCACGGGCGCTGGCTGCCGTCGAACCACAGCCGGAGGCTTCCCTCGTGGCTTTATTATAGACCCCGCGGGGTGAAGATCCGTCTGAGTGGAAACAGTTTCATTACAGGAGAATGTTGGCTATTACTCCTAAGGATGTCACTTTATTGCCCAGAACGTCAGGAACTTTACTTCTACTTTATTAGATACAAGAATACATCGTTTTTCAAGAACTTTTGTACTAAACATTCGCACAGTTCCACAGTCACACACCGCTCGCCGTGAGGACGCTGTGCAGCCAGTGCCGAGCGGGGTGCTGGCAGGAGCGGGGTGCTGGCTGCTCAGGGCCTGTGGCCCTTGGGAACATGGGCTCAGGGGGTCACGACCTTTGGTTTGCCTACATCAAATTTCTGAGTTCTAAAATAATTCTGGCCCAAACACAACATGTTGTTGGGCTGCTTTGGGCCACACAAGCCAATTAAAAAAAAAAAAAAAAAGTCTTAGCTCTGGCCAGGTGGCTCAGTTGGTTGGAGCATCGTCCCGTACGTACATCAAAAGGTTACAGGTTCTATCCCCGGTCAGGGCACAGACCTAGGTTGTGAGTTCAATCCTGGTTGAGGTTTATGTGGAGGCAACCGATCGGTTTCTCTCTCAATCCCTTCCTCTCTCTCTAAAATCAATAAAAATATCTGCAGGAGAGGATAAAAAATAAGTCTTCAATGTACAGACTGGGGTTAATCATAATCCTTGGTTCATGGTATGTTCTCATCATTGAGTCTTGCACAGTCCTCCTGTTTCTTTCATTTGTTCATTCATTCATTCATCCCAGGCCATCGGTTCCCAGCCTCTGGAATACATGTGGTGCCAATTCCAAGTGCGTGTTAAATGGGTAGACGATGTCCCTGCAACTGCTGTTTACATGGCTAATTAAGTCAGCAAGCCTTTTCTGGGTGGTAACACAGGGCCGTGATTATGGTGTAGGCTTAGAGGAAGAGGGTTTGTGTTTAAGTTATGCACTTGAATATGGGCAAATCACTTCACCTCGACCTCATTTTCCTCTCTTGCCCAAGTGGGTTATACCTGTAAGGCTGTTGAAAACATCGACGGAGATAATCCATGCTGAAAGCATGGAGCATACCGAAAGTACCGTGTTGACATTGGCTACCACCACCGCTATGCTAAGAAGGCAGAGGCAGACCTCTCGGCCCGTCTCCTACTGTTGCTGACACATGGATGAATTAGCGAGCACACACTAGCGAGGAATCCGGATAGACCTGGAAGTGGAAAATGCCTTTCTGGCTCAAACACAGGTGCAACCTCTTCACAATCCAGCAGGATCCTGGATGAGGCTGGAGGGTCAGAACGGTTTCTCTTCCAGGAGTCAGTGGCTCTCAAACTGACTCTGCGTTAGAATCACCTGGTGGGCTCACCGAACCAGAGGCCACTGGGCCCCACCACGGTCCTCAGATCCTGGGGGCCGGAGGGAACGGCTGACATGCGCATCTCAACACATTCCCAGGCAGAGCTGCTGCTGGTCCAGGGGCCACGCTTTGAGAACCACTAGACTAAGCAATTTACTCTGATGGGGGGCAAGAGAGAGTCAGGGGAGGCTTGCTGGGGGTGAAGGCCTTTGAGGGGAACCTCAGTTTGCCGATGAAGAGGGGGAAGTAGAGGGAGCAAGCACACAGAGGTGTACCAGTGCCCAGGCTGTGCCGGGAAAGGCCCGCGCCGAAGCTGACAGGTCTCCAGGCACTGCAGGCGCAGGCCCTGGGAGGCCAGCTCACAAGTCCTGGCTCCACTCTGCCAACCTCTGAGTAGAGGAAGATTTTCAAACCCAGGGAAATGTGAGCAGAACTGGCAGCCACGTGAAGGCTGGTTGAGGGAGAGGCCAGGTAAGAGATCGGGGAGAAGCGGTGGGACAAGAGCGGAAAACAGCGTGATCTTCAGCCCAGGCGTCTCTCGCTCCTTTCAAGTCTGGAGGCTTTCTTCTGTGACACTTTTCAAACTAGGGACTGAGACCCATGATTTCCAAATGTGTAAAAATCAAGTGTTGGGTACAATCAGCATTAAAAAAATTAGAAGAAAATAGAATTTAAAAAATCCAGGGGTCATTGCACAGAACAAGGGCCTTGTTTCGTCACACCTGTTTCAGGTGTGTGCGTGGATGTGCACCGCACCGGAGGTACACGGTTACAGTCCGCAAGGTTGGAGCCAGGGCTCTGCGCAGCCTTCTGCTCACCAGCCCACTCAGGAGTGGCCTCTGCCCTGGGGGCCGACGATCTGCATCTTACCCTTTATTATTTCAAGAAAGGTAGAACACAACTGAAACACAACAAAAGATTTGTGCAGTGTGGGGGGAAGGTGCTGTGACTGATCGAATGTGTCAGAAGTGGTTTGCAAAGTTTCTTGGTTCTATTGACATTTTGGCCAAATAATTCTTTGCTGTGGGGCTGTCTGATGCATTGGAAGATGTTCAGCAGGACCCCTGGCCTCGACCCACTAGAAGCCAATAGCAGGAGGTAGCCAACATACTGCAAATATCCAAATCAATCAAGTTATTGGTGAAAATGAAAAACATGTCTTTTATTTTACGGAAAAAACAAAATGGACTTTTTGGCCACCCCGATACAAAGTCCAAACAGAGCCTGGAGAAGCCTCAAATATCAGGCAACGAATCAAGTTAGAACTGAGGGAGCCGAGTCCTGATTGCCAGTCCTGGCCTGGGACTTGGACACAGGCCTGAAGGCTTCGGCGCTCCTCCGGGCCCCATCAGACGCCAAATGCCAGCTCAGAGGCACAACTGCCCCTGGCCGGCATCACGGAGCCAGTAACCACTTCGGGCAGGACCGTGGGTGGGGCCCAGACTGACAACACTGTCGGTGCTGTAGGCAGACTCTGTCCCACCCCACCTCCCCACACCAGGTGAGAAGTCCTGGGAGCACCAACCCCACTCCATTTGGCCCTACCAAATATGTCAGCAACTCCTTATCGAGACTTTTCATGACACCGTAATTAGGACTGAGTTTGTAGAAATAAATACATATACACATACATAGTTACTCTGGCTTTTGTGTGGGTGGTTCCCTATCCAGTCTCCAAATTTCACTGGCTCTGGGATGACGCACACCTCCCCCCGCCCACACACACACCCGTGTATATCCCTTAGGACCTGCCCATCTTCAGGTGTTTAGGGTCAGATGGTCTCATTTTACACATTAAGGAACAATTGCAGAGAGGTTCTGTGGCTTGTTCAAGGTCAGTGAATGGAAGGCACCAGCGTGGCTGCCGGTCTCCCGCCTGCTGGCACAAGGTCTCTCAGAGGCTTCTGGCCACTCAGATGTGAGGTGCAAAAGCTTGCCGTGTACTTGTGATAGAGCTGAAGGAAGACCGGCAATTTCACAGTGTGGAAGTGCCTTTGCTGATACAGTTTCTACCTGATAAATAACCCTATTCGATTGAAAGGATACTTCCCTATCTAGGAACCTGCTCAGAAATTCACGGGGTCGGGGAGGGGCACGGGGACCGAAGGCAAAGTTTAAAAAGTAACTTGTGGAAAAGCCCAAGTCACTGTTCCTGTCTTCTTTCCTTCAACTGACTTAACACCACTGGACACGGGGAGGCCCGCAGGGACCATCACCCTGTGACTGGGTGCACTGCACAATTCTGTCTTCAACTTCTCATGCTACGTATGTGCGCGTAACATCAACAGTCACCTCTTACTTCCTCTCATCCACCTTGATTGAGGCAGAAAAAGGGTAAACAACAAATGCTGTTGTGAATATCCTTCCAAAATGATAATTATTGCATCATTATGTTCGCTGCTTTACTTGTCATGTACCATTAGAAGGTAACACGATCATTGTCAGTCAAAGATTGTGGAGATAATTAGAGCATCTATAGGTTAGCAAGAAATCAAATTGGTGCTGGTCCCCATCAATGCTGAGGAGCTGAACATAATTAGTGGCAAAATATGCAAAGGTTGAGCTGAATCAAGCCCCCGGGATTAAATACCGTGACTGATTTGGAGAGTTGGCGCCTCTGCGTCCTGACATTGCAGATGGTGACAGGAAAACAAGCTGCGAGGAAGGCAGTGAGGCCGCCTGAAACGGCGCGTCAACGGTCTCCCGCTCAGAGTCTGGAAGGTCCTGAGACCTGCCTGATTTGGAAAACCAGTGTTTACCATGTTTTCCGAGACACCGGCTTTTCTTCAAGTTATTCTCTAGTCTGGGAGTCTGATACAACATAGAAAAGCAAAGCTGAGTGAAGTGGGCTTTATCCAAGCAGCTCTTGCTCTACCCACCCTCAGCTTTCCAAGCCTGCCAGGCCAGTTTGCCCACCCAGGGGGCTCCAGTGCCCCACCTCCCACACACCCCTGTGGAGCCTCGGGAAACCACGGCACCCCCCACCACACGTCCAGAGCTCCAGGTTTCTACTCACTTCCACTTCTAATGCCCACTGCACAGCCACCCACATCCTGCCACCCTGGACGTGCTTTCCTTGTTTTTTTTCCAGTAGGATAAAAACATTAATCGAAACAAATTTCATCAGGTTGACACAGTAAAATTGAACAATTATACATCTTTAAAAAAAATTTTCAAAGGCGAGGCAGGAGTCTGCAAACTGATGAGAGACCTGCCACGCCATTCGACAAGACACAGAAAAAGTGGACATGGGGAAGGGAATCCAGAAGGTCTTAAAACACCACCTCGGAGTCCACTGAGCAAAAGGCAAGAGACAGGCAGGAAAGGCTATTGCCAAAGGCCCGAAAGCAGCTTTGTCACCAACGCAGAGGAAGCAAAGGCTGAGGTTGGAAGGAGGCCTGAGACACAGAGGGCGCTGGCTAACCTGGCCTACACACACATACATCCTCTACAAATCCAAATGTCCCTTCCCGGGACGTACAGGATTTTGCTTAGAGCATACATTAAAAAAAAAAAAAAAAAAAAAAAAAAAAAAAAAAAAAAAAACCCCTACAACCGACTGGGGCAGGGATGTCTACAGAAACTAACGGGCAGGTGGCGAGGCGGACGGCCAGCTGTTGAGGCTCAGCCTTCTGCTCTCTCGGCTGGGCTCACGGTGTGTCAAGAGCCAGGTCTGGCAAGAATGGCTCCTCCCCAGAGGCAACGGTGGCCATCTCACACACACAGGCAGCTGGAAGCTTAGTTCACATTTTTTAATAACATGGCACAGTTTACATTACACAAGAAGGCTCCGCCGATGAGAACATGCTGAAGATTCAGTCGCTTCACTTTTCTTTTCACATAGGATCTAGAAAGGACTTTATTACATACAGGATAAACAGCAAAAAGGTCTGTATAGAACAATCTCTTTACAATACTGAAAGCTACCACTACAGTTCCAGTGTACATATTCCTTGGATTTTTTTTCCTTTTTAGTTGTTGTCTTTAAAAAAAAAAAAAAACACTGCACAACATCTGGAGTTCACAAAAAATCTGAAGCTCACAACTAAACCTTCAGTTTACTACTAAAATAGATCTCTCTGCTTATTAGAAACAATGGTCTGTAGTTAACTTTTTTTTTCTTCAAAAACAGGATAACAACGTCAGATAGCACTTTAATATACTAGAAGACCAAATGGAACTAATTTTATTTCATACATATATTTTACAGTCCAGTAGACAAGATATATTGTATTTCTCTGCTAGTAAAGTCATATTCTCTCCAAATATGTAGACAAGAGGCTTAATGTATTATAAAAGTATCATGAAGAGACATTAAGATTGATGCAAACTTAAAAACGCACGCACACACAAGACTTCGTCTCTGCCACCTTTCACCCTCGGTAACTCGCCATGGCTCCATGAGGCTGACCTGCTGCGGCTACTCTGACTTTATTACCAACCGGAAAACAGTGAGTCACATTGGGAAATGTGCACCTTCGATCCGTCAGTTAGCAAATACAACGAAAACATATCCATCATCTGAGAAAACTGGAAGCTTTCTTTCAGGATCTGTTTGGGTGTAATGAAATCCCCTTACAAAACGAGGACGTGTGTACAGATAGGAAATAGGACACACTAAAAAACGCGTGGTTCCCACGGGAGGTGTGAAATCACATGACTGGTGGTGACGAGATGCTGGCGGCCTGTTTGTGTCCCCTGATTTTGGCATCTGACAACTCCCGACCCCCTGGCTCTGGCTGCTCTCACCCTCTGACCTTTCCAGGGCCGTGCTCTCCCCCAGGAGCCCGCAAGCAGCAACTTCAGGTGCGAAGTTTCAGCCTGGGGTCCAATTTGCAAAAAAGGATGGTCCTCCATTTAAAAAAACAAGCAAGGAAAACAGAGTCATATCACGTAAGCGCTTGTTCAGGGAAAATATGACCTTAAGTACGTTGCAAATGGGTTTGAAAAGGCTCCTTTGAGTTAGGCGGGCTTTTGTGAAAAGCCCGAACATTCATTGCATAGTTGAAGGGTTTAGCTGTCCTATTAACAACACATGGGAACGCAGCCGTAACCGACCGTGTTCACTGGCATTAAGTTTGCAAATAGCACATTTTAAGAAGTATTAATGTATTATGTTACTTAATCTTTACCTATTTACATTTGTACAAAGTAAAGCTTTCATCTTACCCTTTTGCATATATGAACCCTTAGCTCATGAAGCAATCTTTTTTACATCACTATGTACACGGCCTTCCCGTCTCGTCTGAAAGAGCTTCGCACGGTGGACTGTGTGGACTGTCGTCTGTTTTCTCCCCAGTTAACACCACGGCGGTGTGTTGTCTTCTTCACTGTTTTGGTTCAAATCAAAACGTTTTATACGAGAAACCAAAAGAGTTGGACACATGAGGACATATGACTTGGCTAAAAGATCTGAAAAATTTCAACATATAATATACAAAAACATTTCAAAATCTGCACTGAGGCTATACATTGTTTACAAGGGGAAGCACTGGGGGCTTCAGGCCCCCCAGTCTGTGTTAATGACGCAGGAGTCCTCTGGCTCTCTCCTTCTCCAGAATCCGGCATTGTGTTGGTGTGAGGTTCCTCCTTCCTCTTCTGTGGCCCATTCTCTGCTTATCGAGCTTCGATATCCTTCAGAGTGTGGGAAGGGGGCCTCTCCCTTATCTCTGCAGACAGAGGAGTAGTCCTTCTGGGGGAGACCGGGCGGCCCCCCAGCGTAGAAATGAGAGGGGGAGGCGCGCTCAGCGCTGCCGTGGGAGGGGTCTTGTTGAGGAGTCCGTTCTGGTGCCCCGCGGTGGGGCTGATTCTGGGGTAGTGCATGCTGGGGAGCCCCGGAGTGATGAGGCTGGGGTGGGGCAGATGTCCATCGAGGGAGGCCGGGTGCACAGGGTGGAGCCGTGTGTGCTCATAGTCCTCTCTGAGCATGTGCAAACGCTCCCGCTCGTCCAGGTGACCTCCTCGCTCGTGTTCCCTCCGAGGGTCCACAGACAGAGGGTGGTGGTGGTGGTGGTGGTGGTGGTTGTAATCATGAGGCTCCCTGTCCCTGAAGGAGCGGTCAGCTTCGTACAGCCGCGGGGTCGAGAGACGGTGGAGAGGGTCGTTCCTTAGCAGAAAGTCCCTGCCCAGAGGGTCTCTCCGGTGAATGTCCAGTTCTCGGTAGGGATCCCTCAAAGGGTCCCGGATGGGGTCCCAGTGGAAAGAAGGATAGGGGAACCTCTCTCCGCCTGGGATGGGGCTGATGCCCATGAAGGGAGTCATCATGCGAGTCCTGTCCAGGCTGCTGATGCTGTTCATGGGGTGGATGCCCGTCACCCCCACTGTCATGGGCATGGAGGCCAAGGGCCCCGGGTGCACACTGGACGAGGAGTTCGGAGGAGGCGGCTCCGAGGACCGGTGGGTCTGGGGGGCCTCCGTTGGGAGGTCATGGTCTTCCTTGCGCTCCTCCTTCACCTTGACCTCTGAGCTCTTCTTGGGGTTCTCGTAGGCTGGCTCGCTCTTGCGCTGCTCAGCCTCACGGCTCGAGGTGCTGTTGGGCCTGGCACTCTCCACGACAGGGGTCCGCACGTAGGGCGACGGCACTCGGGCCAGCTGCTTGGCCTCTTCGCCCACGGCTCGCCCTTCGTGGCCATGGCCATCCTTCTCGGGCGGGTGGCCCTCCCTCGCCTTGTGCTCCTCCGCGGTCAGGTCCTTCCGGGACTCCGCATGGTCCCGCTCCCTCTCTTTGGATTTGTCTTTCTCTCGAGCCTCAGTGTTCAAATGACCCCTGATCTGTTCAGTGGAGCTGCGGGTGTGTCCCAGGGTGCTCACCGGGAGGATAGGTGCTGGTGAAGGGTGGCTGGAGTGTCTTTTCTCAACACTTTCCCTGAGGGAGAAAGAGGGAGACAGGAAGCAAATGAAATGGGCCCATTGGCCTGGCCAGGGGCTGCCGATGAAATGGTGGTGTGAAAAGGGTGGGCTGGGTCAGTTCCCATGGTCACCGAGGTGGCTGGGTGTGCCCTTTGTACTGCAAAGCCAGCCACCCTGACCTCACTTACCTAGGTTATAGAGGAAGCTTTAAGGGGAGGGGGGTAGTGCTAGGGATGAGGGTGAGTGGGGAGTCTCGGGGGGGAAAGCAACTGTCTCTGTGTGTAAGAGTCCCATGCCTCGATCAAGACCACAGAGCAAGAGCCTTCAGAAAGCCGAAGTGGCCCAGTGCGGCCCCCGGAGCAGTGATGTGGCTGTACTGCCCATCTGACTGGAGTCTCAGGCTCAGTTAGTGTTGAGAAGAAAGTTTTCAGAGACCAAATGCAAATATGACCTTTCACCCAACTTTGTCATACAGAGCTAGCTGGTGGGCCAAGAGTTCAACATGACTATTACACATGCTTCTCTCTCCTGACATCAGAACAAACAGCTGGTTTCAGAGGAAAAAAACGTGGAGACAGAGCAATCTCCAAGATGTGGTGTGTGAGGGGGGGTTGAAAGGAAACCGCAAATTCAGGACTTTGGGGTCACCAAACGCACTTTTGCATTAGGAGGGATAAGAAAGCTAAAATCTGGTGAGAAGGTGAGAAAGCCGGTAGGAAAAGCAGGTTGACAGACACAAAACCTCCTGGTGGAAATCAAGGACACGTTTAAGAGCACCTATGAATGGAAATGTGAAAGAATTTGAGAGACCTGTTTTGGGTGGGGGCTTAAGACTGGGGCAGAATATGCAAAGCCACAGAATGACAATGAGGTCAAACTTGAAGAGGGAAGACTGAGTCCAGCAAGTCTGGGGCCCCCCCGAAAGACGTGGGGAGGGCGAGGAGACCAGCTGGACACTGTGCTGGCTCAGCCTTGGCAAGGCCCAGCAGGCGAGGTGGCTGCAGTGAGGGGGTTAAGGTTTCCCCACAAAGTTTGTCTCTAGCCCACATGCAAATGCTGAGAAGAAGAGCATCTTTAAAAAGTAAGATTAAAGAAGAGTGGGTTTTATTGCGTTTCCTGGGTTTCATCCAAGAGGCTGTTTTGACTCCATCAAGAAAAATGTGAATGGTTTGCTGCTGCGTCCCGCGTCTCTGCACTGACAGCCGTTCTGCGGAGCACTCTGGGCTGAGGGGCACGTCCACGCAGGTGCGCCTCGCTCTGGCAGCTCACAGCTCAGAGCTGAATGTTAGAAATGGTCCCCCCCCTGGCTCACAGGGTTTCACCAACCGTCTTGAAAGAAAACTTGTCTTTTTCTTTCACAAGAAAGAACTCATTGAGCATGATGGCCTGTGATGAACATGTACTAATCTGTCACATCTACAGCCTGCAAAGTTGAATTCTTTTAAATCACTAGGATACACACATATACACAATACATACAGGTGAAGTAAAGATTTGGGTCATATTTGAGTCTTTAAGTACCAGGAGGAAATTGTTATTAGGTATTTCTGTCAAGTGTATCTTGAGTATTCCTTGCTTATCAGTTTGTTAAAAATGAAAATAGCCTGAAGAAAGAAAAAAAAGGGGCACAGTGTCAAGAATGCTTAAGCCATTCTCCAGAAAAAAATACTGCAAGACGTTTTCCTCTTTATGGCTACTTCTTTCTTAAGTGCAAGTTACCAAGTGTGGAGATTAAAAAACAGTTAGTAAAATTAATTATCCACCAGCAAAACAAACCCAAACCAATAATGCTTATTGACATTTCTCTAAATCTAGGTGAGCAAAATTTTATTAGTCATCTGTGAGAGCCCAGGATTTGAGTTTGAACATAATTTCAGAAAAATATGATGAGGCAATGCAAACATGACTTTCTCAAAGAAAACAAAAAGAGAGAGAAACCTATGGATGATTTAATGGACGGCACGAACTGGAAAGCAAATATGGTGTTGATTCATGCTGTGTGTGTTTGGTCCAAAGCTCCAACTCACTGTCTTTAGAGAAAGATTTGTATTTGGATACACTACTGCTCACAGGGGCTTTGGAGGGTCTGCATGTGTAAGTGCTTCTGAGTCAGGGCTGTCTCGCTCTGCTAGGGTGACGTTCTGTGGTCACGATGCCCTAGGGGGCTGAGGGCGTGCGCTCTGGGACGCCGGGGCCCTGGGCGCTGCACCGGCCCCGGCTGTGTGAGGAGCTGAGGCTACAGGACCAGCTGAAGCATAAGGCTGGGGCAGGGAGGGTGGACGGCCGGTACTTGGCACAGATGGGCTCCCCCAGTGGGACTCGAGAGCGGTTTCTTTCCGTACCTTTCTTTGTCATCTTTACTAACGGATGAGTCTCGTTTATCTACATCTCTATCTCTGTCATGAGCTGCAGTGGACGGGCCACGCTCCAGCTCCCCTGGCTTCAGCCAGGGCGGAGGGGTCGGGAACGACGGAGGCGTTCGGTGCAGCCGGTTCCAGGGCTCGTGAGGGTTGCTAAAGTTCTGCACACTGGGGCCATCCTTGTGGCCGAACATTGAGTTGGGTGCTGAAATGGTGAAGTGGAGAACAAAAAGGTTTAAGAGAAATTATATAATCTGCTGTAATGAAGGTACTTACCAAAAAACTTTTAACAGCATTCAGAGTTAAAATGAATACATATTATTGGGAGCTGGAAAAGGAAAGGAGATTAACAAATTCATTAGAGGAACTTGTCCTACACTGGAAAGGCAGCTCACAGCTTTTTTTTTTTTAACCAAAGGCAAAAGGGTGGGAGGGGGACAATTAAAAAGGGAAGGGACCAAAAAGGTGTCAAGATTCCCTAATTAAACACATCTGTGCATGCAGCACCCCAAGCACGCGAGGGTGTATTCTGACGGCGTGCCTTAGACGAACAGCACCCAGCTCGGAGTGGAGTTCGGGGCTGTCCCCTGCCGCCCGCAGCCCTGCTAACGTGACTGCTACCCTTCCCACACCTTTGGCAAACTGATGTCACCAGAGACAAGCCAGCGCCATGACCTAAACACATACACAGGTTGCCACGCTAGCCGGAACTGTGATGGCTGCTTACGCTGCGTGTCAGGTCTCCTGTACCCGGAGACTGTGACGTATGGATGGCGTGAAAGCAAACAGGTTGAGTGTATTATATCAGTGATTAAATACGTGTCTGGGACACGGGCAGGTGTTGCAACTCTCTTCCTATTTGAGACCGAGTTTCTAGGAGTAGACAACTATCCAGTCCTCCCAGATTATGGAGCAAGAAATGTCGCCAGCTCTTCACTCTCCTGAGCCTGGTGTTGTTCCCCTGCTATTCTTCTTCGAGCTCTTCCAATCCCACGAATGCCAAGGCAAGATGAAATGTAAAGTTGTTTTCACCTCTAATAGGATCTGTAGCTAAAGTCTGGGGCAGCAAGATGGAATGTGGATGAAACTGCATTTAAGCAAACTTTCTGGAGTTCAACGAACTGTATCCCCTTTCCTGACCCTCAGTAACGCATACGGACAGTGGACTGCCCTTACAAAGGTGGTTTGGCTGTAAATGCGCACCTACACCCAATCCCACTGTTTAGCCCTGCTTTTGCGATGATAAAAACTCAATTTATTCCCCAAGGGTACAGTTTCTTTTTATCTGGAAAGGTCTTGAGCCACTGACAGATCAGAAGAGATAAACAGTCCAAGATAGATTTTAGAAAGTTAAGAGGTACTCACTAACTGAAGGATTTCCAAGTCCCCCGAAGGCATTGCCACCAACTGCTGCAAGGCCAGTGAAGGTAGATGGCCGATTGAAAGGCTCTGCGAACGAGAGAGGGAGGAAGGACAGGCTGCAGGACTCCTCTATGTGAGCAACACGCAGAGCTCGCCGGGAGCTGGGGAGAGCCACGTGGGACCCATGCCTCTCTATGCTCAGCCCCGGCCTGTCCTACTTCTCCTACCAGGTCCTGTTTTCACTGCACTTGACATCAGGCACCGGGTTAGCAAAAATATTTACAGAAGCTATTTTCTGGAACTGTGCATGTTGCCCCATTTCTCTTGCCAGGTGGGGAACATGCCTCAAGCCACATGTTCTAAGATGCTGCTTCTGTCTCCTCTCTCCCAGGAATGTGCTGTGTGGGCGCTAATGGAACAGAAATGAGATGACATCTCACAATCAATGTACGATGCAATTCTGAAGGCTCACGGATGACACACCCAGTGGGTGGGTGCACCATGGCCTGCATCTGCTTGTACACTTGCAGAAAGTATGAAATCAAGGCCATGAACAACGCATGCACCCTTATTAGGAAGAGACACACAAGCAAGGCAGTGAAATGTGAAGTGATTAAAACATAATGGGTAATGACTCATCAAAACAGGATCTTGTCTCTCCCTCCACCTCCAGGATGTGCCTGTAGACATGGGGCAAGAGCTCACACTCTTCCTCCAGTGGGCGGGGCAGGCTGCTGTATCTGGGAACCCTCGAGGCAGGGAGGTGTGGCTTCTGCCCACCGCGCATCAGTGTCTCCAGAGGGACACTACAGAGCACACATCTACTCCCTGAAGAACATGCTATCACAGGGGCTGAAACCCTGAGCGTGGACGGTACCTCTTCAGGCTTCTACAAGGCCGCCGTCTGTCTTTTCCCTAAGTGGTAAGTGAGGTGGCTGGGACTATGGCCGAGTTGCCGGAAGTGCGGCAGAGGCACAGTAAACAAAGGTTCTCTGAAAAGCACACGTCACTTCCTGACACTATGGGCAACTCACCTAGGTGGGCAGCAGGGTTGAGGAAGTTGCTGTGATGAGGAGGTGGCCCGAAAGGGGTCCCAGTCGGGTGTGCAGCACCTATGACGTCAAACACAATGGGTTAGATTTCCCTGGTGGCCGAATGCTACCATGTGGCTGGCTGCTAGGTGCCGAAGGACCCCGGGAGAGAACATGTTAAAGTAAGGACGTGGCTCGAGTCCACCCAGGCAACACCGTGAGGAAGAAGAAATGTGTAAGATTTTGAAGATGTTGACACACACACAGTACTAGAAACATCCAAAAACACTGCCAGTGGGGTGGGGGAGGTTCTATAACCAAACACGTCTGGAGAAACGCCAGGTTAAAAAATGTTCAGTAAGTTCTTTACTGAAGGGCTGAGAGCCACGGTCACGTTCATGGGCTCACCAGCTCTAACAGGAGAACGTTTGACCACGAAGGGTTTTCTTCATAGAGCCTCTCGGGGAGCACGGCTTTCACTTGGAGCCACCCTGTTGTGACCTTTGGCTTAGGAGCAGCTGATCTATTTGTGCCACTCTGCTTTGGGCCACCACAGAACCTCTTTTCCCGGAAATGTCTTAGTTTTCACGCCTCACGCTGAAGGACATTCTGAAGCCCAGCCTTAACCAGACTCTCTGTTGTGAGGTATGCTGGGTTAGGGGAGAGGAAGGCCTCTGATCTCTCTCCATCATCCTTAGGGCCAGGGTCAGCTAGTTTCCTCGAATGTTTCTGGACACTACCCACTACTCTTATAATCTTACAACTGGCTCTGAGTCTTTGCCCGCCAGGCAATGCAGGCCCAACTTTGTGGTCTCTCCTCCAGCCACATTTCCTCCTCTACTCTGTACTTTGCCTTGCACAGTATGTGTTTAAGATGCCTCAGATCCTTTTCTTGGAGGAAGCTGGGAAAGGAAAGAGGGAAAGAGAGACACAGAGTGTGTAGACAAGTGACTCAAGAGGGACAATATTCTAAGAGCTCAGGGCATTCAGTGGGCTGGTGGCCATGCAGGTGACAGCTGAAGAGGTGAGCTTTGTGGGGGCCAGGCCTGGCTCTCGACCCGAGACGGGCCACAGTCACCTGAAGGTGCCTTTTTAGTTTATTTCGGGCATTAGTGCCCCATGATAAGAAAAAAGTGGCTGAATTTCACAAGAGAGTACAAATTAAACATATCAGTTAAAAGTTTCACCGAATAACCATTTGGGGCAAAATCCAATATTTTGTACACTGGAAAAGATTACCCTCTAGAATGGAAGCAGAAACAGGGCCTGAATGAATTCACTAGTAACTATTCTCTAATCCCTTGTACTCTGACTAAATTCCTATGAACAAGTTCCTTCAGAAATACAAATTAAATGGAGAAGGGCCATCCCTCCCCTCAAACCCCATTAACTCAATTTGTGTTTGCATTGCTGTTCCCCAGCCTGCGAGGGCCTGTGGGCCTGGGGTGTGGAGTGCAGGGGCCCGTCTGTCCTGGTCCTGGGAGGTTCTCTGTCCAGCTCCAGGCAGTGACTGACTCTCTACCCAGAAAGTGCAAAAATGGTACCCCGTCTCCACAGCGCGAATGGAGCCCAGCATATTCATTAGGTATTAAGTGTTATCAGCTAAATAAAAATCTGGCTGCATCCTGCCTGGGTAGTACACGCTAATTAATGCTTCCATGAGGACTGGGGCTCCGCTCAGCCCAGGGCCCCCAGGGTGCCTTGCAGTTCCAGAATTATTGAAGCAAAAGAAACCAATTCATCCGCTTGGCTCAAATGGAAGCCAGGGAGAAATCTCTCTATTTCTCTCCAAAAATTGCTCTTAATGTAGCCCTGTCTCAGAGCCTAGGTGCCATGGTAACAAAGCCTTCAAATACGTCCCCAGACAGAGCTGACAGAGAAAAACCTAAGACCTTAGCAAATTCCATATACCCTCGAGGGTGATTCACTTGCTTTGGCAACAAAGCCCATTAAAATGATGATTTCTTGCAATGTGGGTGTTTCTCTTTTCTTGAATGGGAGAGCATTAGGTCCACCACAAATGAGTCTTGGATAAAAGCCTGGGAAAGTAGCAGGCAGGATAGTTGTGAAACTTGTTCCCCAAGGATGAGAAATAGGAAGCCCCTTGGAGACTCGCGTCCAGAAGAATAAATTCTACTTGGCACAGCAAGTATTAAATTATGGAGCCGGTCAGGAAAGTGAGCTCGGTGGAGTTGTTTACAAGCATTATCCAGTGGAGCCCTGTGCCAGGCACTTGCCCTGAAGATAGCTTTAGGAATGCCCAAATAATAGGGAGCCCTTGATACTGAACCGTGTTCTCATCTACCTAATACTCCTCAGAGCCACGGCCTTCTGACTGCAAGTGCCTGGAGCAGAGGCGAGGTGTCATCGGAAGCAGTGACCCTCAGCAGCCCCCAGCCCTGCTCTGGAGCACCTAAGAGCCACCGGGCAGTGGGCATTCTCGGTCGTTAATGAATAGCTCTTTTGGGTGTTTTATACCTTGTCCCCTAAATTTCCTGCATTATTATAACCACCCAGGCAGTAACACTAAGTTCTGTAGCAGAGACAACCAGCAAACAACTGGTTCACCCACCCTCCCTATCACAGACCATCCACCAGCAAATATCATAATCATACAGTGGACCCATGAACAATGTAGGGGTAAGGGACGCCAGCCCCCTGCACGACATATAACTTTCAACTCTCCCAAAACTTAACTACTAATGGCCTACTGATGCCTTGCCTGTAACATAAACAGTCGATTGACACGTATTTTGTATGTTACATGTATTCTATACGATATTCGCATAGTAAAGTGAGCTAGAGAAGAGAAATGTTATTAAGAAAATCCTAAGGAAGAGCAAATCCATTTGCAGTGCTGTACGTAACCACTGAAAAAAGTCCACGTGTAAGGAGACCCACAGGGCTCGCACTGACTTAGGGGCCGGCTGTGTTTCTTTACCTTCAGACCCTCACGGCACGACCGAGCACCATGGTGCAAGGCGACGGAGCGTGCCGTGGGCACCGAGAGTGAAGTCCTGGCATTGTTTCCCTCCGATGTGCCCTTTCAAGCTTTCTGATCTTTTTTCAATAGCATTTGGTGAGCTTGTGAGTTCTATTGGCTTAACACAGAAGCAAATAATGAGCCAAAGCAATATGAGTCCCCTAAGAGGAAGATGATCTTTTTTCCTTCTTTAATGAGAATGGGCATATCAATGAAGGAGGTTCTGTTTCCCTTGCTGTGCTAAGAGGTGGCCTTGCAAGCTGGCACAAATTGTGTTTTTTAGGGAGTGATTGAGCAGTGGCCTGGAGCACAAACACAATTTATTGAGCTACCTGAGAACAACATTTCTCCACTCTCCCCTGCCCCTCTGAACTCACCAGCGGCGGAGAACAAAGTCGAAGGCCGTGCCAGGTCATGGGGGTGGTGGATGGCTCCAAAGAGACTGGGGCCTGGAGGACGGCTCAGGAACTCGGGTTTCAGTCCGAAGTCCAGTTTATGTGGGTCTGACTGCATTTGTTTCTAAAGCAGCAAAGGGGGGAAAAAGACGACGTCCCCACAGGAACGGCAGGAAAGAAGGACATTAATGAAGTGGCTTAGACTGAGAAAGGGGACTGGCTGGTGCACTCGGCCCCCGAGCCCCGGTCATATCGCAGCTTAAGAGCGCCGTGAGGACACAGCAGCGCACACGCTGGTTAACCCTGAACACTGTGGGGGGCGGGCCCGCCTGAGAGAGGGCAGCAGGGCTTGCCCTTGGGAATACCTGTCTCTCAAGTCAGAACGCCAAGCAGCGAAGTCAGTGCTGTGTCTTTGAGGTCATGTGGTTTGAGGAGTAAAATCCTATCTTCACTTACTCAAACCACCACCTCTCCAAAGTAGCTGATTACTCACTGTAAAGGCCCATTTTAGCAAGTTTTTAAATGACAGTATTGTAAAGCTCATTTTATGAGGAACTCTGCACGGATAATCATCTGTGTAAATTAATTGTTTAATGGCTCTTTAACATACTCTAACAGATCACAGTACATTAGGAACTGAAAGTTATGAAGAAATATTTGCATGCCTACAAGCTAATTTTCAAATGATCACTGTTACATATTTAAAAAAAACAACCTAAGTAGGGTCATTAATTTAACTAATAGGGGTCTTTGCTTTGCCTGTTCTCCCCAGTTACTGAAGAGGAGATCAGTCCGGGCCAGAAAGCCAGCAAGAACCTCTCTTCCTGTGAAGCGCTTGCCGTCGGCTGCACTCACTCTGCTTCCTCTTATTTATACTTCCACCCTCCAGCCGATCTGCCAGCTCACCTTCCTCTAAGGCTGTTGAAATCGGCTCCTCATCGGCTTCCTGATCCCTTACCCTGCCATCATTCTTTTTTTTTAAGGCAAACATTAATTTTACTTTTATACTGTAGCAACATATATCTGAAGATGAAACTTCAAAAATTATCATTTAAAATAGCAAAATTACTTTCTCACTTTTGTCAGTTACAGTGACATTCAATATTATTTTGTATTCGTTTCAGGTCTACAGCATGGTGGTTAGACAACTGCGTACTTTACAAAGTGCTCCCCCTGATATTTCCAGGACCCACCTGGCACCACACAGTTATTCAAATATTACTAAAAGAATAACTGTATTTCCTACCCAGCATCATTCTTGAGGCCTGCAGCTCTCCCAAATGGTATGATTTCAATGTTGCCCCACCTTCTTGATTCTCAATAGCCCTCTCTGAATCAGCTTCATACCCCCTTGGATAAGCACCAACTCCCACCGCCTCAGGCCTGGGGCCCAAAGCTCCACATTTTGCTGCCTTCGTCACCACCTCCGTGCTCTGTAGTCTCCCCTTCCTCACAGCCCTTAGGCTGTTCTGACTCTCACGCTTCCAATCTCTGAGGCTCATCTGATGCTCTCAGTCCCTTTGGCTCCAACGCCACCTCTAACTCCTTCGTGTCCTGCTGAACAGAAATCCTTGCCGCGCTGTGTGTTAGTCAATAGGGTGCCACCTGAACCAGCATGTGTGAGGATCAGAGACAAGTGTGCTATTCCCCTATTGCTGAGGGTCAGGAGCCTACTCATCCATCATACCTATTTAGAATGAAACCTACCTGAGCACCTCAAGCGGGAAGCCACCGCCTTGGAAGCAGACGGCACGCTCACCATTTTTTATGCACGTGTTGGCCCTCACTACTGAACTCTACGCAACTAGACCCCGGACAGAAGGGTGCCCTCTGAGCCCGGCACAGTAAGGAAGCTCAGGCAGTAGGCTCTCCCAGTAAACATTTGGTGGGTGACTAAAAGAATGAGTGAATTAACATTATGGAAAAGGACAATGTAATTTCTGCTCAAATCCACAGGGAATTCTGTCATGGAAGTCCCACTATAAAGTAAGAACTAAACCCCAAGACAAAGCTTCTAACTCACTATACATCTATAAAAATCTTTTGAATGGCTCCTTTAATTTGGTTGCCAAATTATTTAGTGCTGATACTGCACGGTACACAGCACAGTTCCATTAACCACAAGTTAGGTCCATGAAGCAAAACGGCGCCAGGGGATTACAGAGAGTGCCGGAAAGGGGAAGAACAGCCACCTCACATTTAAGAGGTCCTGCTAACTGAATTGGGATAACGACTGGGGCATGTTCACGGGCAAGAAGTTGATGGAAGGGCACATACATACTATGTCCTTCATCTCTTTCTACCAAAGGAGTCACAGGAGGATGAGTCTCACCTACTGTTCTACTAACCACGTCCTCCGGAACAGAAAGCGCACTGAACTAAGTGTCAAAATCTAGTTAGCTCTTCAAAGCTTCCAAAGAGGCTAAACTGTAAGGTTTCTAATTAAACCTTGCCTAACAATAAAGTGAGCAAAACTCACTGATAGGGTGTTATGAGGAAGAGCAGGCATTTGACACGAAAGCAAATATCTTAGTGGCCTCATTTCCTGGAGTTGGCTTTTAAAAAATCACTTAACCATTTAAACAAACAAACAAGCAAGCAAGCAAACAAAAACCATTTCTGTAGGGACTAGCTCTCCCTCTATCTTTATCACTTTCTTTTATTATTCTCATATTGGCTCCCAAATGTTATTACGACTAAAAGCTGCTTATTTGAAAAATGGATTAACTGAAGCCTATTGGAATTACTGGATTGATTGTTTCCCCCCCCTTTTCTAGGCATAGTTACCCAGCCTGTAAACATGCATACTGTAAAATCTGGACTTGTCAGTTACTTTCCTCTCAGCTAACCAGTGGTGCCACATCTGGTCACCTGCAGAAGTCAGTCCCTGACCGCTTCCCTATTGCATCTCAACAGCCTGGTAAAGCATGCACTGTATTCACCTGTGGGATGAAAAGAGATGAAAAAGAAAAATCACCTGCAGACAGGTAAGGTAAGTGGCCAGACGGTGGTTCTGACAAGTACGGGCTGTATTCTCACCTCTGGCACGGATCGTCAGGACTAATGGGGGGTGGAAAGGTCGCTGCAAACAACATACTACTTCTAGAAGAGTCATTTCCAATACCATATGCATTGCTAATGGAAGTTCTGTAACATCATATAGATCTTAAATTACTAGATCATTTTTCCAAAGCCATATAATGAAAAGAATGCACCTGTTGTTACAGGAAGAAAACTTCCACATATATATAGGTCTTCCTGCTTGGCTCGCCCCGCCTCAGACACCCTATCAATCCTGTCTCCTGCACAATAAAGTCAACACGGAGGCGCCTGGCCTACAAATTTCCCCAAAACGTTTATTCTAGGAGATAATCTACCTGTGTTTTGCCATGTATAATGCGCACTCTTCCCCCCAAATTTTTGAGGGGAAAATAAGGGTGCGCATTGTCCATGAGAAGTGGCTGAAATACCCTGTATCTGTTCTTGTGTTTTGTAATTATTTGTGACATAAAATTTCTTGTACCATAGTATGTTCAAAAATAAATGCTAAAATTCCTTTATAATACAAAAACAAGCATCTAAATATAAATAAATAACTGAATTAAAATGAAAGATTTTTCCCCCTAAAAATTTGGGCCAAAGACAAGGGCGTGCATTACACACAGGGGCACAGCATACATGGCGAAATGCAGCATTTTTAAACTCTTCAGGTCCGTAAGATGACAAAAATCATTTTTTTAGAGGAAAAAATCATCGGTTATGTTTGCTTTTGTTTTGTCCTTGTGCTGGTGGTTTCCCTAATTAATAGTAAGATTTCCTGATAGCTTTTCCAAGAGACACCTGATCCTTCCTGCCAGCAGAATCGGTGCAAACGCCTCCTCAGCAGGGAGGCCCCCCCCCCCAAGGCCAGGAAGGCAAGACTGACCTTGACTTTCTGTTGGTGATGGTAGATCTGCCAGGCAATGTGAACATGCATAGCACACCACTTCCCTGGTTTCTGAAACAAGAAATAGCAGCATGGTCAGAAGGAAGACCTTTCAGAGAAAACCGCCTTCAATTTCCCCAAAGCCTTCAACAGATTTTGGCTACAGAGGCTTTTTTCTTTTTTGTTCATGAAACAAGAGTGCTTTGTACACTCCAAGTGCCTGCTGTCAGCAGCTCGCCGGCGCCCAGGCCCGAGGGAGCCAGAGTCACCCTCCTGCGGGGGCCGAGCTGGCAGCTACTCCTCAGAAAACCACGCTGACAAGGACCTCCCTGGTCACCAAGGATAGGACAGCAAAAGCCCGAAGCCCACGTTGTGTCTCTTCTCTATTTCTTTTCTGGTGCCAGCTGGCAGACCGGGAGCACGGGAAGCCCTACTTAACAAATGTGGCCATGCTATGATGCAAATGGGCTGTTCAGAAGAGCTAATTAGTGAATGTCTGTGAATCAGTTTAAAACAAGAGAGGGTCCCGAACCTGTGTAACCTCCTCCAGCACTGGCTTTTCTTTACCCCCAAAGCAATACAAAGAAATTCACCACATTTTTATTGAAGCCCAGTTCCTATAAGTGCTTCGTTAAGTTGTCAACTACCCATTCATGTGCGTGGGCACTGCCCTCTTCTACGAAAAAAAAAGGAAAGAAACAAAGGCAAGAACTCAGTCCTTCCTACTCTCTAGACCTCTTCACACACCAATTTCCTCCTCTGCCCCCTGGGAGTGTATGAAGCCCTGTCTCCCACACTGTTTCAGAGCCTGCTTTACAAGCGTGGAGTCATTGTGGGCGCAAGCTGTCTCTCCACCCGGAGGGCGGGACCGCCTGTCCCTGCCTCATTTGTAACGTGATCTACCCAGAGGCTCCCAGTGTGCGCTCAGTGAGGACGGGATGGGTGAGAGGAAACAATGCCTCATGCCTGATGCCCAGCTCCTCTGTCCGCCAAGGACAGACACTTCTGGTTTCTATGCGGAAGAGTTGATTCTGAAACATATACTTAAATCCAAGTCTGGGTCAGTTTTCTTCTTTTGTAATGAAATTATTTGCATCATTTGAAATCCTAAGTGATGACACAATCCTTTTTTTTTTCCCTTTTGGAAAAACTGAATTATATTACTTTACACACCAGAAATGGGTTAAGTATAGCGGGAAGTATACTGTCCCTCTTCCATCCAACTACCCACCTTCTCTCCCACCCCAACCAACCAAGATGGCCAGCGTTTACTCAGAGGTCATCTGCTGGCCACTCTCCAGTCTCCAAAGATGTTAACAAACCAAGGCTTAAAGGAACTCTGTTCTGTGCCAGAGAAGCAGGTTGATGTCTGTCACAAGTGAACATCACTTACTGCAGGATGAGGCAGCCTCCAGCCGCAATGAACAGACCCTGATATCCGTATTTTCTAGGTGCAAGAGAGACAGCAGAACTTCTAATTTTAGCCTATCGCTTAATTCGTTGTCTTTAGGTTCCCACTAGTCAAACCTTTTACCAGAACTGCTAACCAGAGAATCTGACTCAGTTGAATCTTATCTGTTAGTTTTACCTCCACAGCCTGGCTTCCTGAAACACCAAAGCAAAACCAATTCAGGCCGTTTCAATCATACTACCTCAGAAGCCCACCCCCACACAAGTGTCATCCCAACACTTCCTTCCAACGTTTCCGTGGCTCGGCTCCTCATACCGGATTTGTCTTTTTAACCCACAGGGAGTCACACAGAGGTTGCAAAAACAGTTCTAGAAGAAGCTTTCTTACCCTTAACATAGGTCTGAAAGGATCTGTCAACTGTGAAGAGAAAATGACAACTTGGTTACATGCCTGTCACTCAAACAATTGCTCTAATTAACAAATTTGTAGTGCTTCATTAGGAGGGGAAATTAAAATGTTAGAATTTTACTTTTAAATGAAGCCCTTTTAGAGAATAATTAACCCATTTTCACACTATCAAAAGTGCCAAATGTCCCCTCCCCCACTTCACAAGCCACGGTGCATCCACACTGACAAGCCCCCTGAACAAGTTCAATCAACAGCAATTTGCCCTCTGGCAACATCATCTGCTCACTCTACACATCTGAGGAGTTTCCCTGTCCGAGGAGCAGCGTGTCCGCACCACACGGGGCGGGCCTCAGGGAGAGTGGCCGTCAGGCCACGGGAGTGGGAGGCTGGGTACTGATGGGTACTTGGGCACAGGTGCCCTTCTGGACACACAGCAGAACCGGGCTCTCTTCACCAACGCCCTCAATTCGAGGGCTGCACATTACCAAGAGGCATGAGACATTTTAAAGAAGTTCACTAAATGTCATAAAAATACTTACATAGTTGAGTCATTTTAAACTTCTACCTAACTCTGGTCATCAATTTCTGACTGCCCTTACCCAGGGAAAAAGACAATATTGTAAAGGTAATCATTTTTCACATTTACTACAATGAATGTAAATAACAATCAATGAAACAAGATTACATATATCGTATAACTTTAAGTTCTTTGTTGAGAGTAGGTAGAGGTGTACATTATGAATAAACAACATAACCACAGCATAATGGATACTTTATTTAGCTCCGGAGCACAAAAGCAGTAGAGGGCCAGGAGAGCAGGGCGCTACAGTGACTTCCTGACCCCCGGGAAGTGGGGCGTGTGTCCTCACTTCCAGGGGGGAAAAAATGCTCAGTGCTTTTCCATTCAAAACATTTTACAGCTATTTCTTTTGTGTGAGAGAAATTTAAGGAAATACAGGTTGAGAAGATTGGTTGAATAGTAACCGCCCGAGCTCACAGGGTGGAATTTCTGATCTGGGACGGTTAGCCACCCCTCTGTCCTCCTTTCAGCATACTGTGTGGCCAAGGCAGAGCAGAAGGGATTTTATTTTCTAAGAGTAACTGGCATTTTCTCCCACAAACGAGAAGGAACAGCTGAAAGGGCAGCTCACTCAGATGAGCTAAAGAAGGTGCGAGCACTGGTTGGCTGTCCCATGCAAATGCCCCCATGTTACCTGAGGCTGAGCCTGACCTCCTACGTACCCTCGGGTCCTTTTGGAGTAGAGTGTGCGGGACTGTCCCAGGTCGAGCAGCGACATCGATAGGGTTGGAGGTCTACGAATTAACCAGACCACAGCTTAGGAAGCATGTAACACACGTCACGAAAGCAAGATCTTTCTTTCGCTCTAAATTACAGAAGTCAAATGTGATTTTCCTTTTTCAACTGCAGTCTACATTCAGTAATATTTTGTATAGTTTCAGGCGTACAGCATAGCGGTTAGACAATCGTACACTTTGCAAAGCGTTCCCCCAGCTGTTTCCAGCATTCCAGGCCCCCCTGGCCCTGTACGCAGCCATTAGAATATTACAGACGATGTTCCCCATGCGGTACTTTACATCCCCGTGACTATTTTGTGGCGACCAACTTGAACTTCTCAATCCCTTCCCCTTTTTCACCCTGCCCCCAATTTTCTGTTTTCAGTCGGAATACAAGTATTAACAGACTCATTTTCCTCCATGATCACACAAGGCTCTTCGTCAGGACCTGCACCCTATTCTCTCACGGGGCCCGGCCAGAGACCGCCCTCTCCAGCAACAGCACCTAGGCACAGAGAGGCCACACTCTGCTGCAATGAAAAGCACAGGACCAAAAAGAGAACCAACACAGGGAGGCGCTGCCCCGACACCCACCTGCCGAGTTACAGACGGCCCTGTCTTTGCGCCTTTTGCTTTATCACCAAACAAACATTCCAAGAACATCATCATAATTTGCTCTATCAGGTGCTCCTCATCAGAATAACTGGAAGTGTTTTACAGACATTAAGCTAACTCTCTCAGTTTTAACTGGCAGACAGTAACACGGAATTACACTCAGTAATCACTCATTAGCAGTGGTGGAAATGGGACAAGAGAACCTAATTTAGGGACCACGCAGATTTACGTTAAATAATTTCTAAAGTAATTCTGCTTCAGCTTTCCTATTCCCACACCATTCTTCAATCTCATCAATAACTCCAACCTTATCTGTAGGCTTTTGTCCTTTGAATTAACAGCGACAGCAACAAAAAGCCTACTTCTTGCATAAGCAGCCACTACTTTCTAGCGGGTAAAAGACTCAGAACATTTATCACCTATTCTATTTAAGAAATCACAACCTCTAAGAATCCCTTCACACAGGGAAGTTAACCTGTGGGGGACAAGAGCTCAGGTTTAGGCACAAAGCCTACAGGGAGAAGGAAAAAAAGAAAGAAAAGAAAGGAAAGCAATCAGTGGCTGTACAACCAACAATTAAGCTGGAGTGTTAACAGACTGATTTGCATACATATGAAGAACTCCACTAATGAACTGCAATCTGCATATTCAATCAGTATCGTGGCCTGGAAAGGCCCATTTCAACTCCAGGAGAGACACTTTCTTGCCCAGATGTAGTTTTCTGTGTGATTGGATAATTGTGAGTGAGGGAAATAGTCTAATTTATTAAATGACCTACCAGTCTGTTTGGGTACGCACGAGAGATTTGCTGCAACCCAGAGGGGACAGACCAGGGTCTGAGGGAGTAGTAACGAGCAGATGGGGGGAAGGAGTTTAAAAATCGCCATCATTTTATCCTAAGACGGGAGGTGTTTAGCATGGCCATTGCAGAAGCCCCTGGTATATATAACCTGGCTTATAAATTGCAATCCCATGCAGGTATACGTGATTTCTAAGGTGTAGCCATCCAACCGCTAATGCTTTTTAATTTCATCTCCGATTTCTAGTATTAAAGCAACATGTCTTTGGAAATGTACTATGTGCTTATCCTGCGGGACTCTGGCCCAAAATTGGGCCCAGTTTTGTCTAAGAAATGAGATGGGGGGAAAAAAAATAAGCCACCAAAAATTATACACAGCAAAATTTCCCACTTTAAAATCTGAGAATGGTTCCTTACAACAGAAGTACATTTTGCTTTTCTGCATGAAAATAAAGTAGATGCTGTGGCAGCTTTAAAGTCACAAAAAGGGAGAGTTCTGAGAATTCCTCCTCAATACTGGCCCTCATAGCACACCACTGACCAGGGAGAAAAGCACACAGTTATTATAAAGGGTAAATGCTAACCTCACACTAGGATGTCGGTAAGTGACAACAGAGCCTTGACCTTGGCAAGTGTGAAGGTACAGATGAGGGGTGGGAGGACTGAAGAAAGGGCAGAGTGGGAGAGGAGTCCCGGGAAAGGGAGGTGCTCCCCCCACCCGCAGGTGGACTCTATTTGCAGACAGATGGGGCCGAGGGGAAAATGAGGGAGAATAAAGCAGAGCATCGTCCCTTTCTCTAATTAAAAAGATACAATTTTAGTTTGAAACCTTTTTCCTCCCTCCTGTTAAAATCAATAAAGGCTCACTTTTGTATCTTTGCTAATAATATATACCATGAGGACAACTGTGCACATGTATCTGACATTGGATAGAGTTCCTGACCAGAGGGTGGTGTCCACAATATTGGTGGAAGTCATATACATATATTCTGAAATTTTTTAAAGAGCACAGAAAATCCTGGATTGACTGAGATTACATGGATAGTACAAATTGAAAATTAAATTTGGCTAAAGTTTAACATGAAATGGACTTTAAAAAAAATATCCTCACTCAAATCCCAACGATCACTTTGGATCAGAAAAATTACAGGTTAGACAATGCGGAACCCACCCACACGCTTAGCCTGAGGCTCCACGTACCAACACACTCATGTGTTTCCACTGTCAGGTTCTTACCTTCGGCTGAAATGCTCCTTGTAGTGAACCAAAAGGTCCAGTGGGTGGAATCATAGGGGGGATGCCCGATACTGCAGGTGGGTAGGAATGGAAGAGCTGCAGCCAAAGATGGAGAGGGAGAAAAAGCTTTTAGCAGGAGGCAAATGATATACTCCAATTCCCTTCCCACAGAAAGACATCAACATTAGCAAGCCAAGTAATCTCAGTTCGATGCTATTAGTCAAGAAGCCATGATGAAATGATCACACAGATGTGCCATGAATGCCTAACTCGGAAACTTAAAAGTAGTTCAGAATCAATCAGCCGACAAATGACGTCCCCGATGAGGACATCATTAGAAAGGGAGCTTTTCTAATTATTAATTGTTAAGTCGGATACCCGTCCTAAACGGTGGGAGATTTTAATGCATATCAAAAACAGGAGGGGTGCTGAGCAGAGTAAGATGCCCAGAAAATTACAAGTTAATTAGAAAAAGAAAAAAAGAAAAAGAAAAAGAAGGACGCAAAAGAAGCAAGTCTTTATGAGCTCCAGGATTTTGTATCATTAAAACTCAATTAGTACTTTTAGATTTTTAATAGTTTGAGGAAATGAGAAAATATTCACAATCCTTGCTTCATTAGGTTGTTCTAGAAGTGGCAGTTCCAGAGGACAATTTAATTGTCTCATCTAAAATGACAAATATTTGTGGAAGGGTAAAATAAAAGGACTCACTATAGATTTTCAGGGGAGCCGCCCACTTTTCTGTAAGACGGACAAGCTCAGTGGAGGCTACTCAAGTCAAGCCCTGAAGTGAAGCCACTCAGTGAAGGGAGAAGAATGATTCTGAATTAAGTACATAAATTTTCTTGAACTAATAGTTTATTGACAACACAATGGAGAAAAGAAATATACGGCAACAGAGAAGACAATGCAAACACATCTTTCCCTCTTCCTAAAAACAGTGTTTTTGAGATTCTACTGCTTTGTTTCCTCCTCTGACCAAACCACCAGATATTTCAGTAATGTCCCGCCCATACGATTGTATAATATGTCAAAAGTACAACAGTAACTCAAGCTTCTCCTAATACTGCATTTATGGTAGCTATCTCCAGGTAATGACTGGCTCCCACACTTTGTAATCCTGCCTCTTTTCAGAGTACATTCTTGTTCTGTTGGTCTTTTATTTCATTTTGCTCCCTTCAATGATGCAGCAAAGTTTTTCAGACTAATTGATATTGAACTAAAACCACTTAACCAGTGATTGCAAGCCAAGTGCCCTCATTGAAAACTATGTTTAAGTCTAAAATTGTGTTTTAGATACTTGAGTGCATTGCATCTTAATTCCCCTTATAACGTCCTAATCCCCAAAGCGAGGACGACCAAGTACTTCACATATTATCCACTATAACTAATAATATGAAATAACTCTCCCACAGTACACTGTATGAAGCAGAGTAATTAAATACATGCCACACTAAAACACACTCAAATTTCTATTACTCTGCCTCCAGGTGGGTATTTTTACTTTAATGTTTTCAATAAAAAACTGCTGTTCTCACCACGTTCCTTTTGCCTGATTCTGTTACTGACCCTCTTAGAATATGGTTAACTATCCCCCCCACCTTGACTAAAAATCTGAAGCACCTAAGCAATAAAGCATAAACCTTCCAAAAGATCAGGCCCCCGGGCTCACTGTCCATCTTCGATCTAGAACTCTCTGTGAAATGTGCACATAAAAAGGCACTGCATCCAGTCCTAGGAAGTAAGCCTGAGTCACCTGCTGAGTACACTAAGCTTTCTCTAAGATGACTTTGTTAGCTGGTCCTTAATTAAAATCAGTAAGACATTGACAAAGGGCAGAGATCTGATGCTTATTAAGATGGCTTCATTCATGGGACAGGCCCAAAGAGGAACCCCCAGGCCTGCTGGATTTTCATGTCTGTTTAAAATGCTTTTGTCTCCTGGTACCACCCCCCCCCCAACAGTGCTGGGGCGGTGGTGTGGGGGCACGGGCACTTCAACTCACTTTCCTCGTCCCTTTCTGAAGAGGCCTGCCTCCCGTTATTTCTGAATGTCTCCAGACTACTTTCTCATTGTTTTCTAGTCTTGACTTCTCCGCTACACTCAGGACTACTACAGTGTTTAATTATCTGGTTCTAAGGATGAATGAATTCACAGCCTTGGATGATCTATTAAGCAGCACTTCTACTCAACATAATAAAACTATCGAAAAATCAAAGCAAGAATAGTTGAGGATGGTGAATCAACATGGCTACAAGCAATTAATAACCTTCCATCTTCCTGGCTTCATTTAAAAAACACAAATAAACTCGCAAAATTTAGGGTAAACATGATGCAGTATTCACTCCTTAATCAAAATATCACGGTAAATGTCCAAGGTCTTTGTATGTGGAGAAGTCACTGTTTTATAAGTAACTGGACACTACACTTAGGTTGGCAGCAATTCAAGTTCCAGAGCATACTCTTCAAATTGTGTGAAACAAGTATTCTTTTTAATAAAGAAGAATGAGTTTAAAGAGAAAAAAATCATACATTTCAATTTTAAGACCCTTTTTTATTTAAATATCTTTAGATTCATTCAATTGTAACAAGCTCAGGAAAACAACACCAGCCAGGTGCAAGAGGGTTCTGCATTTAGTCCAAAATCCTGCTTTGTGAAGAGTTATAAGTGGAAAAAAAGAGAATTTCCGCTTGGAGGAAATAATTCAAGTGGAATTCCAGGAATTCTGTGGACACGATTATTCCAACTGATGACTGAAATCCTGTGATTTCAGACTCTGCCTTGTCAGGACAGACACCTGGCTTCCAGTGAAGGCCAGCTTGGCTTTCAAGTCTCAGGAGTACTTATGATCTTTTGATTCCAAAGATGATACTGCATCTTTACCCGAAAGCAAACGTCACAAAAGCAAACATCCAAAGTGACGAGGAGCAATGGGAATTCTTGCAAAGATGATTAAGGAAAGCTGCTAGTCATTTACTGATCTGTGGCGAGCACAAAAAATGGAAAGCAGTCACATTGAATGCATAGCATGGTAATAAGACTCACACTGTGCCGGTAGAATGGGTCAACTTTTGTAGGGTATTTGTCAAACTGTAAAGGGATCAAAGCAAAAGCTAGTTACTTAAAAGATCTACATTTGTGTTCACTGCTTCAGCGGAGGCTGCCCTAAGCAAGCGTCTGGTCATAACGCTGTCATCAGACTCCACAACCTCATCGTACGTGAAACCCTTCTGAGCTCCTGAGTCACTCTGACAAGAAACCAAGAACAGTAAAAAAAAAACAAAGTGAAAACCCACATGGTGTATTTAGGTCCTGGCCGCACTATTGCGTCTCTTTCTACTCAGTATTCAGAGACTGGCACAAACCAAACATCTGACCTGGAGAAAAGAGGTAACTGTTCAGACAAATCAGAGAGAAGTGAACATTTGGTCTGATTTATCCAGAGAATTCCCTCCATTTTTGTCTTCACCTCGGCAGAAGAATTGTACATTCAGCTGTCTTCCCACACGCATTACACCCAAGTACAAAGCAATTTGGACTAGGTCTTACAACCTTTCTTTTAAGCAGAAAAGAGTACACCATCGTTTCCTCTAAATCATGTCATCGTCGGGTGCCGTGACTCCCCTCCACTCAGCATAAGCATTTATGAAACACCTCGCTCAGGCTGTGGCGTAAACTCTTTCCCAACATAACAGGCCCTTAAAAATGTAACTTTTGAGAGGTCTAGTTCCTCCAGAAAAAAAGATAAGGATGTGCTATAAGAAATAATTTTGGTCCCAAGGCCTTATCTCAAATCTTCTAAGTAAAATTTATAAAATAAACTTTAAAATATATATTTTGAAAAATTAAATTGAGCCCTGGCTGGTGTAGCTCAGTGGACTGAGCATGGGCCTGAGAAACAAAGGGTCACTGGTTCGATTCCCAGTCAGGGCACATGCCTGGGTTGCAGACCAGGTCCCCAGTAGGGGGCACACAAGAGGCAAACACACACTGATGTTTCTCTCCCTCTCTCCCTTCCTTCTCCTCTTTCTAAAAATAAATAAGTAAGTAAATAAATAAAATCTTAAAAAGAAAAGATAAATAAAGTTGAAAAAAATGGGGGAGAGTGAGGGAAGAGAGGAAACACAATTTGGTAAAGGGAATGTCTCTTAAAATCATGGAATTGAAATCTTTTCTCACAGTGCCTAGAGTACTTGCCTTAAGATCAAGTATTTAATATTTTAAAAAGTTAAGCAAACCACTTTTATGCTCACTGTGATGGATAGGGCCCTATTTCAGGATATTTAGCATCCTAATAGAGCACTATTCATTACAGATCCTATGTTACAAAAAACATCCTAACTGGTTTTCCCAGCATGTCCTAGGCCCCAGTCAAGACCAAGAACATGGTCGCTGCCAGTGGTATCTGTTACCACAGGCTGAACTCTGTCGCTGCAGGGCACGTGGCTCCCTGACCGCTTGCTGACAGTGCAATACCAGACTGGCACCGTCTTATGGGATACAAGAAATTAACACCCCCAACATCTGAAAGGGCAGGGCACCCCACGCAGTCCAAGTCTCCTGACTGCTCTCTCCCCTCCTCAGCCTCCTCCTGGCATTTAGTCGTTAGTACTTGGCGTAAAGCGCTAACAGAGAGATTTTTTACATCTAATGGCAAGCCTCTAGCCTGTTCAAGAAAACAAAATTACCCTGTAAGTCAAGTTAACTGCCAACACTGGATGTGACCGTTTTGAGGGCATCTAGGACGTTTAGATAAAATGCACCCACAGTGCTACACATAACTCTAGAAAAACGTTCCTACGTCAGGCCCGGGGTCAGTGCTGGCTGGAGCAGACACACGCCCTTCTTTCCAGCAAAGATGGACAAGGCCAGGGAGCCCCCTAGACAGCTAGCGTCCCCCTCTCATCTCCTGCCCCCAGCAGCCCGCGCCAGCCCCACCGTGCTGCATAGAAGAGGCGTGCTCTACTCATCCTCACATTTCTGCCTGGGGTACGCACCATGGGAGGTGCTGGCGTCGGCATGATGGCGGTGGGCGGGATGGCGTGGGGGAAGGGCGTGAAGGTGTGCTGGTGCGTGTGCTGGTGCGTGTGCTGGTGCTGGTGCTGGTGCTGGTGGAACTCGGTCCGTAGGTAGGGCGGGGGGCCCAGGGACGCCCCGCGGTCAGCACTCTGAGAGGCCAGGAAACGTGTGTTCAGTTCCTGTCGCAGGATGTCTTGCTCTGCAGAAGAAGGAAGGGGACAGCATGACACCTTTTCTTGTAACTAATTTTCTACAGGACAGGACATCCAAGCACTTTACTAGGGAGGCGTCAGGACTGAGGGCACGGGACATGAGGCTTCGAGGGGATAACCAACCGGCTGACGGTTATCAGAACATCAAATTAGACTGCGTGGTCTAATTGTCCTGCACTCTGGCCGCTTGGCTCTGAGGGACAGGTTGGTCAGCGTGGTGTGCTGACCGGTTCCAGGCCAAAGTCTGAGGCCAGCTTTCCGCTCTGTTACCGCCAGCCGGGTGACCCTGGGTGCGGCTGACCACCCATCTGTGTCTCGGTTTCCTCATCTATCACATAGGGACACTGCCGCCCACCTCAGGGGTTCATCTTGAGGGTTAAAGGAATTAACATCTGTCAGGGCTGAAGAACAGTGACGGGCATGCTAAACCACAAGTGCCGGCTATTTTCATGGCAGAGCGCTCTGCCCCTTCAAGGGCATCCCCGCTTTACCCCTCTCTGAATGAGCGGGGTGACACAGCTACAATGGACCCGAAATTGGGACGCCTGTCCTGATTGATAAATCAGGTGAGGAAAAAAGGACCCCCTATCGAACACTAGGTCTGTCCTTAAAATTCTGGGATGCGTGGCCACCACAAGCACACCTGCCCCTCCCGGGAAGATGCTCAAAGGCCCTGTTCACCTGAAAGAAACCCCTCAAACCAGGTGCAATGCAAGAGCTGGGAGTGAACCAGACACAGCCTGGGAAAGGGTCTGCCACTCCATCGGAAGCCCAGGCGACAGGACGCACACACCCTGCACTTTACCACCTTATCAGTGGTGAACCCAGCCGTGAGAGCCTCACGGCTTCAAACAGACGGGTTGTCCCCGGCAGTGTCCCATTCACTGGGCCTGTGCTAGGCTGGTGCAGGCACCGGTACATGTTTTTGCTGAGCTGCAGCTCACAAAAGACTGATTACAAGACTGCACCCAACAAAGCAGAAAATTGTAAATAGAGAAAGCCCAGCAGTTGGGGACAACAGAGACAGGTGGCAAGGCCACCAGCAAGGCAGAGTGGGAGCCCGGGTGAGCAAGGCCAGCTCTTCCATCCTACCTGAGTAAGTGCTCCCGGCCGGGTGTCCGGGGACCTGCAGACTCCCTGATGTCAGTGGTGGTGGAGGAGGCAGAGCAGTGGGAGGGGCAAACATATTGGGGTGATGGGAGTGTGCGGGGGGCTGGAGGGTGGGCGTGAAGCTGTGCAGCGGGCTGTGGTTGGGCAGTGAAAGGGGAAATGGGGAGGCTGAGGGGTGGTGGGAGATGTGTGGAGGGGCTGGCTGAGTCTTCGCTGGGGTGCTGCTTCTGCTGCTGCTGTTGGAGAAAGGAAGGAAGGACGGAGGGAGGGAGAAAGGAAGAAGGGAGGGAAAGGAGGGAGGGAGGGACAAAGGAAAAAGAAAGAGGTACGCAATTAATTTTCTGAAAACAAACAAACAAAACCCCTATCTCCCTGCTCAAAGCCATTCTGGAAATGCCTTTTCTCTTGCTCTTCCTCTTTACAGACCCTCCCCTGTGCACGCAGGGAGACTCTCCTGAGCTCGCACCTCCTCTACACTTGCTGCCACTACTGCAGACACTGCGAATGGACACTGCGGCTCCAGAGCCGCCGCTCACCTGTGTCCAGACAGCTGGTTCTGCCCCAAACTCTGGACCGCTTTCCCCTCGGTGCCAGGTTCCTGTCTCTGCCCCCAGAGAGACCCAGCCTTCCCATCCTCCACCAGCCACGTTTCCTATAAAGCAATGCAATTAAAGCAAGGGGAGGAGAGCGAGGACTTGAGTTCCAGTCCACCCTCTCTGCCTGCTACCTGTGAATGAAGACGCACAGAGAAGAGGTGAACTGGGGAGCTCAGATGCCCTGTCACCCCTACTCTCTGGAGGCTGCCACAATTGCCTTGGAGCAGAAGACAGGCCTGGCCCACTGGGGAAGGAACAGCCTCCTCACCCTGCTGGTTTCCTTGCCTGTCAGGGACAGGAAAACGCAAGTCCCTGAGCCACCGCAGTCCGGCTGCGGGAGGGAAGCAGCAAAGGCACAAAGCCCCATGAGGAGGGAGGTATAAGAAGTACAATCCCCTTTTCTTTGCAGTTCTCCTTTGTGCTACTTTTTGAACTTTCCTTTGTAATTTGGCAAAACAAGACAGATGAGGGCCCGGATCTCTCCTTGCAGGAAATCCTCTCTTTCTAGACACCCAGCTTGTCTCTTCTCCACCTCTCAGACCCACCTTGGAGGAAGTACATCTCAATGAAAAAACTTCAAACCAGAATACTCCTTGGTCCCAATCTTCCAGCCTCTGGACTGAGAGAGAGATGTAGCTTCTTCAAAACATCCTCCCTCTGAGGCAAAGAGCCTGCCTTCTAAGGCCTTCTTAATGCTCAGTGACCTCTATGAACCTTAGGTTTTCATTCCCTGACTCACCAATGGGGGGGGCAGGGCTCCAGGGTTCAGCACCCTCAACTCTCTGTTTCTTAAGCATTCTTCTCCTTCCTGCCTTCACCCCCTCAGCAGCCTCTAGGTATTTTAGTTCTCTACAATGTCCTCTCTGCACAACCCAACCCAACCCAACCTGCCCTCTCCCAAGAGACCTGAGTCTTGCTGGACTGTCCTTTTCTGTCTCTACTTCAGAGAGAACACAGTGACAGTGTTTTCAGCAAGGCAACTCAGGCCTCCTTGGGAACCCCTTACCGGCTACTGCTTGCCCATCCCAAAAAGATGGCAAAAGTCAGGCAAAAAAAAGAGCAGGCTGGCTCACCTTAAACTGTTGAGGCTTAAGCTGCTGCTGTTGTAGGCTGACAGCGGCTGGGAGAGGCTCTGAGACGAGGGCGGGGCCTGCACAGGTGGGAGGCTCTGATGGAGCAGCTGGCTGGGGGACTGTGGCCGCGGTGGCCTCTGCACCTGAGGCTTTGGCGCCGGCTGAAGCTGGGCCTCTGGGGGGCCCTGTGGCAGCTGTGTGCTCGTACGTGGGGGCTGAGGCGGGGCCTCTGTGCGCTGCACCAAGTCAGGGTCCGGAGAAGGAGCTCGGGGCTGGGGCTCCGCCTGGGGCTGGGGTAGCGGCTGTGGGACCTGAGGGCAGGGGTCTTTAAGCACCACGGGCTCAAAAATCGGCTCTTTGCCACAGTCTTGGCTCTTCTCCTGGCTTCTCTCTAGACCAGATATCTTGGGGACAATTGGCCCTGCATCCTGGCTGTCGTGTTCTGGTAGCGTGCCAACACCTAACTCAGAATCTGCAGTGGGAGAGCAAAGACAAAAACAACAGACCATGATTGATAAGTGAGTGTGAAACAGGAGGGGAACGCAAACTCCAGGACCAAACTCTGAGACCAGAGCGCACAGTCCAAGACTCAGCGGAGTCCAAGCTTCCTGTCTGGCCTGCCTCACCTGTGGAGCCAGGGAAGATGGGGGAGCAGCCTCTGCCCCTGAGGCAGCCACGCCCTTATGGGGAGAAATGGGAACCAGCCCGTAGAGGCTGCATTCCAGAAAGTAGTCTAGGCCATCCAGAGTCTGAAAATAAATGTTTTCCCTAATCTTGAGAAAGCCTTTTATGAAGCAAAATTATAAAACAATAGCCCACAGTTCATTTTTCCCTTTTAAAAACAAATACAGTTCTTGAATATAGAAAAGACAACCGTTTTCTACAGCAAATGAAGCAAGTGTTATATAACCACACACAGATGCTTCTTCTTGGCCTCGCCTACCTGCCCCCTTTCCATTCTGACAGATGAGACACACTTGACATTTAGAGAAACAGTTTTTGTGTAGCAAGTGCCAGACTTCCGGTCAAGCATCAAGTCTTTTGACACTTACCAAATGACCCCAGCCCGTCTGGGGTCAAAAGTGCAAACATGAATTTAAACCAAATTTGCCGTCAACTCCACATGCTAGAACATTAAAGGGACGCCCTGGACCATGCCAGGGGTCCTCACCCATGTGAGGACAAGGGGTGCAATGCTGGACGTTGAGACTAAGCCTGGATGTAATAATTAAGGAAAACTCTACAATCATGAAAGAAACTTGGAAAGCAGATGCTCCTGTGTGAATTTAAAAGATACGCACACCACCCACGGTCACAGACCTAGACCACACCCAGTGCAGTGGTTAGCTGGTTACCTCGTAAGTCAAACTCCATGAAATCCTCTAGCAGAATAATTTCCGACAATATGGCATTAAATATTTAAAAATGGCCCCATTCATCGGTACTTTTGTATACATCTAGAGGAAAAAATCACCTTTCCCACATTTTTGTACAAAAAGATCCATCCTTTTATTACTACACGACTTATAAAGAGGAAGGAAATAGAGCCCACTGTTCTCGGCAAGGAGGGTTCGTCTCAGGCTTTCCTGAACGAAGGACTTTGGGCACGAGCTTTCTCTTGCTGTCTCACTGTACCGAGTGTGAAGAACACATAGTATCCTCACGGGCCCTGTTCAATTCTGTTGATGTGCTCGTGTGTAAGCACTTCTCATTTTTCTTCCCTGGAATCTGCATCAAAACAATCCATTACCTCCAATGTTCTTTTGGTAAAAGACCTAACCTACAGCATGCACAAAAGCAGAACAAACTGGGGGTTTACACACCAAGTGCATTCTTGGCTAACGTGAACTTGGCTGACTCCAAGTCCCACCCACCAGCCTGGGACATGCACACTAATATGGTGGGAAAGGACAAAGCACCCAACAGGGGCCTGGCGAAATGGCCGTTGGACTTCTGACACCCTGCTCACACGCATTCCATCCGGTGCTGTTACTTAGGAAGATTGTTACTTATGATAAGCTGGAATTTTATGAATCCCCAAAACCTTAATTCCCAGCTTGAGGGCTGAAAGAGAACATCCCTAGGTGGACAGACCCCATTTGAGCAGAAAAAGAGTTCTTTAGTCAGAAACGAAGACCCTCGGCCTGCAGATGCCCACTTCAGGGGGTCTGGCTCTGCTTGTGTGTGTGTGTGTGTGTGTGTGTTTCCCTATCATTTTCAAAAGGTTTTCCACAGCAGGCAACTACATGAGCCACCCCGAATCACAAGCTGCATACACTGCAGGCTGGTCAGTTAGGTCTGGGGCAGAAATTCTACCATCACAAAACACAAGAGATGTTCCATTTTCCTCAGTGAGAAATCCTATGTGCATAAGCAGGAGTCTTCACACCCTGGCAGCTGGTTTGGGCTCATTCTACCCGCTCCCACTGCTGCCCTTTAGCACACTGCTTTGTCTTCTCTGGGCGGAGACGGTGAAGAATAAATACATCTATATTTTCTCTCATTAAATTTAAATTCAAACTCATGATCTCCCTCCAAAAATCAACGTCCAGACAAAGTTGCTCTCTGACATAAAAGAAAATTTCGTTTAAGGGGACAGCTTTTTAATTCATTTATACGGGTAAGGAAGTGTGTTAGAAATACATTAGTACTTCTTCATACACCTAACTTGATTATACGTATATCTTGCTCTTTATTTAATGAGCCTCTAGAATTTGGACGACGCAGTCAGATTTGCAGAAGGCACCATGCAGGCTTGGGCTCACTTCCCGTGGCTCTGTGAAGGCAAATGGAGTTGGCTCTCACGTCCCCTCTGTTGCCCCGCTGTCTCAGTCCCAACCTAAACACAGCCAGACACAGTGAGAGGAGTGGGCTGGGTCACTGCCACCCCTGACGACCACCGAAGCACACAGGGAGGAAAACGTCTTCTCCAGCAAACCTGCACATTGTTATGAGACAGTCTGCAGTGAATGACAGAAGGAAGAACGTAGAAGGCACAGAATTCTAGAGTAAGACCAGAACCTGGAAGCCCATCTCAGCACTTCTCGCACTTCAGTGTGCACACCAATCACCGGCAGATCTGATTCAAATGCAGACTCCCCTTCAGCAGCTCTGGGGTGGGGCTCCAGGGTCTGTCCTTCTGAGAATGTCCCAATTGATGTTGACGCTTGCACCATGCTGGGCATGGCAAGGCTCTCCTCCAGCCCTCCCTGACTGGACGGGGAAGAAGCCTGGAGAAGTGAAGGAACTTGCCTGCCGGAAGTCACCTGGCTGGTTAATGAATCAGATGACTGGAGCCCTAGTCCTACTCTGCCACCACCAAGGGCCTCTTCTCTGATTTGCACTATGTTGCTCCCCAGGAAGCAAAAATCCTAAAACAAAGTAGGTAATGGTAACTGCAGGATTCATCTAACATATTTATGTACAACCAGACAGTGGGGAGGGTTAGGAAAGTTACCAAGAGTTGCTGCAACACTGCCCTCCAACTAAACCAGGAAGCTCTTGTCAACTCGTCAGTGTCCTCGTCAGCGGGACGGGAACAGATGTGCAGGCTGGTGGGAACTCTGGGGCCAGGAGTTTTATGGCCCCCCATTTACACAAGTCTCCTGAGTCGCATATTAGGCGTCATGCGCTTTTGTGGCTAATCGGTAATGCATTTCCTCCTCCTTTCAATTATTCAATAAATGTATCTTCCCAGTTAAGCTTTTCCATCTCGACAGTCAATTTGTCTTACTGCGCTTCTCCCAAATTGGCAGGAACACATTTCAAAAGACGACTTCGCATTGTCCTGGGTGCTCTGAATGTGCCAAGAGATGGAATGTGCTGAGGTTAAAAGAAAGAAGAATGTACCGGCAGACCAGTCTTATTTAGAAGTTGTATTCATGACATTTTGAGGTTTAAAGATCTCTCTCCTTGTGACTGTAAAAATGGTAACACGCCACGCTCCTGAAAGGCACGCAATTTAAAATGGCACCGCACAGTATACAGTGCAAAGGGTGAGTTTACTGCCTGTAAATGGTATCTCAATAAACCTGACTCAAACACAATAGGGTTTTCATAAACTTAAGATAAATTAGGAGAAAAACTGTTTGATTTTGATACAAATCTGATACACGTTCCCTAGGGAAAATGGGCCCTCTTACATATTACCCGGAGAATGTAAACCCTAGGACTTTTGTGAAGGGCAATTTGGCAACATTTCGCCAGAAAGCTAATGGTGCTCCCTTGGACTGGGCGCAAGGGTTCGGCTGAGAGACGCAATGAAGCAACATGGTTTGAACCGCAAGTTTGGAAACAACTCCACCGCAATCATCGGGGGACTGGCCGGGGGACTGGTGACCCAGACATTGGGTGCAGCCACAGGCAGCGCCACAAATTCGCAGCTATAAAAATGAATGAGGGACTCTGTATGAGAAACGGAGGAAAATTAACATATATTCACTTTTGCTCCACGCATAAATAAGCTCTGGAAGAACACACAAGAAACCAAGAGCACTGGGTACGTGTTTGGGGGTGTGGGGAGGACAGTGAACCAGATGGACAAGGACCTGGAGAAGGGGGAGGCATTTTTGAGTCATGTGATCATGTTACCTATTATGAGTTTTATGAGACAATTAGTCTTATAAAGACATTTAAAAACAGTCTGAGCAAGACAAAAAGAAAATGAAAACCAAATAAAACTGGGAATTTGAATAGTGGTATGATTATAGACTTGAAAAGTATATTTTATATGAAGTAACAAAATATAATGTGCAAGTTTCAATAATTTCAGTACAGGGAATTTTATGAAAAAATATAAATGAGTAAAACTGACTTAAAAACAAAACCAACCTGATCATAAGAAAATAGTGAAAAAGTACTCAGTAATTAACATTTCTGCCCCTAAAAGGTACCAGGTGCATACAGTGTTACAGACAAGGGGGATTAAATCTGTAAGCAACAGATTATCTGTATCCTTTACATTGAAAACCCACAGCAAACATACAAGAAAAAAGAGGCAAGAGAATTATTTACACACAATATATAATTATCTACCTCAAAAAAAGAGACAATCAGCTAAAAAAATATTAGAACTAGTAAGAGCTCAGTAAGGTAACCAAAAAGAAAAACCACAGATACCAGTAACTTTTCTACATGCCAGCAATAGCGAATAAACTGTAAAAAAGGATCCCTTCTACAATGAGAAAAATCATATAATACTTGGGAATTATAAAATTTTGTAAACTAAAAAGATTACAGAAATGTCCTCAAAAATGCTTACAGAACGTCTATGAGAAGGGCGTGTCATAACACGAAAGAAAGAGAAACAGGGCAAATCCGTACCTGCTGGTTCTCCCTCAGGACACAACCCCTGGGGGAGTTTGCAGAACCTGGCGGGGTGGGGGGCGAGGTCTGGCTGTCACAGTGAGTGAAGGGCGGGCGGCTCTTGGGAGTAAGAGATGGGCTGCAGGGAGAAGGACGCCCCGCACAACATCTCGTGCCACTGTCCAAGTCCCACCAGGCATCTGCACAGCTGACAAGCCCAGACCCTAACTACATCTGTGTTTGCACACGAACACATTTTTTTGTTGTTGTGGTTTTAACACACATTGGATTTTCCAGGAATGCAACTATTGTACATATATCTGTTACATCTTGGGTCATTCATCATTTGGGAAAATTATGACATCCTCAGTGGTGAGGCCGACCCTCGTATTTGAATTACCCGGACCCATACACCTGGAAGAGTCAGCATTCCATTCCGCGTGTAGAGTCAAGCATCTGACCATTTCATTGTCTTTACATTTCATAAGGGTTTTATATACATTTTAAATTATGTGTACAGATAGCTATATTAACTATAGAGTTCAGTTCAAAAGGAAAGAAGAAGAGCGTGTTATAAACTATTGCTTATGTTACAAAGAGGGCATTGGCTGAGGTGGGGTTACAATTTGATGCATTATGTCCCAGTGGTGAGGTATCCCGTTCTAGAAATCCAATAACGTACTGAAGAAATGAGGCGACTACCTAAGTGGTTGTTGTGGAAATTCAACTAAGTCATGTTAAGTGCTTTCCACAATGTAAAGCACAAAATAGGTAAGTAACTAATGTTCCCAACAACTATGATAGAAAAATATTTAATGTCATGGAAAATATTTCATGACAAGATTAGTATTAAGTAAAATAAAGCACGCTATCATCGGTATATACAGTCTTAATACTGAAAATTATCTGTGAATGTATATATGCCGGTAGAGAAAAAAGATTAGAGAGAGGTACATCAAAATGCTCACTGTAATGCCACCACCCAGAAATAACCAGTGCCTTTAGTGTTTAAACGTGTGCTTTTTTAACTTCCCAAATTTTCTACAGTGAATATGCATTGTTAGTGTAAAAAGAAAAAAGGGACTGCATTTTAAAATGAGTCCCTTCATGGACCACACACCTCCACCATCAAAAGAAGTCAACTGACAATGTTCAAGTCTTTGAACTGCCCCACCTACTAGATGGATTTTTAAAAAGATTTACTCATTTTTAGGGAGAGGGGAACGGAGGGAGAAAGAGAGAGAGAGAAACACTAATTAATGTAAGAAACATTGGTTGGTTGCCTCTTGTACACTTGGGGCTGAGCCTGCAACCCAGGCACGTGCCCTGTTTGGGAGTTGAACCGGCGACCCTTGCTTTTGCAAAACGACTGAGCTACCTTGGTGATGTCAGATTTTTTTTTTTTTTTAAGCTAAAGCCCCTCATCCAGAGGACAGATCAATATATGCCTCTCAGAAATAAGGATAGGATATGGCATGATCCTTCCAACCACTCCTTAGCATTTCTAACTGGGTGTATTTGGACAGAAAAGAAAGGGTGAATTTTTTTGGTGGTGGTGGAGAAGGAGAAAAGGGAGGAGGGGGAGGAAAAAAACACTCCCAACGCACATTTCTGAGCTTCTGGTTTTTATGTCTTTATACTCAAGACTCACTACCAAGTCATTACTGCAGCAAATATGAATGAGCCTTAAAGACACCCTGAAAACCATGTGGAGCACTGGCCCTAAGGCAATGCATCCATCCATCCATCCATCCATTTACATTCTGAATCAGACGACCCGTATCATCTAGAAAACGACATCTCCTATTTTAAAATTGGTCTATCTTCCAGTGAAGTTCTCTACTTATCTGTCCAAGTGATAGAATCACAGAGACCTCTCACCACATAGAAGGAATGAGGATTGCAGCCAAGTAGGAAAAGAACCCAGACTTTAAAGAAACATGGGAACATTAATGAATGTTGAAATGCTCAGCAATGAAAAGCCCCAAAACATATGGAAGCATCAAATTTCTGTGAATTCAATATGTAATTATTTCAAGCAGCTAACAATACCCATTTTAAACACTTTTTGTCTATTCTGTTATCTGAAACAAAAATTTCCTTTTTTAGCAAAGACTGCATACTTTGTATATACTTACTGAGATAAAAATTGCACTACTGAATTAATTTAGCGGTACTTTTCCCTTTCCCCAAGTTGTAGATTCTACTTTGAAAACTACAACCCAGTGGTGTTTGGCAGACAAAGTCTATTGTCTCTAACATACACTCCTCTTTATTTTCCTCCTCTCTCTCTGGTCCTCAAATCATTAAACAGAGACCAGTTTGTTCCATCAGCAGATTCAATTACTTGAACGAATAGAAGGGTGACATTTGGTCTTGCAGCTCTTCTCGGTCACTGAAACTGTACAAATAAATTGAGGAAAACCCACTGTTTGTTCAAGGCAAATTAATTTTCAAACACTGCAAGAGTGGGAGATCAGGGGAATGATGGGTGCTTGGCAGGGCTCAGAGAGATTCCAGTTTGCGTAAACAGTAATTACCATCTGGGAGGCCACGCTCTGGGCTGAAGGCTGTATGGCAAACCTCTGAGGGCCTCAGGGTTCCTAGTAAAAGCAAAATCCTACGCAGGAAAGAAATAGCCTTTGCATCTGCCAAAACAGCAGCAGCCCCCTGGGAAAGCTGCGTGGAGGCCAGCAGATGAGACATGGCCAGTATTAGAGAAGATGGTTTGGCCATTCTGTAGTTTACCAGATTAACCCAGGATAGAGGCTAATCTGATAGGGGTTACAGAAACATCAACAGGCTGTGGGTGAGTGTATTTACACTTGTTTCAAGTTTATTCCTTGTAAACGTCACACCAAAAAGCATCAATCCTTAGGCGTGTGCCCATGTGCCTTCAAGGGGAGTGTCAACCTTGACTGTGCAGATGAGAGCCCATCCAATGGCTTCCGCCTACAGAACAAAGAGCCCTTAAAGGTCAGCCTAAGCTTGCACACATTTAACTTCTTTTGCAGCCTCTAGCAAATAACAGCCATGAAGGACCACGGTGATGAAGGATCAAAATTGGAACGCGGGAAACAGGCTGTGATGTATTGGGGGTGGAGACGGGGGCACACAGAAAAACCTTCCGATTAAACCCAAGGGTGTCCAGGTCGTATCTAATCCTTGCACCTTTCACTTCATACAAGGAAGAGACTAATTAGTGTCACTTCATATGCCCGGCACTATGCCAGGTTCTGAGGATACAAAGATGAATGAGAAACAGCCCCTGCCTTCCAGGAGATGGTGGCTGAAGATGCCGAACAGAGCACAGAGGAAAAAGACATGAAACTGGCAGTCAGGAAACACGCGGCCTTCACCTTCCGTGTTTGTTATCTGTAAGGTTCAGAGATAAGCTTGGATCACGAGAGCTGCTGAAGATATCTACTGTATTTTATTGACTCTGAGTTATAGATGGTGAGGCTCCTCATCGATAACATGCCCTGCTGCACTGGTCCTGGGGACCGGTCTCAGGCCCACACAACCCAACTGTGTTCCGGGATGTGTAGACACCCGGCGTGAGAAACAAGCAATAAAGGATGAAATCTCCGATCACTTCTGAGAACACAGGAAAAACGCCAAATACCAGTTTCAGAGAAAGCCCAAGCTTTCACGTTTTGGCCTCAAAGGCACACCTCCATTATCACTGCTTGTGTCCTCCTGCCAGCCTCAGGATTCACCAGCTGGCCTCTGGGGACATGATCACCTCATGCTTGCCTCCTGTCCCCAGTGCCTCTCCGCCTCTGTCCCCACCCACCTCCTGCCCTGTCCTAATCAGCCCTGCCTGGCTGCTGACCAAGCACTCACAAGGCACAGTACACACACACACGCACACACCCCCAAGCACAAACACCCTGAACACCAGGGCACTCCCCGCATTTCACAGGACACCTCTGTGTCTGCACATCAGTCAGAGGGTCCTAACAAGGGAAGGTCCTAAGAGGATTTCAACTGAACATGCAAGCACTCATGCACCCTGCTGTGCCCGCTGAGTGAAGAGCGGCGCCACGGACAAGGCATCACCACCACAAAGCCACAGCTCCCGTTCCTGAGACTCGAGGACAACCGGGACATCCTTGGCTTATTTGGGAAGTTTTCCAAGAGGTGGAACCAAGGCACTACAATGAATGGTAACTTTAGATGTTTGGTTCAAAAATACATAGTTTTCTTACTACCTAATCATCCTACCTTCCACATTAAGAACCATCAAGTGAGGGCACGAGGGAGAAGAACCAAAGGCAATCTTTCTACAGGCGCCCCCCCTCCAGTTTGCATCACCCAGTGTAAACAAGGACTCAGAGCTGTCCAGCTCCCAGATCTACATGTAGACCTGCCTGACACCTGCCTCAATCTCTGCCGCCCACGCTAACATCTAATGCCGCTGCCCGAGGTTCCCATGTTCCAAGCCAGTAGCAGCAATAAAAGGGAGGCTGATCGGACCCTGGCCACCTTCTGAAGCAAAAATTCTTTGGTAAAATGTGTCCTTGTCATATTGTGTCTTGAGGTAATAAGCAATTTTTCTTGGCTCTGGACATTTCTGTTGTATCACTATGTTTTTGATATTACAGGGCTGTGGAATGAAGCATCCACCTACTGACGTTCCCACTCTAAAAGCTTAGTATGCCCATTTAGGTTCGCAAACGATTGGCTCTCGGTCAAATCCTATTCTCTGAACTTTACCAAAGATAACTTTCTCGAAGACAAAGTTAAAAGCAACCAGCACCAAACTGCCACTGAAATACTATCAGTGACCACACTTCGTATACTAAGATTCTTTTTCATCGGGTTTCAGGCACAGATTAGACACTCACTGAGACCCATTTAGTAAAGAGGCTGGGTGGTGCATGCAGTGATGACATGTGAGAATCTCCATCTTTCAAGTGTATCCCTAGGCATTCCTCAGCTCCCTGGCCCTCCATACAAGCACTCCTCACCCTCCAGTGTCTGCTGAACCTGAGCACGCGGGTCTCTGATGAGCCAGCAGGGCTTCGGCCAGACACAAGCACCAGGCAGCGCTGGCTTACTCCCTCAAGGTGTCAGAGCCTGCACAACCACGCACACCGTATCCCTCTGGAATGAAGGTCACCTGCATCACACAACATCCCTACACCTACTTCCTCTTCCTCAAAACCACTCTGCCTTCAGGGCCCAGGTATCAAAAGGAAGGCCTCGAGTTACTCTGGTATGAAGGAACGATTCCTCCTAGGGACAACTAAGTCTTTCTGCTCTGGAAGGGAGGGAGGGAGGAATCACAAAACGCCAAGGCTGGTGGACGACTGCTCTGGCCCTGAGCTCATCCTGGGCCAACAGAGCTGCAGAGGAGGCGGGTGGCTCATTCCCACAAGCAGCAGCAGCGACCTCAGTCACTTTTCTACCAAGTCCACAGCTGTCACTCAGTGTGTAGTAGAGGAGGAGGCGATTCCTTCAGAGTATCACCAAGCACCCTAAAAAGCAATGCTTTCCCAGTGCACGGTGGGAAGCCCCGGAGCCACTCCTGCCCTGTTCTCAGCAGGTCACCGCGAGGAGCAGGCTTTGCCTTGGGGAATATTGACCAGCCTTTGGCAACGGAAGCGCAGCCAGCACTCAGACAGGCCTGCCCGTCCTGCCGGGGACAGACGACAGACCTCCTCCCCAAGTCTGCTGAAACCACCTGCTGTGGCCCGTGGGGCCTGGGTGCTGCCAAGCTCCTGCAATCTGTCTGACTCGCTTATGTGTCAGCACCGCAGACGACTCCAGACTGAGTCTATACAAGCTGCTTTTTTCCTGATTCCACGGAGCCTTTGGCTCTTTAGTTAAAGGAGGAGGAGCAGGGAAAAGAGGACTTTGACAGTTTCTCTAAGTAAGTTTTGCCCTTTCTGGTCCAAACTGCCTACCACCTCAAACAGTGATTCCAATCAACGTTCCCTACAGCCCTGCTATTCCGAGTGTGGTGCACAGGCCAGCAACACTCGCATCACCAGGGATCTTGTCAAGAAGGTACATTCACGGCCCCCACTCATGTGCATGTTAAGTTTGCAAGCACCGAACTACAGTCTTGCTCGGGGGTTAAAGAGCCTCAGCAAGCTCCATTGCTGAGGGGTGCCACCCCCAAGGTTGCCAATCCTTCTGTGTCTCCATCTCCCAAGACACACTCATGGAAATAACTTCCTTCACCCCTTTCCTGGGTGGGTTCTCCACCAGCACGTAAGTTGCTGCAGGGGTGGGGTGCTGGGAGGTGGTGATGTCGTTCCCAGATCAGAGGCCGCCTCTAATACTGAACATCAGTCACCACGGCCAGCCACATGGAGCCTTATTCGTGATCTCCTATCCTGGCTCCACGCACTCACCGGACCCCTCACCACGACGTAGCAGGGAGTCCGAATCTTGTCCCAAAGAACAGCCAGGAGCCACCTTCAGGGACCACAGAAGAGGGAGTAGATGCACTGTGAATGGCATTCTGGTCAGAACCGGACCCATGTGCAAGGAAGCATAACTGTGGAAGACACTCTCCACCTGAAATGGCCCGGGCTGCTGTATAGGAAACCAAGCTAATGTTCTAGTGTGCTCTTCACTGGAAGTGGCCAAGAGGACAGTGAATAACCAGGACAAGAATTCTGAAGAGTTAGCCATGGAATGGGAAGAAGCCTGGGCTGGGTGACTTCTGAGATTCCCTGAGCTCCCAAATAAGGTATTGGGAGCTCACTCCTTAGAAGAACACCATTTCTTTATTTTCCTCTACGTCTCAATCCTGTAAAATATCTCACCTGCAGGTTAATGAACACCATCTGCAGATTTGCACAAGTTTTGATAAACGCCACATCTTAAGTAATTATAAACTAAGAATCTCTTAAGACTACAGATATAATTTTCTTTAGGAACAGAAGTAAATCTGTTTATCCCTAACCATAATTTTTGAAAAGCTGAAAGAGATTTTTTAAAAAATGGAGGGAGGGGGACTTATGTGCTGTTCCCCATATCTGCAATATTTTATCTTTTTTAAAAGGCAAGGCTACCGATTTTTAAACTGATTTTCTATGAACCACCAATGCAATAAATACTTGGTGGGAAAATAAAATCTCTTGCCAACATTACTGGTGCCATTATTTCACCACTTGTCATTTCACTGCCCTCAATTTTTCAGAGGAAGAAGAAATGTGCTCACATGTAAAATTTGAAGCTACATGTCTGTTTCGTTCAGGAAAGGAGGGAGGATGGTGATGACGGGCGCCTATCAGAAACCTGCGGGTCCCGGGGTAGCATTCTGGGCTCCAGCACTACCTGTCTGCCTGAGTCGCCTGTGAAATCTCCGATGATCACAATCACCCTGTAGAAACAAACAGTGGGAAACTGCAGCTGTCCCTGGATGGAGACAGAGCTGGAGTTAAGTCCCCAAAACAGTCGGGCCGCCTCTGACTTACAGCTGTAATCCTGAAGGGAAATGCTGCCAGACAGCCGAGTCGAGGCTTGAGACAGGCACACACCGCCACAACGGCTTAAACCCTCCCACAAATGCTGGCTCTCTATCTTCAGAGACGTTTCACAACAGAACGGCAGAAGGTAATGGGGCCTTCATTTGTGCCTTCTTCAACTGCCGAGGACCACGTCCACCGGCTGTCTCACCATCCTCCTCAGGCTCGGTATGACTAACCTCAAGGCCATCCTCTCATCCCTATATCATCTAAGTTCAGAACCACAGAATCTGTTTATTTTCATTCCCCCTTACATTAATTGGTGGCTCAGGTATGAATTACTGCATCTATGATGCCATTTGACACAAGTAAAACAACGGTTGCAGAATCTGCTGTTCCCTGGCAGTCTGAACGAGCGTTCAAAATGTAGTCAGATCATGCTGCCAGTCCCCTGTTCAAAACTCTCCAACAGAGAGTAGAATACCACCCCCCCAGGGCTCACCGGGGCCCCTGCTGCACTCCTGCTTCGCTCCTGCCCACCATCCAGAGCTCTGCCCCTGCTCTCTCTGCTCTGCACACTGACGAGGGCTTCTGAAGCCCACCTGTCCAAGGCCAGTTTGGTGAAGCCACGCCGCTCCTCCTCCTCCAGTCACTACAGCCCCTGGCACCAGCCCCAACCCTGCGATCAACTTCTATCCTAGAGACTTAATGCCCTCGGGAATTACCAGGCACTTACTGCTGTGTGTTGTCATTGGTATTTTGATTTGCACAACCAGTTTCTTCAGAAGATGAGAGAATCTCTTAAAATCTTTCCATATATTTCCATCTCAAACAGAATGCCTTCCACAGAGTGAGTACTTGATAAATATTTGATTTTTTAGACGCACAGTAATCAATTTATAAAACCTAAGCAAGTTTCTGTATATCTGCAATTCAAAAGGAAAAAAACCACTATAATGAGAAAAACACTCAATAAACAATTACACATTATGCCAGAAAAATCATGTTTTTTTGGAGTCATTTCCATAATTGAACATTATACTGCAATAAAATAATAGTGTATAACACAAGCAAATGTAAAATAATTGGAAGCCATTATGAAGTTTAAGGATCCATTTTTGATATATAATAAAACTAATGTTCTATTCTGAATCATAAAAGATTCTAATAGCTTTGGGGGGGGCGTTGGGATAGCAACAAAAAAAAAAAATAGCAGGGCAATCAAAAGCACATAATGTTAAAGGAGAGACAGACGAATAGTCCGAGGTAGGGAAAGCTTCCTTAGGTTTCTGCCTATGGTCTGCAGGCTGGATCGGAGAGAGTATGCAGCCCCGACGAGTACAAATGTACCTTCACGCGTACTGAACAGATGAACGAGAAAATGTGAGTAGTCGTTAACCTGGGGAAACTTACAGAGAGGTGTCAGAGGATCTTTATTTTTCTCCTTCTATGGGATTCAAGTTTTCAACAGAACACTGGGTTTACATCCAGAAATGTGATACTGAGCCAAATCACTGTGCAATCAGCCTAATACACTCATTATGAGAAAACCACAGTAAAGATCTTTCAAAAAGTAGCCAAAAAGAACTGCTAAACATTAAATAGGCAAATTACAAGCAGTGAAACACCAAGGAGCAATGAATGCCAGAATGATACTTGAACGATGACATGGGCTGGGGGGAGACACAGGGTTAGTCCTGCTGTAATAAAAATCTCCATGATTACAAAATACAATTAGGAAACACACAAGTGGAAGATCATAAAATATTTATAAAATAAGGACTTCTCCATTAAGCAGGGGGTAAGAGTTAATTTTTTAAGCTGAAAAAAATACTAGAAATTGAAAATAGTCAAATCGCAATTTCCCTGAGGAAATGTATCATTGCAAAAGAATGTGAAGGATGAAAAAGGGTAGCAAGACAGGGTGCACCCTACTACTCAAGAACCCTCAGAAGGGCCATCCTGCATGACATCCTCGGTCCTCTCAGCCCTTTCACCAACCAGGGCACCACTCACACAGGAGACCTTGATCCTGACAGAGCTAAGAGCTCCCCCTGCAGGAGACAGGCGCCACTCTGGGGACCCAGGACTACTGCCCAGCAATGAGTCACCTGTGGAACTCAGGCATTTCAACTGAACGGAGACACAAAGACACCATCGGAGCCTAAAGGACGGGGACTTAAAGCTCTTGCTGCTGTTTCTAACATGTCATCTGTCTTCAGCTCGTCTGCTGTGCTCAGCCATACTCCTCAGCTCCAACAGCAGCAGGCACCTAGCAGCCATGTGGGACTTCACAGTCTGCTTGTTACTCCCCATGTTCACAGAGGCCACGTTGGCCACTGGAATTTAAATGTGGCTGTTCCTTACATTTCCCCCTTGTTCAGGGGCAAAGGAAGGCTTTCAGTCCTAAAGCAGAACCGAGGGCCATCCTGAAGTCCTGACCTTAAACCTCAAAGACGGGAGCAGGTAGTACACAGAGAGAGAGAGAGTAAGATAAAACAGTGGGCATCAAGCTAATGTCCCCAAACTAGGAATGTACTCGCCCATGACCTTGGTGGCTTCAGAGGACCAGTGCACAGAGAAGCATGACCCCCGCACCACAGAGAAACGGAAGAAAGTCACTTGCCCCAGAACATCTATCTGTAGTTACCGTCGTCGGTTGCTTCTTTGGATCCTGATTTACTCAGATCTATTACAAACCACTTCCGCCCTAAACCACACTCAGGACAAATGATTCCAGTTGAAATCTGGTGTTTTCAAAGCACTGGGCCTCATATTCAAATATCCCCTGAGGATAAATAAACCTATTACCCAGGGACTTCTGAAAAATGAGAAGAACTTGAAAATATTTTGCAAACACTAGGAGCTCAAAATACAGCAGTTTATTTCTTCTCTTACAAAAAAGGGAGGAGGGAGAAATTATCATTTACTCCACATTTTTAACCATCCCTTCTGGTTCTTTTGGAATGCTACGCAAATTATCTGCTTTAAACTCCCTTACTCTAGAAGTGCCGATGCTTCCAGGCAAAGCGGCCAAAGACAACAGGTTGTGCGGGACCCAGTCAAGACTAAGGAGCAGGCACAAAGGTCACTTCAGATACAATTTCCACATCAGTCAGTACTGGGAATGGGGGAGGGGACTGGGACCAGACGTAAATGAAATAAAACTCGTCACCTGGGAAAGAAAGCGCGTCCTGACTAGAGGCAAGGAAAGCTTAACCCTCTGGGACGCACCACAAATTCCACACACATAACCAGGGATGTTTCCTCTCAAAACCCAGATCGATTCATGGCAAATGCTAAAATCTTATGAGCGCAGAGAAACACAGTTTTCTGTCTGCCTTAGCAAAGATGTAATTACAGAGCTCACAGCCTGAGGAAGACGCACCTTGGTGAGTTTGTGTAGTAGCAGATTTCATGAAGAAACTAAAATAAAACAATGGGAATCCCATTATAAATAGTAGCTGCATTGGTGGAACTCATTTAAGAAATAGATGGAGAAGCTGAAATAATCTAAGTTTAAATCTCTCCCTGAATGAACAGAACTGAGATTCCACCTTATGACCACAATGTTGAAAGGCAATACAATACAGTTCAACAGTTAACTGGATTCAAGTTCTGGCTGCACCACTCACTGGCCGTTGCCCCGGCACGCTGTTTCATTTTCCAAGGCTGTCAACAAGTCACACACATGGTAACAACAAGAGGTAAAACTTTATTTGTACACCACACACTGGGTGAGTAAATGTACACATCTTCCCTCCATGCTGTTCCCAAAGAAACTGTCTCTTACACAGACATTAGCTGAAAAATAAGAACCATTCAAACTCTAGCTTTCAGATTTTAGAGAAATCTGCAAAATATAACAAAGGGCCAGACTTAGAAAATATTCTGGCTGGAGGGGACTTTGGAAAATGGCTAGATGAGCCAAGCCTGTCTCTTCAACATTTATTTTCATTCCTCCGAGTAAAAACAAATCTTTAAGACTAAAAACAAATCTTTAAGACTATGAGCTTGGTTGAAAGCGAGCAGGTATTATAACTTGTGCATGTTTATATGCCCAGTGCCTGGAATACTTTCAGAACACAAAGGACGTTTTACCGGTCAAGTGAACAACAGAGCGAACAACCAGGGGCTGCTGTAAGTGCTTGTTTTGAAAACGTGAATTTGTTCCAGGGGGAAGGTTGTGCTTGCTGAGTGCAGTGTGTCCGCAGGACACCCCAGGGGAATGCAGGAAGCTGCACCGCTGAGCCACGCCCAGGGGAACGCACTGGCCACACAAACTCCCAACGCCTTCAGCTGCTCAGTTCACTGCGGATGCAACTCTCAGATAACCCTCCTCCCGGCTGTCCATTCCCGCGAGCCAACTTCAGGTTTTTTCAAGGCAGACGCCGTAAGCATCGCAGCACTGATGCGCGTCTCAACCATGTGACACGTGTAAAACTAAGTTACTATTTTTAAAAGGTTCCTACCTTTTCCCCCCCAGTCTCTCAGTGATGAAATGTTTGTGTCTCCAACCTGTTTTCCCCGTTAAGTCCTGTAGTTTTGGTTGCTCTGTTGTGCGGAGTGCCGTGATCTTTTAGGAGAACGTAGGCAGTGTTACAGCAGAACCGACTACACGACTATGTAAATTCATGACAGAATAAACGTCATCTTGCAAAGAATATCTCAGAACAGATCAATAGCCAGTCCAGGGAAAAGCTTTTAGAGGGCTGCTAAAGGCCATCTAGGTATTGTCCTCTTCAGCCCACTACCGCTTAATGTGTTAAACATGCAGACTTTGAGAGTAAGTATTTTTGACTCATTCACTCAACAAACATTTATCAGGCAGTTACTATGAGCTAAGTGGTGAAGGGAGAAGAGAAAGATGATGAGAGATGACTGGGTTGGAGGCAAGACGTAAATAGCTATAATGCGAAGTGGTAAAAGCTCTAATGAAGGTATGACAAAGGCCTCTGAAATCTCAAAGGAAGGAAGGACTCACTTTTAATGCCAGAAATATGAATCCCCAAAGCTTAACAAGTTGAAACGAAAAAGGTGGAACTACAACAGCACCAATTGTTAAGTGACTACCTAAGACCTGTAGGGCTCAAAAACCTGCTGCCGCTAAGCCTGGCCTCTCCTTCCTTTTCTTTGAAAACAGTTGGTATTTGCAGTCACTTTGCAGTAAGCTCAGATCCGTCAAAAGCAAATTAAGATTTGGCTGTCTTAATAAAAATGCGGAACCAAGAAAGCGGGGATGACGGTGGTGACTGAAGCACCTCGGGCGGGGCAGGCTCTGCAACCCTGACTGGAGGGGGCTGCGTGTCAGCAGGAAAGAAGCCAAAGGATGGTGAACAGAGCCAAAGCCCTGTCTCCCTGGGAGTGGCAGCAGGCAGGGGGAAGGGAGGAGGGCAGCTGTCTGTAGGAAGAGGAAGTGGACTTGTACCACATGGCCCCAAGGGGAAGGAAAGGCTACATGGGGAACAGACGTCAGCCCAACACGAAGGAGACTTTTCTAACAATTAGAGCCGCCCAAAGATGGGACAGAGCTCCCGAAAAGGCCTCTCGCAGATACTCAAGCACAGGCTTTGTGCGCATCTGGCAAGAAAGCTGCAGACAGAAGATGTACACATCAGACTAACGGCTGAGTCTAAATCACCTTGCCAATCTGCCTGCAACCGCAAGGTTCTATGGCTCCAGTTATCAAAATTTAGCTTTGTGACTCAGGCACTTGGGCATCTCACAATTCCTCCCTATGACATGACTGTAGAGCCAGACACATCACTGAAATCATGCCACCTGACCCCTTCTACAGATAATCTGTGATATTCATAGAAAAAACAAAAAGCGTAAGAAATCGGTGCAGAAGAGTACCCCACAAGTTATCAGTCAATACATATAATGCTCTCCCAGCCAAAGACTTTTCATCACCCACTCCTCCCCTGGATCCCTGCAACAAGCACCCCCAGGAGGTGGGTAAGGACATGGGGGAAGGGAGAGGCCGGGTTGTGCTTTCACACTTCTATGCTGGGGAAGATGCCTGTGGGCTCGTCTCTACAGACCAAGGCCATCCTGAAAGGAAAATTCATTTCAAGTAAGGTGAGTAGCTGGTAAAAGCAGGTCTCAATTTGTTTCTGGATTGAGATTTTCCTGTGCCAGCACCAAATCCCTTCTAGATGTTTCCATGGCTGATACGTGGGGAAGATGGAAAAAGACCAGCATGAAACATCCCTTAGTACAGCAACACATGACCCTGCCGGGTAACACGTTGCTCTGAAGTTTCTCTAAAAGTGGACACCCAGTGTAGCGCAGGAAAGGCCTCGAAGCCTTGCGGAGATCACCAGGGCGACGGAAGGCGAGTGAGAACTCCCAGGGGTAGGGCCTCCACGAGTGGGGAACTTGGAATACGCCCGCACCTCATGTGCCACACAAATGTAGAAAAGCCATTTTAACCAGATTTGTTTCTTTCCACTTGAACAAGCATATGTCAGTGTGTTGAGGATGTAAGTTGACTACAAAAACCACACCAAGTTCCAACATCACCCTTTCCAATAATGAGAGATGGGATAAAACGCCTGGGTAGCGTATGAGGCCGCCTTTCCTCCCTGGACCGTCCCCACCACCTGGGGACTGAACCTTGGCGCCTGGCACCGTGCAGCAGGCGTCTGTCTCCCAGCCACTTTTGTCTCCGAGTTCACCCTGGGTGGCCACACGTGGATTTCAACTGGCGAAAGTAACCTTCGAAAGTTCAACGTAATTCGTTAGCTCCTTAGGCCCAACACACAACTTTACACACATTTCTATGTCATCTGTCCAAAAAGTTAAAGAAAAAAAATATTTTTCATGTGCCAAGAAGAAAACAGTGCTGATCTACCTAAGTGCTTCCATGGAGCCTTTCACCTGCTCAAGCAGCAGCACCTGTTTCTCCGACCAATCAGAGAAGACCACCTGAAGAGTTACAGGTTCTAGCACAAGGGAGAAGCAGCAGGAGGGCCACTGTTCCCCTCCCACCCCCTTCTCTCCTGCCGTCAGGGACAGAAGGGCCCCTCACTGCGTGCCTGCATGTTTACAAGATGGCACCTGTAACGTCCCTCTAGGACTCGGCTCCCCGAAAGACGTCCTGTCCCAGTTCGTAGGAAAGCTTTCGGAAAGGCCCACGAAGTTTCAAAGCCTCCTAACCATTCTTCGGAGTCTACAGAGAGCTGGGCCACACCTTTCAACCTCAGTTTTCAGTGTGTGGATCTTACCTGACCAAGGGTGGGTTTAAGAATGTCTTCAGTAGAGAAGCCTGCGGCAGAGGGCTCTGTTAATTCCTACTGCCTAAATTTTAAAATATAATTAATTTGTATATTAAAATGCTTCTCTTTATTGCTAATTGGCTGCAGAATACTATTCTGACTACATTATAATATTTTACTGCTAATTGAAACATCAATTAAATGAGCAATAACTTTTTCCCCCTCTTCAAGGTGACCTGTGAAGCCCCAGGGCTCTGAAACAGACAGGGCCTTCTCTTTGTCACCCCTCCTGGGTCCTCCTCTCTGGATTTCTGGTCATTTCACCATCCCGTACACTTCTGGAGAGGAAGGGAGGTACGCGGTGGCAGAGCAATAAAGAAAAATGCATGTCAGTCCCATCTGCAACTACCCCTCCCCCCAAAATCACCCATGAATGAGCACTGGATATAAATTAGGGTATTTCTATCCTACAACAGAGCAAACTAGGCCTCAAAAATACATTGCTCTGACTCCAAACCGGAAACATGACGTTCTGATTCCATGTGAATTCTAGGGACTACGCTGAATCCACCCTGGAGATGTTACTAGAAGACGCAACATCGGGGAAACTGAGTTTCCCAGGACCTCTCTGCACCCAGGTGCCCACGTCACACCACGGAAAGCGGCCGGCTGACGCGGGCCGAGTCTCTGCGCTACGGCTGAGCCTGTGGGAGATGCAACCAGAGCACGCTGGGGGGTCACAGCCTGCCAGGATCGCCCAAATCCATTCACGTCCACTCTTTCTAGCTCCCTGCTTGTTCTGCTTGTCGCTGCTGGCTACGGTCTCCACCAGGTATTCATCAGAGAACTAAAAAGAAAGTAATTTTTCTCCTTGTGAACAATTATGGTTAAGGTTGTGGTCAGTTTGGGGTGTCCAACCTTTTGGCGTCTCTGGGCCACACATTAAATACACTGCGACACATAATCACACACACAAAAAGTCTCATAACGTTTTAAGTAAATTTACGATCTTGTGTTGGGCCGCGGGCTGGACACCCCTAAGGGTGGAACTTGTGGCCAACGGGGACAGTGCGGTGAACAGTAAGACCCTTTCTCTCCGTGAAAACACTGGGATGACAGAACGCTCGCGAACGCCCCTGAGTTCTAAGGAGGATGCAGGGGCGAGGAGGCCAGGCCCTGGGAAGCGAAGGGGATAGTTATGACTCTGCTGCACAATCAATCTAGGGCACGTGGAGAGCCTTCTAACAGTTGGAGATGCACTTTGCGGAAACAATCTCCTTTCAATTACGTGAAATAGGAAATACAACCCTGACACGCCGGCTTTAGGAATGTAATGAACAGCACTGACATTTCTCACTCCCGTTACAGGTCAGCGGTGCCCACTGGGCTCTCTCTGCCGTGGACAAAGTCCTTCAACTCCTGGCTCATCAACTAGAACAAACCCCTCGTTAAGTCATTCCTGTTCGGATGGATTCACAACTGTACATGAAAAGCACTGACCCGTCATTTTAAAAGATAGGGATGAACTTCACTTAAACCATTTACGTTATAAAAACACTTTGACCACATCACTCATTTTGGAAAACTGAAAACAAAAAGCAGCTATTCCCACCCCCCTAAGAGAATCAGCAATGAAGCATGCCTGTTACCTCATCTTTCCCTTCAGCTTGTATTTTATATTATTTGGTACCATAAGTGTTTATTAACATCTATTCTTCCGAATGATCATTCATAAAAGAATAATGTATGAGTATATGTGTGATCTATAGAGTTTTATTACTAGCTTAATTTTGGCCACATATATTTAAATATTTGGTTCATTTAAAATTTATTTTGATGTGAGGTGAAGATCTAGCCATCTGTTTAATAATCTTTCCTCTCTTTCCTCTTTGATTTCTAGGGGCTCCTTTTTCCTATACTAAATTTTTATGTGAAAATAGGATTTGTTTTTGGATGATCTATAATCTTATGGTCTTTTAACAGAACCATAATATTCTAATTTTATATATATATATATATATAAATACACACATACACAACTCGATAAAATCAAAGTGGTCAATTCCTCATTTATGGACTTTTCAAATCCAAATTCCACTTTGCCCCTTCTTTCCCACTGTCAACCAAATACGACTTTTGATTATAACTGATCTTAACTTCCAAGTTAATTTGGATAAACTAATATTCAACCTCCTAATTCAAGAACCTGCCCCTCCTATGTCTCGTGTCTCTCAGAGATTTGCGGTTCTCCTTATCTAGGTCACGCAGCCTTCCACAAAGTGAACGGGCTGTGGCCTGTCTGCTCACTCTCTGTTTCCCCTTCTCAGCAGGCATGCGGATAACATGTTCCTCCCCTACCCCCAAGTGCTGTTTTAAAGGCGGGGGGGGGGGGGATGTCAGGAACACGCAAACACAGCACAGCAGAGCCGACACATCTTTCAGTTCCAGGGAGAGTGACTTAAGACACAGATGCATTCCCTGACCCAGGGAATGAAGAGGACAGGTTGGTGCACCCCCGGTTAACTTGATTCAGAAGCAAGCTCTCCACTAGAGCCCCAGTGGATGTTCAAGGGCTAAAGCATTCTTCAGAACCTCCCCGTCAAAGCCATTGAGACCACCCCCAGAAGGTCAGGGCTACAAACCTGACCCTGGCATTACGAGCCACGTCTCCTGCCCCTCTCCTGCGGACATGCTCCTGAAAGCTGTTGTAGCTTCCAGAAACGAGGGACGGAAGGTCTGAACAAAGCAACTGGATTCGCCCTGCCCCACATCCTTCTGAAAGTGAATTGCATTTTGTGTCTGGACTTTAGAAAGATCTACGTAAGGCAAAGGGAACAAATGAAGCAAACGCATCTCCCAGGCTCCGACCTCCACTGACGATCTATTTCAACTCTCCTTTGGCGAAGCTTTATTCCTAGAGAAGACGACACTTACCCGAAGAATTAGTTGGCTCTTCACCCAAGGGACAGACTGCAGGCTTATTCTGTCCTCCACCAGATTTATATATTCTTGACCTTGGGTTTGAGAGCTTTTAATTATCTCCCTCACTACTTTAAAATACCACACACATCTTCCTTAAGCTTCAACAGTGCTACACTGAACACTAAGTTCAGATAATTACTAAACTTAGAGCAGCTCTTCTCATGTCTCATAACAGCCTCTTCAATAAGTCATTGCCTCCATTTTCAAAAGAGGCAGAGACAATGCTGAACAGAGTTTAAGAATCTTGGGAAGGCAATCAAACGACTTAGGGAGATGTTATACAACAGCTCAAAAATTAACTCGAGGACTTTTACAGTTATTATATGGCTTTATTTTCTATTCCTGGAAACCCTAACTAATCCCCTGAGTAGCCCAAAGTGGAAAAGATCATTTCCAGTGAGCATAAAAGATGGTAAGTTACTCTACTACCATACTCACCCCACCCCACCAAGCTCACCTCAAACCCCCACACCCCCAAATACATATGTAACCCCCACCAAAGCTCAAACTGGGAGTTCTCCTAGGTGTTAAAGGTGGGGGGCGAGGTTGTTTATATCTCCCTGTGGACACTCCCCAGGGTCGTCCTGAGGCCTGAACGGGTCGGACACGGGGAAGCCCAGGGCGTGCAGTGGGCTCTCCAGGGACGTGAACGCGGGAACCACGGCCGTGCATTCTTGAAGTTCAACAGGATTCTGAGATATAAAAGGTAACTTAGCCAGAAAAAAAAAAAGACTGTACAGTCTCTTCCATCCAAAATATAAAAGTGTTTAATGACTATATTAACAAAGTATCAAAAATAGTCTGGATATACATGGTAAGTAACACAGGAAAACCTTGGCAGCAGCAGAACCCGGGGGGGGGGGGGGGGGGGGGGAGGGGGAGTGAAAGTGGGAGTATGGAAGGTACAGCGCTCACATACAATGTCCTTGACTTTCCGCTTCATTCAGAAACTTTCATACAAAATTACTGGGGCGGGGGGAGTGGGGGGAGTCGTCCATAATCAGCATCTTCAATACTGCACAGTACTTGTCCTGCAACAGCGGGGTTTTCTTAGTTCACAGGCGGCAAACACAAGGCCTGGGGCCGAATCCACCCTCCACCTTGTTCTACCCGGCCAGCCAGCGCCTGTTTCTACCCAGTGGCAGCACCGAGCTCCTTGCCCCTAGTTAAGGAGTGGTTACACTGATACAGTCCTAAAATTACATTCAGCCCTTTGAAGGCAACCAGAGGCTGATGTGGCCCCTGGTGAAAATGAGTTTGACACCCCTGTGACTTAGTTCCACAGAATGTTCTGTCTGTGCAACAGAAACACTCTGTGATCGGAGTGATGGGAACTGAGATGATGAAACTTCGGTAGCTCTGTCTCTGGGAGTCCAGGGCAACATCCTACCTAAGGCGCTATTACCTCTGCAGACACACATTTCCCACCGCCTTGCCTGCAGAGTGAAATGTTCAGGAGGCTAACCTTTTTAGATACTTCTCTGCTGTCTCAGATCATTAAAAATGTAGGGTGTAAATGTTTATTATTCTTGAATGGTGCATAAACTAGTTCCTAGCAAACCTGCAATACTGAGTTCTAATTAACAAAGTGATTAGGATGTGCAGCCCTGTGGCAACGGCACGAGGTGGGAATTCAGAGAAGCCAGGTGTGAGGCGTCCTTCCTACCACGGCTGCTCTGCAGCCTGGCTTCGGGCGCGTGGCAGCCTCCTGAGGTCCCCTCTGGGATAGAATGGAAATCACATATGCCATGTCTGCTTCCAGTGTCTGCTATGAGGCCAGAATAGTATAAATAACTTTAGCAACAACATAAAGAAACAAGAGAGCACTGTGAAAACTATGCTGCGTGATACACTTCAGGGTGATTACTAATTTACTTTGAAGAGGTTCTGCACCTGTTTTTTGAAAATAGTGCATGCTTTTTCTATATCATCCTAGAACAGAACTGCTAGAATTTAGAAGGTTTGGGATTTGGTAGTGTACGACGACGAGAAGGACATGAAGGGAAGGCTGCGCCCGCCTGGGCCTCCGCAAAAGGAAAAAGACTAAGTGGGCTAAATGAGAGAGGCAGGCGAGAATAGGATGATTCAAAAGGCCACTGGACAAAGAGAATTTAAGCTGACCCCGTCTGCCCCCTAAATTTTCTGTTAAGACAGTGCAGATGTTCCCCGAGCAGACACCCATGGTGGGAGGGGAGGGAGTGGGGAGATGGCGTCTGGACAAAAAGTGCTGCTGGGAAGAGAGGGGCTTATGTCCCTGATGTCTGGAGGGCAACACGGGAGTCTCCAGTCTTTCTCTCAAGAGCAATCTGGTCCATTCCAGCCTCCTACCCACCCCCCCTTTCCCCTGGGCAAGTGTGTAGGAGCCTGCAGGATTAGTTAGGTGGGGAGACAGATCAGCTACACATTCTGATGCACAAGATTCGAAAATACTAGGATAGATAATGTGCTTAGTAAATACACTTACAGATGCCCATCTCCTTACTCAGGTGCAACAGCTGATCCTAGACTAGACCCTGTCCTGAAGGGAAAAAGTGCCATAGAAGCATCATGTCAACAGACAAAAGTGGATAATGGAGAGCTGACTAGACGAAAATACCATATCACTGTTAAATTTACTTAAGTTGGTAACCGTGCTGTGGTTATGTGAGACAGTACCCCTCTTCGTAGGAAACACTCAGGGAATTATACAGCATTAGAGGGCCATGATTTGTGTACCTTACCCTCAACTGATTAAGAATACAATGGCCTATTTGTGTCTGTACATGCAGAGAGAGAGAGGGGGAGGGAGGGAGGGGCAGACGGGGGGCGGGGAGAGAAAGGAGGAGAGCACCAGAAATATACAAAAAAAAGATGCAAAAAATTAAGAGATGGATCTGGGTAGAGAGTATATGGGTTTTGTACTATTCTTATGCTTGCAATCTTTCTGTTTGAAGTTATCTCCAAATAAAAAGTCAAGAAGAAGAAAAAGAAGGAGGGGAAGAAGGAGTGGGGAGGGGGGAGAGGAGGAGGGAGACAGAATGCCTCCGAAACAGTGGTTTGGAATGAATGATCACTGAAAGGAGCGATAAGTGGAGTGATCAGTCTTCAGTTAGTTTTGCTTAAAACAAAAAAAAGTACTTTAAAAGATACCAAGACAGTGAAAAGGCAATCCACAGAATGGGAGAAAATAGCATTCGCAAATCATAGATGTTATAAGGTTTAGGAACCAGAACATATAAGGAATTATTACAACTCATAATAAAAACACAAATAACCCAATTACAAATGGGCGAAGGATTTGATTGATCTTCCTCCAAAGAAGAAATACGAATGACCGATAAGCACGTGAAAACATGCTCACCGTCATCAGGGAAGTGAAATCTGAACCACAGTGAGACGTCACACACACTAGGGTGGCTACAATCGGAACAATGGACAACACCAAGTGCGGCCAAGAATGTGGAGGAACTGGAGTCCTCATACAATGTCGGTGGGAATGAAAAATGGGGCAGTCACTTTGGAAAACAGCCTGGCAGTTCCTCAGGAGGCCAGACACAGGATTACCACATGACGCAACCATCCCCTCCTAGGTGCACACCTGAGAGAAATGAAAACGTATGTCTAAGCAAAAACGTGTGCATGAGTACTTGTAGCAGCATAATAGCCCCAAAGAGAAATAACCTAAGTGTCCATCATTTGGTGAGTCAGTAAGTAGACTGGTCCGTCCATACAATGAAATACTGTTTGGCAGTTACTGAAAAGAGCCAGAATGTAAAGAAAGCCCTTTCTGCTGCATGGCGATGTGTCTGTCTGTGACCCCTCGAGCTGCAGCAGCCTTCTTTCAAATGTGAGGAGTGCTGGCTAAGGACAAAGGAAATATGAGACAATATGCTCAGAATGACAAAACAGTCAGAAGGAACTTGAGCCCTGAAGACCGTCTCTGAGCAGAAGAATTAATCAAACTTGCATTTCCCTATTAGAGGACATTTTATTATATGACTTTATAAATCTTTCTTATTAGGACAGTTATGTTATGAGAAGCTTAAAACCAAAAAAGAACTAACCATAGGCTACAGGTTATGAGGAATAAGGAGCAGAGATATTGCAATGGCGACAAAACTGGCATTTACACACAGTTCCCATCAAATGAATTAATGGCCCAAGTGACCGCTGTTCCTTCTGAGTTAACTCCTCAGATGCTTGGTTCTGAGGCTGCATCAATTTAGCACAGGTCAGCCTAAGAAAAGCTAGTCCAGAAAGTCAAACTTGGGGGCCATTTGGAGGAGAGCAAAAGGAAGCATTTGGTTCTGAGGAAACCATTTCAGGTTGGTCCCATTTGCAAACACAGAGGCAGCAAAATTGAATCTCACAGATATGACTGAGGGAGGTGGCGTGAGAGGTAAGCAGGGGACCAGGAAAAAGGCAGTCTGGGTATGAGACCCCTTTAAGAAAATAAAGAAAAAGAAATGAGGTCTGTACTGAAAAAGCCCAGCCATTGTTAATATAATGAGAATGATTTGTGCAACATCAATGTAACCTGGCAGCCAAGGAGAGTGGACTGGAATGCACATGCGTGAACAATGACAACTTAACTGTACTAGTGAGTGGGGGCGGCAGACACCCTTGAGTGAGCATGTGTATTGTGTGACCCTCGCATTCAAAATGACTGAGAGAGCAGAGCAACGAATCTGCATCAAATTTTGCCTTAAGCTTGAACATTCCTCCATGGAAACTATTCTGGTGATTCAGAAGGCCACAGCTATGGGCAACTGGTGATTGGCAGCTTTATCACAACATGCCCACTCATGCATCATGTCTCACAAGCAGTTTTTTGGCAAAACACCATATCACCCAAGTGACTCAGCCCCCCTATAGCCCAGATTTGGTGCCCTGTGACTTCTGGCTTTTCCCAAAACTAAAATCACCTTTAAAAGGGAAGAGGTTTCAGACTATCGATGAGATGCAGGAAGATATGACCAGACAGCTGATGGTGATTGGGAGAACTGTGTGAGGTCCCGAGGTGCCTACTTTGAAGGCAACTGAGGCGTCATTGTCCTGTGTACAATGTTTCCTGTATCTGTATCTTGTATCTGCTTCAATACATGTCTCTATTTTTCATATAATGTGGCTGGATACCTTCTGGACAAACTTCGTATTACTTGGCAATAAAAAATGAAATACACATGCTATAATGTGGATAGACCTTGAAAACATTATGCTAAGTGAAGGAAGAAACCAGTTACAAAAGATTATATACTATATGATTCCATTCATATAAAGTCTAGAATAGGGAAGTCTATGGGGACAAAAAACAGATAGTGGTTGCCTGAGACAGAGGGCCAAGGGAGGACTGGGGGGTAATGCCTAAGGTATATGGGGTTTCTTTTGGGGGGTAATGAAAATGTTCTAAAATTGATTAGTGATAGTTACATATCTTTGAGAACACACTAAAATTCACTGAATTGTTCACCTTAAAAGGGTGAATTTTATGGTATATGAGTTCTATCTCAATTTAAAAAATTGGTCTTATTACTATTTTTAAATAAAGTGCAAGAGTCATCTCATCTATAGTAAGAGGTCATTAAAAGTTCATGACATTGGGCTTACGTAGGTCATTAAATTATGACAACTTTCAACATCTGATCTTCACCTCCTAAAGAGGAGGGTACCTGAGGCCCAGCCTTCACCCATTTCTGAAGTTTTCATAGGTTCAGGAACAGCACACAATTTCCCCAGGTTCATTATCTATGCGGATAATAATTTAACAGTTCGGCAACTGCTGACTGACTGCCAAGTTCCAGAGCCTGAAAACTGGGGATTCGCTGAAGAGTAAGACGTGGATAATACTCAAGGGCAATCAGGTCCATTCCAGCCTCCTACCCCCACTCCCCCTTTCCTGTGGGCAAGTGTGCAGGAGCCTTAAGGGTTAGGTGGGGTAGAAGAGATCATCTGAGAGAGCCCTGAAGGATCTCACAACTTATTGGGAAGATTGGTTACAAAGGAGACTAGCGTTTAATGCTAAGAAGCTCTCCCCCCTGCTCTGGAATGTGAAGCAGGCAGCAGGAGCTGGAGTCTGACACGGGCTGGGCTAGATCCGAGGGTATGTCAGCCATGCCCGGTACCCTTAGCCATCTGCATGGGATCTCCAGGCCCACTCAGAGGTCCACAAGGCTCTCGAAGTCAAGAGAAGTAGAAGAGAGATGGAAGGTGTGGCCATCATTTTCCCCCATTCACTATGGTGGAGTGCAGCACAGGCCTGGGGTTCTCAAAGCACAGAGTGGCTGCTCCCAGGGCTAAGCCTGCCCTCAGGCTGTTTGGGTTTCCCTTTCCTGTCAGCCCTGGGGAGACAGAGCAGTTCCAGGAAAAACTGGGAAATTTCTTTTAATCAGGGAGCATTGTTGAGGAAGCAATCTATGGAGGAAAGAAATTAATGGATCAATGAAGAATATAAAATGCCTTGGCCTTCCTGGTCCACACAAAAAATGGAAAACGTGAATTTTTCTTCTCTGGTAAAACTCCCGATTGGGAAGGAAAATTGTCAAAGGTACAACTTGCAAAGAGCTGCTTCTACCCGGGCTTTGAGACCAAGCAGGTTCTGCCTGGACGACGGGTCTGACCCCCTAGGTCCTCACGAGGGTCTTTCTGATCTAGCTTTTCAACAAAATGACACCGCACTCCAAAGCCCACAATAGTGCCGCACTTCTAAACAAAGATAAATTTAGGACACTTCTTTGTCTGGCATAAAGCATTCTTTAAAAAATTAACTGCTTTTTAAAATCCCAGACACACCAATTCAGATCCAACTATCAGGACAGCATCACAAAGAAAAAAATGTCTTTATATATATACGTTTTCTCTTAAATTACACAAGCAGTTTTGACAGGGGCTATTTTGTGACATGAGTGAAGAAAACAAATGGGAAACAAAGTCTTCAAAATCTGAGGGGAAAGTATTTAAAAACTCAGTAAATTTTGTTCTAATTTTCTTATACACCAGACTCATTAGCAGTGTTTTTAAAAAATTGCACCTGAAAAGCAATATTCATACACAATTTTTGTCATCTGCTTCTGAATTTGTTCAACAAGGAAATCATTTAAATGTAAGAGTTATAAACAAGCACTGTAGCTAATCTCTCTATAAAAATGGACTGAGTCTTAAAGATGGAATCAGCAGCCAAGTAGCGACAGCCAGAACCCCCATATTCTGATTACAGTGAATTCCTTCCCTCTGTACCAAGCTGTCTTCAGGAACCTTACCCTGGTTTCAGAAGTAAGTTTCCCACAGGGAAAGGCAGCAAGTAAGCAAATAAAACCATCCCCATTTTTCCTTTATTAGTCTCAGTATATAGTTTTGATAATTTGATCTTTTAAAAGACTTTTTTAATGACTAAGTTACCATCTCTGGAGGGAATTAATGGTTGCTTTTGGGAGTTTGCCTTTCTCAAGTCACAGTTTACAAAATGACAGATTCATCTGATAGTTTAAATTGTGTGAACAGGTGACAGAATCATTCCAGATATTCATTCCTGTGCTATTCAACCCGACAAAGCCTTCAACTGCAGGCTGTCACTAACGCAGGACACCGCTGAGGCAAGCACAGGCCCAGGTGTAGGGTTTTAACTTGTCAGGTCAGGCCTGATATTTAATTCCAACTTGTCTTACAAAACCAAGGCGTGTATCTTAGGGTAAGCTAGATGGGTAAGAGTTCTTTCATGTCAAGACACAAACTGTTAATCTCTGAAGCTTAAGTTTTACCAACAGCCCGTGAGGAACAGGCTTTTGGGACTCTGACAAACATAGCTGTGCCCCTTTGCTGGCTACTACAGAAATCTGAATACACACTTGGGTACAATTACTGTTACCCGGGAATAAATGTGCAGGTTCTGCATGCCGGCCTGGAGGGAATTACGGAACCTGACAGAATTGGAAAGCTACCTCCGTATTCCCACAAGGCGGGTGGAAATAACCTTCCTCCCCTCAGACACTGCACAGTTTAGGGAAGGAGTCACTGTCAACAACGGGAGTTCGCAGCCTTCACAAACGCTACGGGCTCATTAGCTCTCACTGAGGAGGCCGGGGAGCGCGGTGGAAAGCTGGCCGGGGCCTGGAGAACTGAACTCCAGGACTGTGTGAGACTTTGCAAGTCCAGCCCTGACAGTTACCTGATCAAAGGCGGTACAGGAGCACTGAGAGGGAAGGGAAGGAGGAAGGGGGAATTGGCTTTCAGATGCTTTAAAGTAAAATAATCCAGCATGTTATCCTTTACACCTGCTTCTCAAAAGAACAAAAGCACAAGATCCACTCTCAATACAGGTCACTCAGGTTCCAGAAGATGCCATTGTGTCTAAGCCTCTCCGCCTGGACAACATGATCCTCTAAACTGGGGGATTAAAGGGTCTTGGGGCACTTCAGCAGCAATAAGCTGGACAGGGCCTCCGGATTTCCTAATGCTTAAGATTTTATCTTCTGAAAATTTCTGAGACACAGTATTGCAGAAGGTCCCATTTGTTCCACGGTATTTCGGGTTTCTGTATTTGTCTCTGTTTATTTTCTTCCTACTGTTAGTGTTTGAAGCCACAGAAATTTAAAAGGGCCAACACCATTTGCCATTTTTATATGTCAACATCCAATATAGAAATTCGTGAATTCAAATAATGGGAAATGAGTAAATGATGCAATTACTTTTTAAAGAAATTGTCATTTTTCATTCAAATATATGTCTAATATGATACCAAAATGTTCCTTCAAATAGTTCCTTTTATGAGAAAATAAGTAAGGGTTTCTACAAACACATCAATTGTCTCTACGTAAAATCTTCCGAAGTGTTGAAAAGTGGTACTTTCTTTAGGTGTTAAATATCTTCCATTATATTTCTAATCTTTGCTCAAAATGTGAAAAAGTTTGAAATCCACATTCCAAATTCACATCCTAAAACCAAACACTGGAAATCGGATTTCCTAAAGAAACAAACAAACAATAAAAAAAACACCTTGGCTAAATCCCTTCCTCTTCCCAGATGCGTTATTTAGGGTTGAGTACAATTAAGAACGGCACCAGGTGTGTTTATTAAGTTTGGTTATTCAATAAAATGTTGGTTATTCATACAATCATTCACATTGTTTACAAATGCTGAGGTTTCAAAGACACCGAACATGCAGAAGAACCTTAAGTCTTGGCTGAACTCGCAAAATTCTTCAGTCAGAGACATCAATCCCCACCAGCGACAGATTTCGGACTCTCACGAAATACCACTGTTTTATCATTCATCATGTACCTTTGCTAAGAGGAAAATCCTTAGGCAGTTGGCAGAATAAAAATGCATTGGGTATTGACAGTCACAATAGAACCTGGGGATGACAGAACTGTTCCCAAATCTCACTCATTCTTACAACATAATTCTCTTAAACGGTTGCCCTTATTAAAAAGGATTAAGGGCCTGCCAGGATAATTTCCATTCGACCCAAGGCACCCTTTCAAAGTGGGGCTAAGAGTCACTGCCAATGGAATGTTCCAAGCTGGTGACATTTCAAACAGGCTTTCAAGGTGCTAACAACGGACCTCCCTTCAGTTCCGCCAGGGCACTCACTCCCGGATTTACCCTGGAGCCAAAGGGCACACCATTCTCCAAGTCCAATTCAATTTGGTCTAAGTCTTGAAGGGAAGGTCGTTTTTCTGTCTTACTAAGAGGCCCAACGTCCTTGCTCTCTTTCTCAAAAGATCTATAAATCACAGTGTGAGTAGACAAATTTTCTAAATGTGATATAACGCTCTACACATATGTAATATATTTCTTCATTTCTAAGACATAAATTCTCCCCACCACTCCCGCACACACTTTTTAATGTTCCTGAAATACAGATGTCTGGCAAAAACACGGCAGTTTAACACGGTAGGACTGTTCACCCCTACCCTCCCAAATTTAGCGATAAGTCGTCACGTAATGGAGGAGGTAAATTATTTAATGCATGAGATCGTTGAAAACAATCCATCTAGATTAAGTCCTATCAATCTAGTTTTAGCCACAGGCCATTAGTTTGGTACCTAACAAATAAAGAATTTCAGGGTGGAAATGAAACCATTTTTCCTTCTAAAAATAGGCTGATGTTTTACTTCTCGGATGACTTGCTTTTGGTTCCGCTTTCTACGAACAGAGAATCCAGGTACGCTGTTAGCTTTCTGTACTCACAGGATTATAAATCAAACATGGAATCAAATCAGTGATAAGCACATAAGAAAAGAACTGACAATATCAAAAGGTATATGCCCCTCCCGAGTCATTGGTACAGTTCCCTTTATAAGTAGTGTAGGTATATAGTTAGAATGTCTGTAAACAAAGCATTAGTTTCCGGAGTACGTGATCTTTATTTCTGAATTTTATTTTCTAGGTAATGACGTCCAACACATCACTTTACATGCAGTCAATGACCTGTAAACTAAAACTCTGATGCACAATATACGTTTCTTCTAGTGAGGATACAAATCAAAGTGGAGCTACACAAGTGTTTTTCGCTACAGTTCCAAAAGGCAAATTAAAACAGTTTCTCTGGGAAACAACGTAGCCTTTTATTTCCTTTAAATGCCCAAAGCACTTTGTGCAAGGAAGCTATACAGCATCCACTTAAATGCCTGCAGTCTGTCTGACTCAAAGGGAAGCACTCCTCAGCCGAGCGGGGAAGAGTGCAGGCTCCAGGGCCCTTGTGCCAAACCCTGGTGCGTTGTTCGCCAGCCCCCTGGCCCTGGGCAGGTGGCTCCTTGGCTTCTCCGAGCCTCCAAATGCCCGTGGAGACCTACGATCAGGTCAGTGAACAACTCTCCCATCTTCGAGGTCTTTGGGAACCCGACTTGATGTCTCCTAGTACTATAACCATGAAACTTAGAACCCAAAGGTGCTAAAGTGTTCTTTTCAACATTCAACCTGGAGGAGAATGTATAAACTAAGAACTCTTCATGCAAGAGTTCCAAGAGCAAAATCTCCTCAACACAACTAAGGGGAGAGATTATGGGAAAGTGCCTTATAAAAGAAGCATCACCCACTGCAGGTGATCCAGCTCCCCAGTTTGGGACATCCTACTTCTAATTCTGATGCTTAACCAAATTACTGGTTTCCATTAACATTGCAGCTTATTCGAGACAAAAATGTAAATTAAATAATAAACTGAAATCAAAAGTTTGTTTGTAAAAGCTAAGTTACATGATAAAACATGTCCATGTCTACTGGGTCCTCAAAAAAAAAAGAAAGACAATCTTTAAAGACCGGATACCTTAAGTCTCCCTAAAATCTGCAAGAGTTTGGATCTAAAACACCTGAACACATTGCAGATCTTTTAAGAATCTGCAAGGAATATGGTTTTCTGGTAGCAAGGCAGCCAGACAACACACACGATTTTCTGAAATTGTGAACAGTGCCTCTGCAGACTTCATGATGATTTACATTTAATGGACACTCACTACAACATTAAGGGTTCCTGAGCCCCTCTCCTGTTATCAATTAACCTGTCAGCTTGATATTCAGCTCTAATTAGGTAAATCCTTTTTTAATGAAAAGATTATGTCTTAAGTGGTCTGCCAATTCCAGGGCTGTTGGCAACGACAAACTAAGCTCCACAAAAAAAGGGGAAGAGAATCTTTAAATTCCAACGGAATGCAGAGCTTCCAGAGCTCACCTGGCTCTCTGAATGACAATCATTTACTGAGAGGATACAAAGCACAGAGAACACGCTGCACTCTGATGCCCCCGCCGCTCGCTCCTCCTCAGTCATTCTGCACAGGTGGCCTCTTCCCAAAGCAGCGACTGCCAAGTAACCGAGAAAAACGGCTAGTGAACTGGACTCATCCCTTATAGCCACGTGGGAGCAAGAAGAAAAAGGGCTTTAAAAAAAAATTAAAAAGTAATTGGATAACAAGAACATTATAAGTATTAACTACATTCACAATGTAGGATATTGTATAAGGCAATCAGTCTGGACTCCTCAAAAAGTCAATGTCATTACAAAAATTATAAAGGTATGTGTGGTGGGCGATGGGAGATGGATTGATTTCAAGAAGCTAAACAGACATATCCGCCAACTGTGTGACCCTGGCTGGGTTCTGGATCCGAAAAAGAAGAAAAGCCCGCTAGTTAAACACGTACGTGTGTGTGTGTGTACGCACACACTTTGGAAACAAGGGAAGTTCAACTTGAGATAAAATTATGGCACTGCCGTAGACTTTCCCAGATGTGGTACAGACACCGAGGTTGTGTAGAAAAGTACAGGAAATTCATACTGAAGTACCCTGACACCTTTCACTTTGCACCGATTTCCTCAGTACTGGAAAGCTCTCCACAACGAGCCTGTGTGAGCCACGCGGGGCCCTAAGCTGTGCAACTTAAGGTGCTGGGGCCGAAACCACTCTGAATGCACTTCCTCAGCTGCCAAAACCCCAGTGGCAAACTGGCAAAACATTAAGAATTGGTGGGTCTACTAGGTGAAGGGTATACAGGTGTTCATTGTCCTCTTTTCAATGTTTTCTGTAAATCTGCAATTTTGCAACGTAACATTTCTTTTCAAAAATTCGGAGAAAAAGTCGTAAGTGATGAAGAAAACAGACCACGGCCCAGCAGACCTGAAGTCACTATGTGGCTGCTCCATCAGACCAGGAGCCACGTCCGTCTCCGAGAGCCCTGGTCCTAGTGCAGTCTTGGGCACAAAGAGGCAGCCAGACATCTATCTCATCGGTGGGCGAGAGGGTGCACGAAAGAAGTCCTGGCCTTGACACATGCCAATCGTGTGGCCTTCAGCAGGCCTCTCTCTGAGCCTCTGCACAGCAGCTACAGTACCAGCCTCGCAGGGCCCTGGTACCCATCAGAGAGAATGAACACGAAGGGCCCAGCTGAGCGGTGGCCGTGTTCCTGGGACTCAGCAGGTGCTGTTGTTACTATGTAACTGAATTTCTTAGAAATCCCTGGTTGAAAACTGCAAGTGGTTTTGGTTTTCAACTGGCATCGTCCAGATTCATGCACGCAGTGAGCTCGGGGAGGTGTAGTGGCTGCTTCCCCCGTTCGTGCACGTTACCTCAAAGACACTCCTTTCCTGATCGCTCATTAAAGACTCCTCCACTTTGTCAGACCCGAGCTGTTTCCTCCTGTCATCGGCTGTCATGGGACACATCGTTTCTATCCAGAGAAGTGTGAGCTTGAACTGATTTCCTCCAGAGCGGGAAGCTCTTCCCAAAAAGCCTGTTTTAGCAAAGGAGAGCCACACCCTAAGGTGCTGGGGTGGAAACCACTCTGGATGGACTCCCTCAGCTACTGACACCCCAACAGCAGTTCTACGAGAGTTAACGAACTTGGCCTGGTGAGAAATGGGAAGAGAAGGGATTCCTTTGGGAAGAAGTGTGGTGGTCAGGATAACAAGAGGGTGTGTGTGTGTGTGTGTGTGTGTGTGTGTGTGTGTGTGTGTGTGTGAGAGAGAGAGAGAGAGAGAGAGAGAGAGAGCGAGCATGGACAGGAAGAAGATGCCTAGCAACCACTTTCCTCTCAGCGACACCCTTCAGACGTGTGAAGGAAGACACTGCTGAAAAGGTCTGAAGCAGCTTTCTCAGCCATTTTCTCCCCCCGCCCCCACCAAATAATCCCAAGAGACTGTCCAGGCCGACTTGTGACGCTGAGACTGGAGGGAAAGACCTGACGCTCACACCCGCACGGTACCCCCGAGGCAGCGGGAGTACTCACCACTTCCGCGAACTCTGGAGTCTGGCGACCATTAAGAGCAAACAAAGTTAAGTTTAGATGTCAATAAATCCTCCTGTCAGCTGATGGCATTAAAGAAAAAAATGGCTTCAGGTCGAACTTTCGATCTGCCTACACTAAATTCCACGGGGTAAGGCTTCAGATTTGGGCAGGAAAGGCTTTCGGATTGCTTTCTAAACCGGGGGAGGAGAGCCGCGAAGGCCAGGGAGAGGAAGGGGGTGATGGGATGTCAGGCCAGAGCAGGAGGCCGGGGCTCCCCTATGAGATGGAATGCCATCTACTACCTACTTTCCTGGGTAGGCGCATGAGCTTTACCGCTGATTATCCGGTCAGCAGGCTCAGTCCAGCTCTTAAGTAACACCATCCTAAATTACCTCCGGGGATGAGAACAAACCAGCAGGAAAAAAGTCCTAGGATTTCACCTTGTGGGGCACTAGATTTTCCACTTGTTTTTAAAACCTGTTTTACCCTGTTTTACAGAATAACAGTGATACAGTTATCCCTACCTGCTCCTGTCCAGGCCCCTCCAGGCTCTTCGAGAAAAGGATTAGGCGTTTCTCTGGTGTTAGGGGCCCTCTCTAGCTAAGCAACCCTAAACAAATACTTCAGAAGATGATACTCTTGTCCACACTGTACATTCCTTCTAACTAGACAGGCATTTGGGGAACTCTGCGGACGGCACTGTCTGGTGTGTGCGGGCAGGGGGCTGGTCAGCTTGGAGTGAGGAGAAAGTCCTTACGGAGGCACATAACCTTGTGCAGCTTGCTCAGCCTCTCTGTGCCTCAGTTTCCCCAGAGTCAAATGGTGTTAGCAGTACTATTTACGTCAACAGGTGCCATGAGGATTCCATGAGTTAATCCGTGGAAAGTGATTAGAACAAAGCCTGGCTCATAGTTAAGTACTCAGTAAATGTTAGCTCCCTTCACCAGTGGATTAAGGCACTTTAACAAACTGTGAAAGAACCTGGATTATCCCTAAAATGAGCCTGCGGACAGCCCAGGGCTAAGCCTGTTGTCCCGAAGTAGTAAGAACGGTCTGTTTCCTTTTCAAGAGTGTCCTGGTCTGGACAGTGAGACGGTCACCTTCAATACTGCTTGGGGGATATGCAACCGCAAGGTATTTTGTAGGAAGGAGGGATGAGAGAAAGACATCCAAAAAGGTTTATTTCTTTAAGTACCTAAAACAGAAGCAGGGCTACAGCTGTTGTTCGTAATTTCGGGTTATTGTATTGTTTGCTTTTTAAGCTAAGGGAACTCTTAAGAGACTGAAGGAAATAAAAAGCCAGCAGGAAAGGAAAGACTGAGGGGTGAGCCAGGATGGAAAAGTCAGACTAATTTGGGAAGCCAGCCAGGGGAGGAAGAAGGCAAAGGCCCCAGCTCCCTCTTGGTCAAGAGGAAGAGACCTCCTGGGTCTGGAAGAGGAAACGGAAGCTGTTCCCCAACAGAGGACCTCGGTCTTCCCCAGAAAGGCCTCAGGCGGGCTGGGCTGGGGTGAGGTGGAGGCAGCACAGGGCCCTACGGATGGAAGAGCGAGGGTGGGAGTGGGCCCAGGGCAGTCACTTCAAAGACAGTGAATGAATGAAGGAGGGAACGGGAGGGTGGGAGGTTGGTCTATCAGGGTGCAGGATGGCTGTGAATGCAGCCCAACACAAAATCGTAAATTTACTTAAGACACTATGAGATTTTTTTGTGATTATGTGTCACAATGTATTTAATGTGTGGCCGAAGACAACTCTTCTTCCAGTGTGGCCCAGAGACACCACAAGGTGGGACACCCCTGGCAGAGGCTTTCAGAGTGCAGCTGAGGCCGGAGCACAAATGTACACAGAACCACCAGCCCAGTGATCTGCTTTCTTCAGAACACTCAGCAGCCCGGGGGCAGGAATGGAAGAAATAAGATGACTGATAGTCACCGTGGACGGAAGTTGGGAAGTGGGTAGAAGAGGGATGAATGTGGCGAGGGTGCCTTGAAAAAAAAAAACAACGCATTTTAGGGCTCAAAGACCACTGCGTAGCATGTTTTAAAGAAATAAAGATGCTTAACAATGACACTCTGCCCAAAGAGGCATCACTGCCCACAGAGAGTGAAAGATGAGCAGAAGATACAAGTGGGTGGGTGAGGCCTTGAGGCTCTTTGAGGAAGCAAGTCCCACAAAACGTGGGTGAATAGTGGGGACTTCCTGCACTTTTGATATCAGAAAACCCACAGCTGGGCTATCTGGCTTCATTTCAAAACAAAAACAAACAAACAAAAAACACACAAATCAAAAAAAGGCTTAACTAGGGACGAGTGCTATCCCACTGGGAAACCCACCTCCTCTCCCTGCCACAACCAGACACACACCACCAAAGGGCGCCGCAGAAGTTTCACACTTCTCCTTGGACCACTTCCCAGGGTCCCGCCGGCTCCAGCACCCCCCCCACGCCCCCCCCCCCCCGCCTCACCGTGCTCCCTTCCCGACATGTAAGACACCCAAATTCTGGGCTCTCTTAGGATGGGTTTCAGAATTAGTTCTCCCATCTACTCGAGCGAGGCCTTCTCGATCAATAAACTCTTCCTTACCCCCCAATAAAATAAAATGGAAAGTTCTAAATAAGAATTTTAATAACTTCACTAAGACTTTCAGTCATAACTGCTGAAATTCCTGTACAGCTTTTCCAGTTTGATTTTTAATAATCAGCAATATAACTCCCCAATTCTATAAATATAGAAAATCTACTTTTGTGGGAGGTTAAGTTTAAATTTCACACTTCCATAAAATTAAGTGTCTAAATATATCTGGCCTGTGCTGAAAGTGAGGACGTTCCCCATTCTGCTCTCCCTTGGTTCCCAGGCTAGAACCGCAGAGTCAGTACTTTCACCTAAATATAATGCTAATCGTTCAGGCTCAATGAGGGGCTGTGTTGTCAACAGGAGGCATTTTTCAATTCAGCAAACAAAGCTCCTGCCCCCGCCCCCGAGGGCTGGGCTGGCACAAGTAGAAAGAGCAGAAGGCTGGGAGACCAGGAGTCTGGGACACAAGAACTGGCTGTCACCAGTCACCAGTCACAGGACAGTTTTCCCACAAGTGAAATACCTATTTGGCTGGGCTGCTGCCTGAGTTAAACAAACAGCACATGAAACTCCCTGGCACACTGCAGGCACTCAGCAGATGTGGGCCGCCTCCCGGTCGTTTCCGGGAGAATGCCCAGCGCGGGTCGTCAGATCATCTAACAATGCCAACTGAGTTGATGAGTAAGACCCAAAGTTCTCCAAACTGTCTTTAGTTGGGTCACTTAGACCCTCCCGTTATAACAGACATTCCAAGGTTTGAAATAGACGGTACGTTTTAGCTCACTAGGTTCGACAAACAGAAACTGAACCCCTATTTTATGCAAAGTACCCTGCTGATCCCCACGGGAGAGCTGGCAGGAGAATTCAGAGAAGAGGGTGAAACAGCCGCCTCTACCACTCTAGAGAGCGAGGCAGCTCGCAGGAAGTGTTCCAGTCCTGGGAGGGCGAGGCTTCCTGGAGGACGGGCATTTGAGCAGAGCTGTGAAGGACAGGTATGACTTTAAATTCACACGCACGTTGTGTGTCTAAACCCATTTGATGAGGCTCTTTCAGAGAGCATTCTCATTCTTAGGCATTTCGTCCTTTCCACTGATAAACACAAACCACTGAAGAAAGGCTCAAAAAATTAAAAACACAGGTTAGATCGATTGTAAGAAAAATGTAAACAGAGAAGAGTATGGACGTAATAATAAAATTCCTAGAAGGGTACCAACTTCTGGCTCTGAGGACTTGCAATTCAAAGGAAAGAATGAAACATTTATCTTGCTTCTCCCTTGATTATATTTGGGGAAGACCAAAGAGCTCTAGTTGATGGAGGAGAGCTCCGTTATACGGACTTCAGCCAGGAGATGCGGAGGGACTACAGAAGAGCCACCCTTTTGCCACCTCTGATGAAATACGGGACTAGGCAACTGTCAAAAGCGGATGGAACCAGCAGAGGAAAGCTGGTGGGGAACTTGACACCATGGGTTTCAGGCTTCCACAACCAGAACTCACTGAACAGTCTCGGCATCACTAAAACTGAGACCTCTGGACATTGTGGGTACTCGAATGTGAGGCGACACACAGCTCTCGGCAACGTCTGTGGTGTTTACTTGCCAGAAAGTCTAATCGGAATCTAGTCGAGGCTCTAGGGCCAAACTCTCATCATAGGCAACGTGAGGGACAGAGGAACAAACTAAATGACAGCCCAAGGGCTTCCAGAATGAGGAACTGTCTGCAAAACAGCTGACCTGGTTTCTACGACAAGCCACTGACTTGAAAAGAATGGGAGGCCAGGGAGAGGGTGGAAAGCTCTCAATTAAATTAAGTAATAGGTGACCCGAGTGTGTATCCGGGTGGGGACACATTATGGAAGGTGACACCGGGAGACAACTAGGGAGCTGGGATTATGGCCGGGACTGGACGACACTGGGGAATCACTGCACGTTCGGTTGGACTGTGACGACAGAATGTGGTTGTGGAGGAACACACTTTAAAGAAACATGTCCCTGAAGCATGTGTGACTGAAGCGACCTGTTGCCTGACATGTGCTTTAAAATCAACAACAAAGAAAAGAGAATAGATATCCCCCTATCTGTCCCGTCACCTGCAAACAACTGTGGCAAAAGCTGGTAAATACGAATCTGGACAATGGGTACACACGAGGGTTCATTCTCGTGGTCTCTATGTTTAAGTCAAACAACTTCCATGGTTTAAAAAGCCCCTGGTGTGGATGCATTATGCAACTGAGTTCACTTTCATAGGTACATTTCATTTCACACGTAAAGACACATGTCCTAAGACTGTGAGCTGATTCCCAATTCAGATAGTCACCCTTGGAAAAGGCATGTAAATCTGGAAAGCTTTACCACACACGAATCCCTAAGTGTGCCCCTGGGACCAGAAGCGCCAGCATCTCCTGGTTCGTTGTTAGAAACACACGTCCTTGAGCCTCATCTAAGATCCACCGAATCAAAAGCTCCGGCGGTGGCACCCAGCGGTCTGCGTGCTAACAAGATAATTCAGGTAATTCTGATGCAGGCTCAAGCTTGAGAACCACAGGTTTCACACGTCCTGTTCTGGGGATGCCTATTATTGAGGGACACCTTAAAAAGCTTTCACATTCAGGGGACTTGCTAAAATGTCTTCCGGAATTACAATTTTGGGACAAAGCCAATGTAGGTGTAACTGGTAGCCTTAGTACTTTACAATAGTTTGCACAGAAGGGAAAAATATTTTAAAACATTGCTGTCCATTATTCTACAATCCCGGCTTTTGCAGTTTAATAAGGAAGCCACACGGTACTTTGGTTACAAGAGAGATACTGGTAATCACAGCACCTTGCTCGGTAGGTGTGTGTTTTGTGCTGTGATAACCCTTCATACAGATGGCAAGCGGGCATTGGTGATGTAGCATCTGCCAACCAGGAACTAAATAGGACAGTTTGTCTTTGAGAAGCAGTTGAGCAAGTTAGCTCAGCTGGTTATAGTGTAACACTGGCCCAAGGTCATGGTTCCAAACTCCATTCAGATCAGATAGCTTCACTTTATACTGTAGCCCTGAAAACAGGCCTCGCATCTGCCAGCCACCCTGTCCACCAGGCTGGAGAGAGCGGAAGAACTGGAAATCCTCGGCGACAGGCAACTGAGTCCAATGGTAGGTCCACAGTGCTGCTTTCAACAGGTCCGGTGCATCTGGTATTACAAATAAACACAAAGGCTGCCTGACAATGAACAGACCTACTCCCTGCTTGCTAAGAGCCTGGACTTCACTGAGCAATCCGTGTATGATCTCATGGAGCACTTACAGAAACCCCGCTGTCCAAACGTTCTCCTTGCAGCCAGACCAGTGGCTACCTGCATCAGAACCTCCCGAGGATTTGTTCGAGACAGACTGCTGGGCCACGCCCCCAGAGTTTCTGGTTGTATAGATTTTCCCCTTCTAACAGTTCCTCAGGGGATGCTGGCCTTGCTGGTGGAGGGACCGCACTTTGAGAACCACTGGTCTAGACCCGATCTTGCACCGAATTCCAGCTGATCGACTCCCGTTTAGTAGAGACTTTGCCTTTTCCACTAAAACTCAGTACTGGTCCCGGAAACCAAACACGTGACACATGAAGATGATGAGGAGGGCCCAGAGGCGAACTGCAAAATCCTTTTAGTGAATTCTTTAAGTCAGCTGGGCTGGGCACTGGACGGGCAGCATTGCTGTGGACCGATCCGCAAAAAGCTGACACAGTATTTCTGTAGCCGTGTCTCAGATGAGCCCTAAGAAATTAAAGATAGGACCTCTGTGTGTGTGTGTGTGTGTGTGTGTTAAGGCCGGCTTCTGACACAACACTAATGGTGACCAGTACTTGAGACTCCTCTCTCAGCAGTCTAGCTTACCTGGCCCCTTACACAGCTCCTCTGCCAGCCCCCGCCCTCCCCACTCCAGGATGTCAATTGTTCACCTGTGTGGAAATGACAGCTGCTTGTCACGGTGTACATGAGAGGCCTCACTTGCAGCAGTAACTAGCATGCCATTTCCAAGGCTGTCATTCTCTGGTGTCAGCACAACCCACTGTTCAAAGATTTGCGCTGACACGAACCAGGCAGCGCCAGGACTGTTATTGCCGTGGACTCCTCTGTGCTCCGACACCGGTGGCAGCTGCTCGGCACCCAGGGTTTGTTTCACCCAATTATTTGTTTGTCACTTGGAAGCCCAGAATGTCGGGCAGGTATTGTGGAGGTATTTTTGGCCTGATGCACAGGCAGAAAGTATAATGAGGCCCTCAGGTGAAGGTCTATTTTGTCAGTTAGGTGCTAGGATGATGTGCGGCAGGAGAAGCCTGAGCAGCAATTAGGATATTTGAATAAGATAAGATACCTGGCAAGATGCTGAGAAGGCTCAGAAAGTCGGCCTTAACTTTTAAAATGCCAAAAAAAAAAAAACCCCTTAGAGTAGGCAATTTTCAAGTTTGTCCTGGAGCTCACACAGAAGGAGGAGGTGGAGGAGCTCTTCCCTCAACCCAGAGGGTCCTGGGAAGGAGAGCTCGAACCCAGGCACCAGTGCTCTGGGGGGCGGCCCTGGCCAGACAGGGTCCATGGCTCATCCACATCGGTTACCCCTGGGTGATGATGCGGAGGCGCAGAACTGGAGAGCCATCCTCTCACCAGGGATCCCCAGCCCGCCCAGCGAAGGCGGGAGTTTCCGCTTCCCATGGGAGTCGAAATCAAACTCATGGGATGTCTAACACCTTGGGAGGAGGCCATCATTATACAGGGCACTGTGGCCCCTACGGCCAACTGCAAAAAACAAACCCACAAAGTTCAGTTTATAGTCTAGTATTTGCCCAAAGCACACAGAAGCCGTGCCCCTGTAGCTAATCCAGGGATTTGTCTCCAAGATCCTCAGTGTCTCATCGGTGACGCTCTTCCTTCCGACAGTTATCGGGCTCAGAAAGAAAGGGAGACAGCCCAGACCAACCTAACTCTCCTAAATAACACAGCATGGATTTGGTAACAAAAGTACCCCAGCTCCTCCTTAAACGCATTCACAATTGCAGCTCGTGCCACCTCTGGGGGGAGCGCCGAGATGCTCAGATATTACTTCTTTTCCTTTACTCTGTAAACAAACCTTTCCCCAACAGGTATGAGAAGACTGTGAATGAGGCTAAAATCCAGCAAACAGCAAGTGTGGTACCGAGGCAATGAAGCGGCCATTATCATCACCTTCTGGCAGGAGCAAAGCAGGAAGGAAGATTGCTTCCGTCGAGAAGGCCTAGATTAACTTTGGAAGAAGCAGAGCTCTGATGGATTGCTTGGTGTATGAGTCTGCTGACAGCTGAAGATGGATGGCGAGGTGGTGACATTTCCTAGATTATCTAGAGTGGTCCATCCAAGCCTCATTTCAATTCACACTGGTAGAATGAGTCAACTACTCCATAAAGAGAGACGCCTCCTGGCAGCTTGTCCCTGGGTGCTCGAAAGCAGGGCCTTGTTCTCCCTATCTGCCCCCTGGCCCCACCCTGCCTGGCAAGGGGTCGGTCATTCCACTTAAGTCAATTACGAAGGAAGGGGCACCTAAGTTCTTTACACAGTGGGGTTTTATAAACATTTATTAAGCAGATAAAACACCTCTTTTAAAACCTCTCAAAACGCAGGCCAGCAGACAAAGACGCTGTATTGTTATTCTTATTCTGCAGGTTAATACCTAACAGCTGGTATTCAAATTGTAGAACCTCGTTCTCTCCCCTCTGCCCCCACCCCTGAGACTCAGCCCCTCTTACCTGTAAGCTCTTCCCTTACAGAGATGGAATCTCCTGGAGAGGAGAGCGGTTTATACGGCCCCGTTCTCGCCCACAAGTTCAGGACCCACTCAGCACTGGCTACAAGGCACCTCTCCTTTCAGAGAGAAGTGTTCACAGTCTCGGTCCCAGCTATCTAGGAAAATGCGTGTCCTCCACACAAGCTTCAGGCTCTAAAAGGACCTAGACACTCAAAAGCAAGCTTCGGCCTTTAGACCCTGATGGATTTTGGAGTCCATCCAACTTTCTCACGTTACCAAAGAGAATAACAAGTCCAGTGGGGTGATCTGCTGGTGGTTACAAGTGGCCCAGCTCCGACTGGAGCCCCGATGCTCCATTCCCACAAGCAGGACTTACTGTGATACCTCCCATCACCTCCCTGGGGTATGCCAACCCGGCAAGAACGCAAACAATCACATCTACCTTGAAGAAACATGGAAAAGGGGGGAAGGGCGATCGATAGGCAATACACAGAACTGTACTGGGCTCCCCCAAATCTTTTCATTAGCTTAATTAACTAACAAAAGTACCCGTTGTTAAGGTGGAAAACTCTAAGGGGGTAGGTTTCGGTCTACCAGTGAACTCAAGTTGGCAAACTCTGTGGCTCCCTTAGGGGCGACACCTTCTGCACTCTAGTGAGAGCTGCTCTGCTTCCGGTTCGCTGACCCATCTGTCCCGCTCACCTCAGACAGCCTTCCTCCTAACGAAGTCTGAAGGCCATTCAGAAAAATTACCATGTGACTTCTTCCCCATGACACCATTTACAAAGTCCCTTTCTGAATTTTAAAATACACTTGAGCTCCTACTTTTCTGGTTGTATGTTTAATGTCATCTGTTCATTGCTCATCTCCCGAGCCTCTTTCATACTCAGTACTCAACAACATTTGCTGAATGAAAGACTAATTTCAATACGGCTTTCACTTTCCGCCAATTGAAGGAATAAATGGAATAAACATTGACGTCATTTACTTAACAGATGACAAATCTGATTTCAGAAGACTCCTTCTGAACCAAAGTCTACAGTTAAAGCTCATGAATAAAGAAGCCTTAAGAGATAAACCCAAGAAGTCCACATTTGGAACATCCAAAACTGATACAAAAGAAGAGGAATGACATGGTTGGGCTTTCAGGAAGAAGAGCTTTACTATGGAAAAGCCTTTCCCGGCTATAAACAGATAATGAGAAAATGATGTAATCTTGGCTAAAATTAGGTTTTAGTGTTACTCTGCTGAGAGATGTGAAAGGTGATAGATAAGAGGGGGAAAATGTTTTCCAAGTGGCTTTTAAAGGCATCCAAATATAACCGCCTCCCACATCAGTCTATTAACAGGCACACTTGAGACATTTCCCTCTTCAAAAGGACTCTTAGAAAAGCAATGATGTGCTCTCAACCTCTTCCTTTATGAGACAAGGTTTATGAGGGTCAGAGAGGCTTTGGGCACCCACACAACACTGCTCCTTATTAGCAGGCCCCTCCCGCGCCCGCCCGAACTGGGCCTCGGGCTGGTGTCACCGGGTGCTAAGGAAGTGCTCTCGTCTGAAAATCCTAAGTCACTTCTAATGACATCTGGCTGAAAATTAAAGATCAGTCCACTTATGGGCACAGGGATGGGCATGGAAGAGTAGGAATGTGGAGCAGTATCATCTTATTAGCCGGTGGGAAAATCAGAGACGCCTCAAGTCAAACCCTGGTGCAGTGCATGCAGTAACCATGACGATTTCAGCCCCACCCGCTCAGACAGTGGTGGACCTTCTTTCTGTGAGGCCAGAGTCCTGGGTGAGACCCTCCACCATCAAGAAAAAGTTCTTCCCAACCTCCAGGGAACACAAAACAGCTCAGGAAAAGCCCTAGGGACTTGTTCTGGCCAATGAGATGGCTGGAAATGCCACCCACCACATCCAAGCTGAAACTTTAAGAGGCATTCCACGGTTCTGACCCTCTCTCCCCTTTCTCCTAGACCAAGGTAACGACCAAGGATGGGTGCTGCTCCTTGAACCTGGGTCTCAGCAAAGACAAGGAGGCCTGCAGCTGGCCCATGGTTGACACTTATAATATGAGACCTTCGTTGTTATGAACCTCCACTGCATGATGGGCAAAGGCGGACAGGCAGGGACTCTACTGATCGCTGTAGAAGGGCAAACGCACTTCTCAAGCACCAGCCGTGACAGCCCGCTGTTTGTGGTACTGCTGAATACTTGCAGAAGGTTCACAGTGGGAAAGCACATGGGACACGGTGGCTCTTCACTTACGCTGCTCCAGTGGCAGAACATTTATTTTTCAACTCCTGGAGTTGCTGAGAGGCTTACTCAAGGGGAAGATTCTGCACTTAACATCACAGTGAACCGGTGAAGCACCCCAGGAGCGAGTGGCTCCTTCCATGCCTGTCCACAGGTTCTAGAGTTGGCAGGAAATCCTTCCTATGAGGGGAACCAGAGGCGCCCCTCATAGGGGAACTTATGGCCAGCTTTCCACATGGAGGTGAAATGAGCCTCCAAATACCGATGTACGGCTACCTTGCATAACCAGGCCTTTGACTGCACTGTTCCAGTAAGCCCGGGCACGCTCAGCCACCGATGGAGGTCAGGTGTATCCGGTGGGGGCGGGGCGCAGGGGGGTGGGTAGCACAGGCCCTCGAACTCAGGCCAAAACCCCTTTGGTGAACTCACCAAGTGGGTCTTCAACAGAGAGCCACTTCTACTTTTTTAAAACATAGACTGGGCAAGTAGTAAAACACTTTTGATGGTGGCCCCCGGCTAAATCAAAGACAGCTGAGCAAAAGTGCAGGCACCATGAAATTAATAAAGTCACTGTTGCACCAGCTCCGCCACAGGTTCAGGAACCAACCGGCAAAAATCCAAAATGCACGGAGATTACTTGTGTAGGAATCAATCATTTCTCTGCTGAAATTTTCTGACGGGCCCTTTTACAACATCTTCACTGGATTCATAATTCACCGAAGTTGCTTCCTGAGACTGAGCACTGCTGGGCTTTCTGAGTAATTGAGACAAATTTTGCTTGTTAAATAAATTCCAGGCAAGAGTATATTTGACTTATGCACAGGAAAGCAGAGAAGTCTTATGTAAGCTGCAAAACAATAGAGTTTTATCTTATCTGAGGAACTTATTGCCGCTTGCCTGTGTGTGTTTTACTGCCAAAATAAAATAAATTGAATCAGCTCACACATGATAACATGCTCTTTCCTAACTCATACTAATTGCTTGGCTAATTGATGTTTGTTGAACTTTCTCCATTTCATTGAGTGATTAGGTACAAAGCTAACAGTTGACATCTGTAGGCGCTTAACTGGCGTCTGTAATTACTGTTAATGTTAAATAATTGTTAGTTAATTGGAGTGGTAACTGACTGAATGGAATCCAGATTGTGAAGCAAAAAAGAAACCTAGTTAAATAAACATACATTTTCAGAGAAAACAACATTTTTCTGCAGTTGTCAGAAACTAGAAATAATCCAGAGGCTGTGGGATGGCCACAGGCTTCCTTCATGCAGGGAACTCCACGCCTGGGGTCCCGAGTGTGCCGGGGAGGAGGCCCCTCGCCATTTAACAGGTCCCATTAAAGCCTCTCCGGAACCGATTAGATGTTTTGTTTTGTTTTTTATTCCAACTGTCTCCTTATGAGTGTGTATTACTTTCTCAGACAACCACATACGCAGTCATTTTGTTTAACCAAACAAAACCCTGAATATGAATGAGTTGAAAAGAGGGGCTGGTCAACATTCAAGCTCTTTAGCTCATATTGCCAAGCACGGAGAAAAGGCTTTCAGAGGACAATCCAGTCCACCGTTCAAAGATGTCAAAAATGGGGCAATCATTCAATCCAGTAAGCAAAGAACTTTGTTATTGGGCTCAAAAGTAAGCAAAGCAATGTTGGCTTACTTCACTGAAAGAGGGACCTGTTACACTGTAACCTGCTCCGGATAATGTGGTCCAAGTTTTACCTAGAAAAGTGACATCACTGTAAAGGTTCTACTCAGAAGACACAGTAAAGATCAGTTTGAATGTTTGGAAACTCTTCCACCTTCTTCACCAAACCTCCAGTGACGGGATCCAATATTCACCTAGGATTTCCCCACCATACTCATCCATCAGGTCAGGGAAAGACCAGGTAGAGCTAATGGGAAAATATCCAAAGGGAGACACTTTCTTACAACATGGAATATTTTAGACTCTTACTGGTGGTTTCACATTAACAGTACAAGGCATCTGTTTCCAAAAATCCTCCAGCAATAATTCTATGTAACAAATTCTGTACGTAAGAGCCTGGCTTCTATAGGAAGGTCAATTTCCATAACAAAAGGAGCTGATTGCGGGCTATTTGCAGTGTGGGGCAGGAGGAGGAACTCAACTACTCATAGCTCCTTTGTCTCCCATCAAGGACCAATTACCCTTCAATAGTATTTAATTCTCCACACACCAGACATCTCTATCTCCTAAAGACACCCCCCCCACACACACACACTGCTCTGAAAAGTATTTTAAAAGGTCGAGAGAAAGAAAACCAAAGAATGCATGATAGCCCAACAACTTCCCCTCAACTAGGATTTAAGACATTAGAAAAATGCAGCTAACGCACAGAGGCTGACATGGGCTCTGGGGCGCTTTGGGGATGTTTTAGGTCAGGCCCCGTCACCACTGAACCTAGGACACTGCAGGGAACTATAAAATGGTCTCTCTATGTTCGTTATGATTGGGTTTTAAACTCTAAATTAAAAAAAATTTTAAGAAAGCTATCCTATCATCAACTGCATTATTTTCACTTACATAAAAAGCACAGAATTATTTTAGAAGAGGAGTTTTTTTTAAGTCAGTGGTCGTCTTGGTGGTAATATAACTTAGCTTTTCGGTCACCAAACCAAGGACTTCCCCTTTCACGCCTAAACCTAACGAATGAGGGGAGATCATCTCCATGAAAGAATTTATTAGGTACTCAGTTACTGCACCTCAGCACGCCAAACAGGTATGTCTCTAGTAACATGTCTGTCACCTGTCTCTCCTCAAATCTCAAGTGGTTTTTTAGCCAGGTTTTCTTTCTACACCACTCATAAAACCACACCGTCAAAAATACTGAAAGCCCCCCTGGCCTAAAGGCTCTGATCTCCCCTGTGTCCCATGGAAGCTCTCAGTACAGAATGACCCCAAGAAGAGACCAGGTGTACCTACCAGTAGGCCTGGTAGAGCTGGGGAAAGGAGAAGCAGCCCTGGATGAGAGAGCTCCAGCGGCCCCAGGGCGCCATCTGGTACTCACGCTGGGGAGTGAGTGATCGCCAGAATTCCCCAGGGCTGACCTCGGCGGGGCGGGGGTGTGGCTGCTCCTCTGCTGCACACTTTTTGGGAGACACTGGGTGCTCACAGCAGGGGGAGCACAGGCCAGGGGCTTCCTCCCTCCCTGGGTCATCCCCACCTCAGCACCTCAGAGATGCCCACTCAGCCAGCTCAGCTCTCTAACAGCTCACGCAGGAGGGCCAAAGGCTACAGTGTGAGATGACAGTGACAGTGAAGGAAGAAGGGGTGAGAAAATCCTGGTGTGAACTGCACCTCCCGGCCACCTGTCCTTATAACTTGCCCTGCCTGCAGGACAGATCCTGGACAAGGGGGCTCTGCAGCAAGAAGGGTCCCTTCGTCTTCCCCTACCCCAGACCACGAACCCACCCCGGGGGCTGGATATAAGCAAAGGACTCCAGAGATTACTGTTCTCCTTCCTCCCAGGTAGGGCTGCCCTGCTTTTCGCTCCTCCTCAGGGAGCTCTGCCCTGAAGCAATTTCAGAGTTTAAAAGAGATTAACTATCTTGGCAGGATGGTCACAGGCAGCAAAATACTCATCTTCTGCCTTTCTGTCTATATATCAAAGCGGCAAACCCGACAAGCAGTAGGGCCTGCGGTAGGAAAGGAAGGGCGCCGCGTGCTGGCTGGCCACACCGAGTTGACTGGAGAGCAGCTTTAAGGACAAATACTCCAGCATTCTAGGTAGGCCCGTGGCTCCTGTAGCAGTTCAATCAGCTCGGCATGGACAAGAAGTCAGTCTCTGTTTGTCTCTGTCTCACTGGGAAAGTTAATTTTTTGTTTGGCAGATGGTTGAGTCACAAAGACAGAAGGATTCATAAAACTCACATGAACATCCTGTAAACATTTAAACACATAAAAAGTCAATACGGCAACTGTGACCTTGATTAAAGTTAAACTATATTTTATGTCTACTACAACCCTAAGCCCTGCACTTTGGAGACTATCTTCCCGCCGGTCATGGGCACATGCACGCACGCGCTGCTTGATTAATTTGTTTGAAAATGGGAAATAAATGGCGTCAGAAGAAAGCACCGACTTGGAACACCGAAACACAAAACCTTACTAGTTCTCTATTAAATTGGACGGACCTGACAACACAGAGAATGTCAAAATAAAATCAATGGGCAGAAGTGATAGAAGACGGATTCATCACACCTAACTACTAAATGTGATAAAAAAAATCCCACCAGAGACGTGAGGCCCAGGCCTGGGAGGGTTGCTAATGGTTGAAAATCCTGACCTAAAGAGGCTGAATGATTTATTCACATTCACCAGCAGATTGATGGGAGCTGAGCCATGGGCCCTGCTGCTTCAGCCTGGAGCTTCCTCCCCAACATCCCAACATCAAAGCTGCGCCGCCCCTCCACCGAGCCCCCCACCACAATCAGTTTGTGAGATTAACACTGCCCTCCCATAGTGCAATTTTATGGCCCAAATCTGCCCGCCACTGGGCTCAGCAGCATAATCTCATCTCGGCAGCAGCTTAAAGCCAGGCTCCTCTGAGGCAGGAGCACTGAGGAACCCTGGAGCTGGAGAGGGGACATGTAGCTTTAAACATCTGGAGGTGGAGACATACACGTGTCAGCTTCCCTGCGTGCTTGTTCGACAGTTCAATACATCGAGGCTTTGAAGATTTTCCCAGTCGTGTTTGCTACCTGGTGTAACTTTGCCCTTTCTTACAATGCTTTTTATTGCTCTTGGCTAAGAATACTGGACAGAGACAGGAGACCCGACTAGCAGGCAGGCGGGCTGCCTTGCAGAACTTGAACTTGATGTGCACGAAGCTGACAATTCCTTGAAGGCCTTGTCAACCGTCCATCCTGTGAATACTGCCACTACCCGGAGTGAAAACAGACCAAAAATCAAGACACATCGCGAGACTCTCCGCACCCGTCTCGAAGCCATTGTTGACATTATCACTACACAATGAATCGCTTTTTGAAGTTGTTTTCCTGATGTTTAGCAGTTTGAATACTAATCCCCTTAACAAAACTGTCCCCATCTCCCCCACCCCCTTCCTGCTCCCCTAATCCCCTTCTCCCAAGGGAGGAGGCGGGGGGCTGGACACCAGTCAGTCTCGTCTGCAGCACCTGGATTTGCATTGATTCAGCCTCTTGTCATTCATGTTACCAACAGGAATTAGCATAAGGCATTAAGGGGCAACTCAGGAGGAGAAAAGAAAGACCATTTTGATGGAAATAAGGGGCAAAGGCATAATCTGCCATCAACTAAAATGCTTATTTGTGTATGGTTTCCCAAGCAAAGCTTAGAAAAAAGCCTATGTTGATTTTAGTGTTCACAAAGAAACCTTAATCCCTTTAAGGCAACTAAATCACCCCCAGAAAAGCAGCTCAGGAGAAAGGCACCCTGTCAGGGGGTGACTATTCACAACCAAATAGATGCCACAAATCACACTCTGTAAGTAAACACAAATAAGAATGTGGGAAACGTTTGATTGGAAAAGGGTTAGCAGGAGGGAAGAAGCTGAGGGGCGCTCCTCGTCATCAATCACTCTTCGTCCGCCCTGAAGAGGGCCTTTCAGCCTGGTGAGGGCAGCGGCGGCCTGAATGCAGGTCCCAGAGCCAACCTGCTTTCTAGGGCTGATCCCAGAGAGGGAGAACACATTCCAAAGCTTTATAGCAAACTGGCCAAAAAAAAAAAAAAAAAGACCCAGTCACGTGGGACTGGAGATCCTGGGAGGGGCTGGGGCCCGGCTGTCCACGAAACGCAGAATACCTCCAACCGTCTCAGTCTCCTCCTCCCAGCACCCCGCCCCGCTTTTCACACAGAGGAACCGAGGTCTACCAATCCTCTCCGCCGCCGACAGGAGCAATAAACAATTAGGCGTTTTTACATATGAGCAATGTATGCCATGCACTGCACATACCTTCTTTTATTGAGCTTTTAGTGTTATGTTAGCAGATTCACACAAACTTTTACTCCATCAAAAATATGATGAAATATAAAACTGGAATACTCCATTATGCAAAAAAAGGGATAAAATTCAGGATGACAATAATTCTGGGAGTAACAGCAATGACATAAGCACAGACACCTCCAGGGGAACTCTAAACATAATGTACTATTTGCAACTGCAGTTGGTTCCAACTCTACAATAACATGGGAGCCCAAAAGGAACTGCACTCGAACATGCGTCCTGCTAGCCCAGGCAACTATGGAATGCTGAGGTGGTTTCAAATTTCACTTTACGAAGGCCCAAGTCTGCACAAGTGCTGCCCAGTATCGTCCAGGTAACACAGAACGAGATTCCCAGAGAAAAGCACACCTTCTTTTAGCAAGCATCATGCACGCTCCTACATCGGGGTCTATAGTGGAGACGAAAAGATCGAACAGTTTATGTAATTGATACCTTTCAAATTAGACACCTTTGCAAAGCCCCTGATTAGACACTACCTTAAATTTCATTATTTCCAACAGTACTGCTACAAACGAAAACTGCCCAGAAATCAATTGGCAATGATTTAAGATAAGTTTTCCCTTAATGTACTACTATGTCATTAGCCTCTCTAACTCCGCGTATTGCGGTTTGGGAGAAATTAATGGGATAGCACATATTTAAATTTTGCCATCGTGCTCATTTATTAACTTTACAGAAAGCCCACAGCAGAGTAAAGCTTGGTTTATGGCCATAATATTGCGAATACTAAACAGCCACTGGTTATTAGTCTGCAGTACAAATCGGCTATTTATAGCTCTCCCACTACTGGGTAGTTGATAACTAACAATAAAGTTAAAGCATTTTGAGAACTATTATTCTCCATTATTGCCTCGTACATTACATTAAAGTCACACAGATAGTAGTGACTTTTTAGCCAAGTCAATTTTAATAAGGATTCAATGTATTCTTTAATATAAACTGTTTTTAATGTATCACAAAAAGAATACAGAATCTCTCTCAAGCAAAACCACAAAATATAAACAATTCCAGAATGAAAAAAGAAAGACCGTTGTTATTTATTCTTTCTTCCTAGGCAATGACGACACCAATGTAAAAACACGTGAGCCATTGCTCAGAATTGGAGTCTTACCTTTGTTTACAATGACAGTATTGAAGAGTTTCTCAGAGCTGGCATCTGATGCCTGAAAAACAAGAAGGGGGAAAAAAAAAGCGACATTATTGTTGTCTCCACCATCGTTACTATTATTTTATATCTGCATTTTAGAAAAGCCGACGGGGCAGCAGCCATTCCCCAATCCTCCATTAGGTGGTGCTAGGTGACTGCGTGAGAGAGACCTGCACGCAGCTATTTGCTGGGGGAAAAAATCTGATTTTAAAAACGTGTCCTTATTAGACGTATTATCTGTGCAAAACATATTTCTATGAGATGATACACAAAGCAATTCAGCTCGTTCACTTAACGATTTTGCAATTTTGTTGACAGATCATTATTTTGGAAATGCTACTTTTTCTGTATTTGTAGACATGCCTATTTTTCAATTTTCTTTTCACAAACCAGAAATGCCTATTATTTAATGCCAAGCTTTTCCTCACTAAAAAGTGTCAACTAGCATTCCCAGAAATTAATTCATAAAGCTAGTCATCTGGCGACCCCGAGATCCCTTACAGTAACCAGGATGACCTTGGTATTGAAACCAAAGCAAGCTGAGCTGCCCCCAGCACCGACAGTACACATGCCACCAGCATAATCTCCTCCCCATTTTCTAGAGATCATGTGTGCTAATTACCACATCGGCTTAAGGAAGGTGAAACAAGCCCGTTGAAACAGCAAGAGTAAAGCTAGTTTAAATTATACACTAATGTTCTGGAAAATAAACATGAAGTCAGTTTGTAGGAAAATAACGTTTTGAAAGCACTGAATAATTCTAGATCTTGAAAAATTAAAAAATTAAAAATTGACCTCTCTTACTATTTAATTTGAAGATGTGTCTACACTTAAAGTTCTAATGGCTACGTTACATTTACGCTGTTTTGGCCACTCGATCCTCCTAAGAAACCACTAATCTTTCCTACTTTATAGAGACGCATGTTTGATAAAGCAAAGCAGAGAATGCTGAATAAATTTTAAAAAAAGAAATGTAGAAAATAGAGGAAGGGAGGATTCTGAAGTACAGCATATTCTGACTTTGGGGCTGGGTTTTAGAGACAAAGAAAACATTCCATTTAGTTTTTACACGTTATGTTGACAGAGATGAGATATTCCTGGGTATGTCTGGGGACCATGTTCTAGTTCTCAAAGCAAGTGATACAAGAAGACGTAAAATATTTTTATTATGACTACTTTCCCCTTTATTTTCATTCTAATCTTCCAGTTTTAGGGGTGGTTCAGAAGATTGAGATTTCTAGATAATATGGGTTCCCCAGGTAAAAACTTAAGAGATGAGTACTTCACCGTTCTTTGATGAAAACCTGTATTTGATTTTAACTGGAATGGCTATGTTAAATTAATGGTTTAAAAAAATAAACTCCAGCTAATATTCTTAAATTAAAAAAAAAAATCTGTTAATGAAATCATCGCTCCAGACTAAAATAACCCTTGCAGATTTTGAAATTACTTATTACAATGAGCTTAACTGGCTCAAAGGAATATAAAAACAAATCACTGTACCCCCAAAAGCAAAAAGCATAGGTAAGGGAAAGAAATGGTTCCTGACTGAGTTTTCATTTGCACTTGGCGTGTGTGGCGTGAGAAGGGGATGGAGCAGGACAGCCGCTGAAGGCGGACAGGCCCTCCGGTTGTCTTCCACACCCTCCTTCGGGGCTGCCACCTTTGTCAGCTCCACTGGGCTACAAGCTGTGTTCTCAAGTCAGTGGTTAAGGGATCCCATGTCTGAAGCAAACTTAGATGTGATTATTATGATGCCAACCAGGAAGTTATGACAGAAATCAGTCTGACTGGATATTCAGAGAGGCTTAGGAATACACCTTCTAATAAAAGCTTTTGGAGCCCTTTAATTTCCTGACACTTGTCACAAAGCCTCTACGGATGCCTCTTGCACCTGGGGAAAGGGGATTCTCAACCAGGCCGCCACAGAAAAACACCCAAAAGAAAATGATCGCGATGGGGCTTTGGCTGATCATAAAATGACCCTGGATGCCTTCTCTCTTCCATTCAGGTGGTTAGAACTGTGGCTGACCGCTGCCCTGCAAGTCTGAAAAGAGCTTCTTACCCAAAGTCTTAAGCGGAAACAACAAGACAATTCTTTGCTTTTCCTCCATAAACTTTCCAAATTCTACTTACACTTTTAAAGCATTTGAGCAAATTATTTGGCTCCTTGAGTTTTAATGTCTGGGGTGTTTTCCTTTTCACTGTTTTTAGAAAAGATCTCCAATTCCTTATTTTACTAGGACTATCTTCCTATTTTTTTATGTCAGGAACGACACATGGAAACGTGGTGAGCCGAGTTCGCCGAGGAGCGGGGCTTTTTCTCCCCTCCTTTGTAACGCGGGCTACCTTCACATGCTAAAGACCTTTATTTAGATTTCGCTCGCCATTTCGTTTCATCCCCCTCATTCGGTTATGGAGGGTGAGGTCTTCAAGTGGCTACATGTAAAAAATTGATACAAAAAAAAGCTTTTTTGGTTGCTTTTTTGAGGGGGGCGCAGATTTTTTTAATACTAAAAATTTACTAGGCGCCGTGGTTGTTGAAAGAAAAGTTAAATAATTCAAACAAATTGAAGGAAGGAACGCGGAGAATGAGGGAAACCAGTAAAAGCCTTTCGTGCAGAAGGGGGTGGGACGCGGCCGCTCTGGTTCGGGGTCCGCCTTAATTTCCTTCGACCGAAGACTCGGGGGACGGCCCTCCGCACCCTCAGGAAGAAGGACTTTTCAAAAAGAAAAGGGAAACCTCCCCGAAACTTAAGCGCGAGTTCTTTCCCAAACTGCCGCCGATCCCGAGCCCAGACCTCCTTTCGTTTCCCTGGGCACGGCGTGCGGGCCGGGGTCCGACCTCAGCGCGGGGACCGCGCAGCCGGCCCAGCGCCAGGGTCTCCGGCCCCAGTCGCGCAGGCCCCGGCTGGGCTCCGGGTCCGCGGCGCCCGCGGGCGGGGAAGACGCCGGGGAGTCTGCGGCCCCCGGGCCCGACAGCGCAGCTCCCGCCGCTTGCGCCGCTAGTCCCGGGCTGAGCCCGCCGGCCGAGGAGGAAAGTACAAAGGCGGGCGTCCCGGCCGCACAAGGAGAGCACGAGGGAGGGGGACGCCTAGGGGGCTCCGCGGCGCCGGACGCCAGGAGCCCGCCCCCGCCGGCTGGGCCGCCGCAACAAAAGACCCCCGACCCGGCCGCCTCCCCTCCGACCGCGGGCGGCGGGCGAGGAGCTGCGCCCCCAGGGCTGCATTACCTGGTCGCAAAGGGTTAAGCAGTCCTGTCAGCCCCAAGTTCATGGTTGGGTTCCTTAGCAGGGTTCACAATGGGGGATCGTCAGAGACCAGGGGAAAACCAGCCAAACACGCGAAGAGAAAACGCCCAACTCCGACTGGGCTCCGTTCGCTGGAGTCTCCTGCCGTCCTAGCGAAAAGTCTGAAGCGGATGCACCAACCAGATCCGTACGGGAGCGACAGCTTCGGGCGGCGGGAGCCGGCGCAGCGCACACATCGGAGGGCGGCCGGGCCAGCAGGGCGGCGGCGGCGACTGTGGCGGGCGGGACGCACCCGGCCGCGCGTCCCGCTGCCTTCGGGCCGCTCTTGCGGCGCGCGGGACCGGCAGGGAACTGCGGGGACCGGAGGAACGTCCCGGGCGGGCCGGCGGGCGGGCGAGGCGGACAGGAGCGGCCCGAGCCGCGGCCGCGGCGCGCGGAGCTAAGAGCGAGGCGGCGGCGGCGGCGACAGGACAAAGGAGACCATGTGCGGAGGGAGGGAGGAGGGAGAGGGAGGAGGAGGAGGAGGGCGCACCGCGGCGGCGGCGGCGGCGGCGGCTTCTCCCCGGCGGCAGCCTAGGGCTCCCCGATTGCCGGGCCCGCCTCTCCAGCAGCGCCACGGGCCGCCTGCTCCTGATCCCGCCGCCGCCGCCGCCGCCGCGCCGGAGGGGTACGCTCCGGGAGTCTTTATTTTGGGCCAATCTCACCGGCGCGCGGCGCTGGGGGCGCTGCAGCGGCCGGGGCGCCGGGAGGGCTACGCCGGGACGACGGCGCCTCCGGGCCGGAGCTGGCGCGCGGCGGGCGAGCGCCCGGGGCTGGTTGCGCTCCGACCCGCGCTCCGCTCGCGGGCGCCTGCCTCTCCCGCCGGCTCACAGCTCAAGTGAACTCCATCAGCGGCCGTCACCGGCGCCGCGGGCACCCTGGCTGAATGGGTGTCAGGAGGGGGCGGCGGCGGCACCGGGGCCCCTGGCTCCGGACTTCGCTCCCCGATTGCGCCGAGCGCGCCTCCTCCAGACGCTCGCAGCTCTCGGAGAGGGACTTCCTCCGCGCGCGGAGCCCGAGCCGCCGGTGCCACCGCCCCTCCTCCGTCCCGCCCCGCGCGCCCCGCCCCTCGCCGCCTCTCCTCTCGGCCCGGCGCCCGGTCGGCCCCGCGGGGGCGCAGTCCCCGGGTGCGACCTCTACAGCTGTCTCTCCGCCCGCAGCTCGAGCCTTTGGTCCCCAAGCCGCCTTCCTGGTGGACGGGCTTGGCGGGAACTGCAACGTCCCGCGCCCTCGCCGCAGTTGGGGCTTCCAATATTGCACCGAGGCCGGGAAAGGCCACTAGGCCCGTAGCCTGGACTTGAAGTGCAACCAGGCCAGCGACGTCTGCACAGAGCAAGCTCTCTAGGCAAGAAGTGATGTATGTGAAACGCCCGGCACATAGTAGGTGCTCAATACAAAACAATAAGTACATTGTTGAAATTGGAGGAGTGTCAGAGTCTAGTATTAGAACAAAAAGGTTTTTAACTTCATCCCCATCATGATCAAAGACCGAACGCAATTTGTTAGGTCTTAAGGATTACTGAGTGCACCAAGTGGCCATTTACAAATCCCCCCTCCTCTTATTCTTAAAATTCACTGATAAAGTGAAGCCGATTAGTTCCCTGGGCATCCACCACACATAAGGAAAGGAATAAAGCAATGCCACAACCTTGCTACATGGGCAGCAATTACTTTCTTCCCAACATTTATCATCATTGTGTTCTTTAGTGCCGGGAGGCGGGCAGAAGGGCGCTGAATGACTCCATACTTGGCCTTTCGTGGATTTCCCCTGGAATCCCACTCCCGCCCAGAGCATGCCCTGCCCACTTCTGTCCAGCCTGGTATCCCCCTCTGCAGACTTCTGGCTTCCTTACTCACTATCCCAACCACAGAGGCTAGGAAAAGGTACTAGGCCATGTTATCTGGGCCGTAGTGGGGGAGAAGAGGTTCTGATTTTCTCAGCACACGAGAAAGAGGGTAATAAGGCCTAGATTGCAATTGGGTGGGTTCCAGGGTAGAGCAGGCACACCAGGGAGGAGTGAGAGCAGAGGGAAGCTCGCGGTTCCTGATTTCCCTTCCAGGGCCACCATACCTGGGTGGTAGCTGAGAAGACAGGAAAGGAACCTGGCTGGGGAGAGACTTACACCACATACCAATGACATGGAGACTAGTTTAAAGCAATAAGGCCCATTCCTCACCTCTTTGAAGTTGAACATCTGTCACTGTTTGATTTCATGGCACTCTTAAAACATGTCTCAAGGGGAAAAAAGGAGGGGCTTGCTGTATGGCACACTTCTTTTTCTTGAACCTCCAAAAACAATCAATTTAGGAAATAAGAAGGTCTCTCTCTCTCCAGCCTCATGCCCTTCCTAACCGGTAGCACCTCATGGTGTTTCTGAAAACAGTGTTTAAAAAAAAAATAGGTAGTAGAGATTTTTCTCTACCTCCAGAGAAGTCAGAAGAAAAGGTGCCTGGGAAGGTATAAGTTTGGAGCTGGACTTTCCTATTGCTTATAAGATGTCACAAAACCAGCTGAGGCCCTCCAGCCAGGGGCATTCATTCTCAAGCTGTTTCTGCAATACCCAGATAGCTCAAAGGCAAACATTAAATTTTCAAGAAAAGACATTAAAATGTTGTTTCTTTTGGAGCAATCAAAATGGGAAGGTTTTCTTGTCCTGTTGCCCTAATAAAATCAATATTACAGGGAAGAAATGGCCAGAGCTCCATGTCCCCCTCAGGGCGAACTGAAAGGCACAAAAGGATGGGCAACTCAGATGACCAGCTCAACAACCACTTAGCCCTCTGAGGTGCTTTTCTCAGGTAGCATTTCTGACACTTAGCATGCCTTGCGTTAGATGGCCATCTCTGAGAGTTGGGATTTAGACACATGAAAGTCTGGGACAGATCTGCATGTGTCCCTGTATTGTTATTACCTGTAATCAGGAGGAAGGCAGAAACACCAACAGCCAAGCCTCTAGAGAACCCACAGAATGCAGCTTCTGCAGAGTCCACATTCAGTCCCCCTACACCCTGCCTGCGCCCCACCGTGGTCCACCACTGCCACTCGGCTCCATTTCTCAGCCTCTCCCCATTGGTTTCCAAAGTGCTCTCTTCCCCCTCCTTTCTGGAAGGGAGGGATTCAATGTCAAAACTGGAAGGGAATGGGCACAGGGCAGAATCAGAAGTACAGAGAAGGAAGACAGGAAAAAATAAGATATGAATAATCCACACACTGGAAGACTGGATATCCTGGCCAGAGATCTGACTTTCTGACTTTCAAGAATCAAGATTTATTATTATTTTTCCTTGAGAAACTTAGCTTCCCTTTATTGGAATTTTCATCTAAAGATTCTAAAGTCAAATGCCTGCACCACTCAGCAGGTTTAGCACGCTAGCTCTAATGGCTTAACGTCGCCTTCCGCCTCTGAAGCAGATTTCAGGAGAGCGAGTCCTACAGAGTGGGGACCCTGACAAGAACCTGATCGCTAGAACATGGACTCAACGGTCTTTTCAGAATTAGATCAGTTATTTCAGACACAAAAAAACAATTTTTGATATATGACCTTACTTAGCTAAGTTTATGATTAACTAGCTACAAGTTAAAACAAACATGCTAAATTAAAATATGGAGTTGTCTTCCTCAAATCTCAAAATATACCTAAATATATCTAAAGATAAAGATAAACTGGCTTTAATAACTAATGGAAGTTCTTCTCAGCCCATATAAAATGGAAGACTTTTAAAGCTTAAAATGTGAGCTTTGATTCAATTTGTATCATAAATGACCAGGCTGAGACTAAGCATTTTCTGGTGAAATGTTTGTGACAAACGCTGGTCTTCTGTTGAGCATCTTAGATAGAAACAGCTCATTTACTTCACGGTGTTCTCCCTCATAAATAAGATGTACTTCAGGCCCTCACGCAGAACATGTGCTGGGTAATTCTTGGGTGGTTTAAAAGAAGAGGGATTTCCTCAAGCTTTTATATTTTAAATTGCATAGTTTGAAAAGACCACGAAAGGGGAATCACAGCACATGCGTTCGCTCTCAAACTAGTCCTGGGACAGCTGTCACCCCACCTGGGTTACTTCTGCGTTGCCAGGAGGATCGATCTTTAAAGCTCCTCGGGTTTTGAGAATACGAATTTCTACCTGTTCTTTGGGTGGAGGTTAAGAGCGAACATCTGGTTGACATCATGGCCTTGTTGTTTCTGAGCCGGGGGCCTCATTCTCCTCGTCGGTACGACGAGATGACAACGGTGCCCGCACCTCAGAGGGCCGCTGTCAGCGACAGCGCCTGGCACTCGGGACGTGCGATGTATGTGTTGGCTACTACGGTTACAGATGACACTCGCATTTTGATTACTGTGGAGAACAACAGAATAAAAGTATATCTGGTATGGCAGCAATGTGCACGGCCATGCCTTCTACCGCATGCTGTCAACACGGGCCACCACAGTGACAATAACAATAACCACACGAACATCAAAACAACGCCAATCCCAGAAAGGGGCGCCAGTGGTTTGTACCATCTGTACTCGAAAGCCCCGACTTCACACAGGCCTCACTGCAAACAGTCCCTCCAGATGCGGCAGGAACCTGGATGTTAGAGAGGCTGGCTCACATGATAAGGCTGGGCGATGGGAGTAACGTGGATCTTCTCGTTAGAGCGCAAAGCCCAATTCTGAGTCAAGGGAAATGTTATGAGAATTCCCCAGGCTTTAAGACGCCATCAACCTCCTAACAGCAAAGACTTCAATGTCTTAAAACATAAAATAGCATGCAATTATGTCATTTGGACGTGGGAAATTGTAATTTCCAGTTTAGAAAGGCCTACAGGTTTGCTATGATTAAAAATGGTTTCTTACTGAGGCAGAAGCATGTTTTGTTTCTTGCCCCTTTTCTCTGTGTGGGATACCACCTTGATTTGATTCTAAACCCCCCTCTACGAGGACTGTGTCTTGCGTGTCTTTATTCACACCACAGCCAGAGCAGCGGTACAAGGAACAGAGACATGTGCCTGGAGACGCGGCCCAGCACTTTGCATCTAGTTGTGAGCATATGATCAGCCTCTTCTGCGACATGCCTTCTCTCTGAACCTAGTTTCCTGCGGATCTCATTCACTTCTTGGAAAGTGTTCACGTGCCATGTACCCAGCCCGGTACTGGCGGGCCTACCTCAATAGGTGCACGATGAGAGAGGACGAATAGATGGCTGAGATTTCCTGGCCTGCCAGGGGGGCGGGGGCACCTGACAAGTGTCTGGATAAGTGATAATACGAAGGGAGACTCAGGGCTGAAAATGGCTGCTGGGAAGCCCAGAGGGACCTGCAGCTGGACCGAGGTACCTGCTGCTCCTTGCTCATGTGGGCGACCAGGAGTCCTCGTGTGGAGAACTGAAGTCAACAGGTTGCTCAGCCCTAGCAAGCAGGAAATCATCTCACTGCCAAGGTCACCCAGCTTCCCGCCTCTGTTAATTCCTGACCTAGTGCCTTCCACGCTTCCTGGCCTAGGAGAGTAAAACCTTTCCTGGGCCCTAGGGATTTCTCCTGTGAGGCCAGTTCATTTTATACTACAAACCATGATTTTCTCCTCCAGTGATGCATAGCGAGCCAACCTTGGGTGGCCCCCAGCCCCTCGGCTCTGTGTCCCCCACCCTTCTGAATAAGGAGGCTTTTAAACGGAAGGTTCATTACTTATCACTCTGAAAGGGGACTGCAGTAGCTCACACTCTCACTGTGGTAAAGCAAGAGCCTCTACCATTACATGCCAGTGTTGCTGCCATTGATCACGGGGCTGCAACGAGAGGGAAGTAAATAAGCCCAACTGGGTTGGTTTATGATGCATACTATTGAGACGCAGGGAGAAATAAATATTTTCCAAGTGTAGAAGTCAAGAAAAAGAATTTTACTTTCAAACTTTACAGTGTACTATAAAGTACAAAGGGAAAAAGTATAAAAAACCCCATAAAATATCTCTTACTTAACCTCTAAATCTACATTAAGATATTAATATTCAGGATCTGACAGTCCCACAAAGAAAGGCAATGAAATATAAAAATACATTCAATCTCTGCTCACGTCGCCCAGTGGCACCTTCCGTTTTACAGAAGCACGTAAGAGCAGGGTGGTGAGGCCACGTCTTCCCGGTGTCACCTGTGCTCCGACAGGCTCCTGTCATACCATCTAACATTGAGCAGTCTTAGCCATCGGGGGTCTAGAGACCTGCACTTGATATCAAGTCCAACCGGCTTGAGGACAGGCACTCGCCCTGCTCGAATCTCCAAAACCTGGACCCTCTCACTATTTCTACGTGGGAATGGGAGTGGGAGAGTGGGCTCGAGGCAATTAAAATGCAGACTGTGTACCAAATGTGTGCAGGCACTAAAAGGATGAGCAGAACAAAATGTGCAAATAAGCCAATGGAGATGATACATTGAGAAAAGTAAAGTGTTAAATTGAAAAGAAAATGCTTTTGGCGAGACATTTCCTTTAGCTGGCTTTGCATAAATTATCCCAGAATCTGATTCCTAAATGGGCTTACTGGACATTGGAATTCATGGTCCCTGGCCTGGCGGTTAGGAGTGTGGGCGGAAGTTAGAAGGCCTATCTCAGGATCTAGTCTCTGTCAGAACAGCTGGTTCATCCTGAGTTATTATTTAACGTCTCCTAAGCCTCACATTCCTCGTCTGTACAATGGAGCTATAATATAAGTCGACTCTCAGAGAGTGCTGTTGCGAACGTTAAATACAATACTGCCTCACCATGCGGCTTGCGGCTGTGCTAGTCGTACAAGGATGGCTCCCCAGGGGGCCTTCACCCTGGGGCCCGACATCTCTCCGGGGGCGACTGCGAGGCAGCTGTTCTAGTGGCTGAGAGCGTGTCCACTGGAAACACAACTGCTGGGTTCAACTCCCGGCTCTTCCTCCACCTTCACTTATTAGCCTTGTCACGGCGAAAAGACCGCTTCACACCTCTGTGCCTCAGTTTCCTCGTCCATACAGTAAGGCAATAAAAAGTAGCACCCACTGTTATTACAGCAACTGCTGTGAGGGTTCAGTAAATTAATGTGTGTAGAGCACCTGGAGCAGCAGTACCTGGTGGTTGTTAGCCACAAGTCGCCTCCGAGTAGACGTTCCTCGTTTTGGTTTCATACATGAAGGGGCAGTAAGACAGGTCCTCTATGGTGGCATGACAAAGGCAGCCTTGCCTTCCTCTCGGCTGGCCAGATGAGCTGTGAGGCTGAGCTGGCGGTGGGGAGGTGGCGCTGGGATGGGGGCTCCTTCAGGAAACAGTGGCTGGCATTGCAGCCGTGTACAATTCAGAGCTCCTGCCACGGGCTCCCAGCCACAGGCTCCCAGCCACAGGCAAGGTCTTGGGAAAGCGGCCCAACAACGGAGGCAGTCCCTGCAGCCCCCAACAGGGGCGCAACTGTCTGTGTTCCTGCAGACGCACTAAGTGGCCATGTTACAGAAGGCTGCTGTGGAAAACTATTCAATATTCTATGTAAGAGGAATTTTAGCTACTTTAGACTGAGTGAGCTCCCCCAAATGCTCAACAGCTCAGGGGAGAGAAAGGCACCCTTGAAATCACCCTAGATCTTCCTCGGGTGGATGCTTGAAGGATTCATCTGAAAATTGAGATGTTACCTTATGTGGCCTCCCCAACCATGTTTCTCATTAATCAAGTTAAACCAGGTACATGACTTTAACTTGAGTTGTTTTGTATTGAGGGAAAACACTTTTCTATATCAGATTAAAGGACCCTCATTTCTACCTTCGGTTAGTCCCAGGGAAAGGCACTAGCTGAAGTCCCTGGGAAAGTTGCTATTTTAGGTCTGGGTCAGGCTTGAAACACAATTTTAATCTTCACTTCAGGGCCTTGAACTTGGAAGGAAGGGAGAAACCAACTAATAAACTAGTGAACTCTAGACCAGAAAAAGAGCAGAAGCCATAAATTATATACTATGATATCTTTTACTGGTTCTAAGATTCACGGCTCATAAAGGTGTGGCTGTACATACCTGTAGTAACACCTATTCTTCAAAGAAGTTCACAGTTATGCCACCTGCCCTTACAACAACCCTGGGAGGTGAACAGAGTAATTGCTATTCCCCGTATTCCCTTTGGAGGTGGGGAGTCGGGATGACGGCACAGTTGTAAAGCATCCACCACCTTCTGCGCCATTCGATGTTCTAGCGTCCATACTATTAGGTGAGTCTCGATTTCTCACTGCCTTGGCCAAACCTGGAATTCCAATACACTCTTAAGGCCGAAATATGTCAGTTCTAGATCTAACTCAAAACGAACTGATCTAGAGAAGTTTCAAGATCCAAAGGGTCATAGTAAAACGGTCGTTAAGCTGTGCGAATGCTGCTAGGGTAAGTGACTAGTTTACCTTCACGGGTTTTTTAGTGGGAGGATTATTGACGTGCATATGAAGGTAATTTGCAAAACTAACGTGACAAATGGTGGCTCACCGCACGTCAGCACAACCTCCCCTCTGACTGTCCCTCACGGGGTTCGCTCTCTTCTCCTGGAGACATGCTACCTAAAGATGTCAATACTGCTTAGAGGACTAGACGTTCTATTCTCCGTCTGTACCAACACACAGGGGCCTAACGAGGCTTTTGTGCTTTCATTTGAGCCTCATTACGGAGTATCCAGATGGTCCAAACATTTACCTGCAGAAATTCTTGGGCAACAATGAATCATTTACTTCTGCTCTTTTGCTGAGTCACACAGTTGCTGGGGTACTAGGTGGGCAGCTAGAATGGCAGCTAAGGTGATTCCCTTGCTTTAGCATCCTGAAAGCATCCTGTTGACCGATGTCTCTGATTTTTCACCCTTGTGCATGTCTTACTTTTTTCTCGCTGTCCCTGCCACACTGTCAGAACGGAGGGGCAAACTCTGAAATGGCCACTACAGTGGAGTCCATCTCTGTGGCTTTATGAGTCGAAGGAGTATGCTTGGCGAAGGGCCACCTGCTGTGCCCATGCCAACTGCTCCCATCACACGCTGCTGGTACCTAGGGCAGGGCTGGCCTGCACGCCCACAAAGGCTCGCTGCTCCTCTCTGCTCCTGTGTAGTCTCCGTTTACAGACCTTCGTTGCAAATTGATTAAACCAGCAATGTCTTCTCCTGCTCTAAACATAGCTTATCTTGAAGATTTCCTTAGGGAAATATAGCCAAGAAAATGTCTCACATATATTACCTGTTTCAAGGCTCACCTCTGCACACTGTCATGCCTTTGGTGGCAATGATTTCCTTAGTGGGAACAAGACCCTGCTTTGGTGAGCAAGGCTCAGGAGGGCGGGGCCTGTGCCCTTCCACCCCCCCAACCAGTAAGGTCATCATTACCCTTAACATCTGGTACAGTGCCCTTAGGTCTTACGTGTAATAGGTGGTCAATAAACAGTGGTCAGATCGACGAGTTAATGAATAAATGACCACATCTCTGCCAAGTAAACAGAGAGAATGAAGACATTCTCTCAAAAAATTAATTCAACTGTACAGTCCTTTCCACAAACTGCCACCAGCCTAGGATTTCATGGAATATAGAAACCCACACCACCACAGGCCAACATCGGCCACGGTGGCAGCTACTCTCTAGGGCCTCCAGTGATGCTGTGTGTGCGTGCCATTCTTCCGTGAGAAGGTGGAGCTTCTGTCCTCTACCCTGGAATCCGGCCTGTAACTGTTTCAACCCACAGAATGTAGAAGAAGGGATATTCTGGAACTTCAGAGCTTAGGTGTTAAGAAGACCTAGAAGCTTCTGCTTCTTTCCTCTTGGAACCTGCCCACCATGTTGTGAGGAAGCCCAAGCAGGCCCATGTGGAGGAGAATTAAGGCCCTGGGAGCTAAGCCCTAGCTGAGTTCCCACCTAACAGCCAATAACAGCTTGCAGTCACATGATTAAGCATCCTGGCCTCTGCTCCTCCAGCCCGAGCTGAGCTTGCCTTCACTGATGCCCCGTGGAACACACAGACACTGTCTCTGCAGAGCCTTGGCCAAATTGCACAACTGTCAGCAAACAAATAATAGTTGTGTTTCAAGCCATTAAATTTGCAGCTTGTTACAAAGCAATAGGCAACATCTATCTCAGTTATCCCCAATAATCAGCAAAAGAAAGAAGGTGCCACGCGCCAGGGTGAGACACACCCAGGAACATCATCTTTTGCTCTCTGGCCTTTACAAGGGATGACAGTCAGAGAAAGGACACCAGCGAAACAAAGAAAAGTAACAGCAGCAACAACAGCAATCCGGAAATAAGAAACATCTTTGCCAAAATCAGAAGTTTTCTATTTGATAACTTAGAAGAAAACCTAACACGACAGTGTTAACGAAAGAATAAATCCGATCTCCCCCTTTCCTTCTGGAGGCTGCGAATGTTTGCAAAACTAAAAAGTCGTTAGTAATCCCTTCTTTTATCTAAAACAGATTGCTGTTTTAAGCACAGCCTCATGAAACTGCAGGTTCAAAGGAACCTGAAACCGAATTAGCATAAAATCTGGAATTCTCATTTCCACCAAGTGCACAGCTGCCATGTGACAACTCTTCTGTGATTCTGGTTTCAAATAGAAACTGAAAGTAGCTGAGGTGGCGTGGGCTACAGCTCCCTGCTTTCAAGTCTCACTCCCTTCCACATTCAGGAGAGTCTTAGAGGCTTCCCTAAAACCTCGGTAATGGATCCCCCGTGTGGCAACCTGCCTGACAAAACGAGCGGGGGGAACCCCAAAGTCAGGGGTGGTTTATAAGTAAGGAGGGTTAGGGATTGCCCATATGATATGAATACTCAGCTAATACTTTTAGGAGTATTAAATATTTTTAAGTAAATTCATACACACGCACGCACACAAGTGAATCTGTTGGAACTGAGTTGTGGGGGTGGTAGAGCTCCCTTTGCCAGTTTCTGCATTACAAACGCTAAGAAACCCACATTCCATACATTGAAATTTAAACACCAGCAGGTGTGTTATTCTCTTTCGCGATTCACTTAACACTCTCTCAGCTTTCTCTTCAGGTAATGACAACTCTAAGCATCTACACTTAATTTTGGACAACCCAAAGGGAGGGGTAGCTTTGTCTACTGCTGAAATACCATCACCTCTGGGACAGAAAGTTACACTTCTTTGTACAGGGAAAGGCAATGCAAAGATACTACGTATCTGACCCCCCTGAGGAGTATACTTGGTAGAAGAGGATTTTTCTCACCCCAGTGGAAAGGGTGGATTTGCCCAGAGTTATCCCAAACTTCCTCCTCTGATCCCCATATGATCAATTGCATTAATTAAGTGACAGCTGGTGGGGCCGCGTCAATAGCACAGGAAAAGCAGGTTGCAGCCGCGCGCAGGGAGCGAGAGGCATGGCCTTCTCCTGCTCTTCTCACATCCCTCCTGCCAGGCCTGCCGGATCATCCTCCCCGTCCCCCATGCCCAACTCAGAGCCATCTGCTCCTGATGTTAACTTAACAGCCACAAGGAAGGGAAGAGACGTGGAAGGGGCCCATGTGGGCCAAGGGCAGCAGGCTGAGAAATTCACAGGGAAGTGGGTGTGGACCTTCAGGGCTCACTTTCACCCAGGTCCGTGTCTCCTTTGAAGTTCCTCTACCGTTAGGTTACAACGTTTCATATTCTCCAGGAGAAGAAAAAAACTTCGTGAGCATCTGGTATTTATACAGAATCTTAGAGGGAGTTGACGAATTTAATTACAAGTGTTAATAAAACAGGAAAATTGTAGCCAGGCTTTCAAATAGCCACTCGCCTCTAAGTAACAAGACTTTCCTTTGAGGGGCCGGTTAAGAGTGCAATCTACCAGTATTTTCCTGGCGATGAGTTTTCTTGGAAAAGGGGAGGCTAGCGAAAACACAGTTGTTGGCTGGTAGCTTTTAATTTAATTTATGACGTTGTCCTTCTTATACAAAGAACGAGCTACAAACAACATTCTACTGGGCTGTGAGCTCTGAGCTGTTTTTCCATTTGCACTAGTGGAGATGGATTTTTTTCTGTTACCAGTGCTCACTTATGCATTTGTGAAATAAGCGGCTGTGATTAAGGGCGCACGCCGCAAGTCCAGGAAAAGGAGTGCAAATAGATGATCTATATGTGGATTAGAGAACTGACCTGATCCTCACTGGCCGCAGGCTCTGGTGAGTTCTAAACACTGGTTGCAAGGCCTCTGGAGACCATGACAGGGAAGGGTAGGTGCTGAAGGAGTACTGGACCAGATGAGCAAAGTCAGAGGTCCTGGGTTTCAGAAGGGACCTAGAGCCAAGTAGTGTGGCTTCGGGTAAGTCACTGAGCCTTTAACTTCATCACTTAAATGCATACTAATTGGGATGAATAATCTCTCTCAGTCTTTTCTATATACATAAGATCTTGTAATGCTAAAGTATCCAGGATTTAGAGTATAAACAGAGAATAGTCATTGCATTAGAAAATAACATTTCCTCTTTCCATTTTCTTAATATCCAAGTAGGGCTTACCGTTTTGTTTGACTTCTCTTCTCTGCCCCCCCTCTTCGAATTTCCCGATAAATCAATTTAATGTCAGAAATGTGCTATGGTTTGTATTTAATCCTTCCACCTGGCAAGGATGATTTAACTTCCTCATCAAAACAGTCAAGGCATGCGTGTGCCTCCTGAGCCCTGTGCCTGTGTCACTTGGTGCCACGGGCCCATTAAACACACTTGTCAGCCCTGTGTTTTAAAAGCAAAACCAAAAGGGTAAATGTGTCATCACGCACTCTTTAATCTGAAATCCACAGGGGAAGGACTTCAGAAAGAAAGGGGAAAAAAACCCACATACCGTCTCCTAAATCCGCCCCCAACCCGGCCCCAAATCAGAATGCTGCTGAATTCAAAGCTGGGGTTTGTCTTAATCAGACCATTCCTAGCCAAAGCAATGTGCAGGCCACATTGGGAACCAATTTAGTCGTTTCTGACTTCTCAACAATCAAATAAAACAATAAATAGCCTGAACTGGGCTTAAAGGGGAAGAGGACCACATGTATTTCCTCTTAGGATTTTTTTTTTTTAACATGAAAGTCTGGCTTGAAAAGAACTTATTGCATAGACACATGTGGCCTCAATAGGATGGATCTCTAACTGATGAGACAGAGTCCAGATTCAAGCACACAATATCAGGGTCTAAATCCCCAGGATTTGGTAATGGAAAGTTTGGGTCACATTAAGGGCTGTGGGATCGATCCAGGGATAAGATTTAGTTTTCACTCAGCCTCCCGGGCAAGCCGAGCATCCCCCTAAGAAGCACCATATGTCTTACATTCCACCTCTTCCCTTCTCTCTCGGCAAGTCCCACTTGATGGGCCAGAACATTCCTGGCTTTGGACAATGTGTTTATTGTTGACTTCCATCCTTAGAGTTACCTTCTTTACGCTCTCTTTTAAAATATTTCCCAAGTTTTTATTTTGAAAAAAATCTCAAGCTTACAGAAAAGATGAAAGGATGGTAGGAATAACATGGCAAAACCCTTCACTTCCATTCCTCGATTGGCAACGTTTTGTCACATTTGCTTGATTTCTTCTTACTGTTGAACTGCAGGAAGACACACGCACCACGGGGTATCCACTCACGCCCCTACTGACCTAGGGCTTGTGTCTCCCAGCTTTCCTTCCAGTGCTTTCTTCATGGCGCTAAACTCAGTGGCTGGCATGTGAGACTCCAGGCCCTGCCCCCCGGAAGACACGGTCCCTGTGTGCTGAGAAACCGCACACGTGTATAAACCGTCTGCACACGCTTGGCTCTTCTTTCTGCTGCCAGGACTTGTGATGACTAAGCTCAGCGGGGGGCCCTGGAAGTTGCTTTGGGCTTGGTGGAGCCGAAGGCACTTCCTTGCTCTAGCACAACCAGCCCTGCAAAGAGGCTTGTTTTGGGGTATCAGGCACTCACCCCACTAACAATAAAATAGTACGATTTGACTCTTTCTGTCATTGTCTTTCCTCTGTAGAACTGAAGAGTAATGTACCTATCTCAGAGTTGTTGTGAGGATTGAATTAGCTAGAACAGTCCCCAGCACACAGTAAACAGGCAGTAGCTATTTGTGGTTACGGTTCCTTAGACCTCTCGCTCCCTCAGTTAGCACTCGGAGGGAGAACGTAGGGAAGGCAAGCTCCGGACATGCATTCAGCCGTGCTAGATCTCAGCAAAACCTTTCCTTAACTCCCGTAGATTGTGACCTATGCATGATTGATTTGTGTACAGTAAACTAAAGCCATCCATATGGTCAGTAATGAGGACACTTTCACTGAGTATGGACTAAGTGCCAGAAAGTGACAAAGCGTGTTAATTGCCGTTAGGGAATTTACAGGAGAGAAGACAAATACACTGATGACTGGAAGGCAGAGTACGATGGGTGTCCTGGGAGGCACCAGGAACAGTGACCTGGGAGACACGGCTCATCCACCAGAAGGCAGTTGAAATGGCAACATAAGAATAGGTACAATAAAAAATACTGAAGAGCCCTGGCTGGTGTGGCTCAGTGGATTGAGCACCGGCCTATGAACCAAAGGGTCGCTGGTCTGATTCCCAGTCAGGGCACATGCCTGGGTTGCAGGCCAGGTCTCTAGTGGGGGGGCATGCGAGAGGCAACCACACATTGATGTTTTGCTCCCTCTCTTTCTCCCTCCATTCCCCTCTCTAAAAATAAGTGAATAAAATCTAAATACTGAAGAGGCAAGGAGGATAAAGGGAGGGGATGCTGAGATTTAAAGCTTGAGGAACTAGTTAAAATCAGGAACACAGAAGCAGGAGGGGAAATTTAAAGAAGCTGCTTTCCCTGGTTGGTGTGGTTCAGCGTATTGAGTGCCTGTGAACCAAAAGGTTGCCGGTTCGATTCCCAGTCAGGACCCATGCTTGGGTTGTAGGCCAGGCCCCCAGCTGGGGGTGTGCAAGAGGCAACTGATTGATGTTTCTCTCCCTTTCTTTGACCCTCCCTTCCCCTCTTTCTAAAAAATAAATAAATAAAAATCTTTAAAGAAATAGAAAAGGGGCCCTTTCCCCAGCTGCCACTAAGGTGCTTGGTAGTTGTGTTGGGATAAGGCCCTTACAAAAAAAAAAAAGAAGGAAAAAAACAGAAATTGCTTCATACAAGATAACTCTAAAATACTGTGAGAAAAGCCCAGCTGTGATCAGAAGTTTGGGATGGGAACACAGGACAGAGGGCTCAGAATCATGATCAGGTGAGGTGTCCTCTACAAACAGATGAGGGGATATGACTGTGGCCAAGGGCTAGACTGTGGAGCAGGAAAAAATAGAACCGAGGGCAGTACCCAGACAGCATCCATGCTTCCTGGATCATGGGCGAGCCACAGAAGAAGCGGTGAGTTGTGGGGAGGGGGCAGAGACTGCATCACTGCCTAACAAGGAAGGAGGGGAACTCAACAACGGCAAGTGCTCGAGAGGTCCCAGCAGACAAGGACGCAGAAGAGACAGGTGAACTGGCCCTTGAGGAGATCGCTGGAGGGCACCAAGAGAACTGCAGGAGAAGGAAGTGGCGAGAAAACAGAGGCAGCGAGTACAGGCTATTTTTGAGAAGGGTAACGGAGAAGGACTGGAAAGAGAAAGGTGCACGTTTAGGCTGGGAATCTGTTTTCATTGTTTGCAGCAGAGGACAGCACTGTGAATCGTGCCCCTCAAGCCAGCAAAGGTGATTTAACATGCGATCATCCACGCACACATACATATCTCCATCCTGTATGTAGTTTTTAAAATAAAGAGTACTCATTATGTCAAATCAGGAGTAAAGAATCCAAATGTCACATACTTGACATTCACACCCATTTTGTCGATGGGAATTCCGTAAATGAAAGCACAAGTAGAAAGAAAACGCAGTCGGATTAAGATAGTTTTGAAACATGGCTGAAAATCCTTTCGCACTCTCCCATCCAGAAGCCCACATCCCCTCCCTTGAATCTGGGGAGTCTGTGACGGCTTCGAAGCAATGGCAGCAGCGGCCACATTGTCCAGGGCTCGGTTGGGAGAAGCCTTGCTGCTCCTGCTTCCATCTCTTGGAGCTCTTGCTTTCTGGAAGGGACCCTTCAGGAAACTCCTCCCAGAACCCGGCCGCCACTCTGTGAAAAGGCCACGCCCCGTGGAAAGGATTTGTGAAGGTGTTCTGGTGGACAGTCCCGGCCACGCTCAGCAGGGAGTCATCCCCGCCCAGGTGTGGGGCAGGTGAGGGAAGACACCTCCAGGTAATTCTAGCCCCAGCCACTCCAGCCACCCAGGCGTGCCAGAGCACTGATAAGCCGTTCCTGCTGTGCCCCGTCCACATTCCTGGCCCCCGGAATCTGCCAGTATAATACAAGGTTTGTTGTTTTACACCACTACAATTTGGAGTAGCTAATTGGAGTACACGTGTCTTAAATATGGAGTTTCTGCTTTGTCATGGGCATTCTCCATATAAAATAATTCATTTCAGAGGCTGCTTCCATGATGGGGAAGGGATAACTTGAAATACTTCTGTAGCACAGGCCGCCCTGAGGTGTTGGGAGAACTTAGTAACAGGACGAAAGCGGGCAATCTGAACTGTGGGGCGCAGGAGGGGCATCGCAACACCCGCCATCAGCGTTTACTACTGTCACTTTTAAGAGAATCAACAAATGCAAAAGAACTTGATAAATATTTTCCATAACAAAACACAATTGGTTGCAATGGGATCCAGCTCTGTTCCTCATTAGTTACCCTTCACTTGTCAGACAAGCTCCATATCTCACCGAAATCCATGGTGGATTCTTTATAGTTTGTTGGGAAATGTGACTATATATTTCTTTTGTACCGCATGCTTTCTTGAGCCTGCTTTTAAATCCAGAGTACATGCTTAGCTCCCTCTTCCCACAGGAAAAGGAGCTTCGGCTTCCAAAGAGAGGTAAAAGCAGGTCACAGCGGCTGCTTTTGAAGTGGCTCCACAGCAGAGGCGGTGGGGAGGCCGGGCTGCCATTATCAGTGGCTACCAGGTGCCCTGGGATCACGTCAGGTGATAAAACACTTGGCTGACACCAGAAAAAAAAAATCATCACTCCTTCTCCTCCACCTCACCCTCCCTCCTGCCCTCCCTCCCTCTTCTTCTTTTTTTTAAAGGAGGCTTTTTACCCTCGTTAAATGAAACCTTATCTCTGAAAGACTGCAATCCTCAGCAAATGACAAGTGCGCCTAATCTCATTTTCTGACAAGTGATTCTGACAGCACCTTCCTTTTGATTTCTGAGACATGTAGTTAGACATATATTAATCTGTCACTCACCATCCCTAAAAAGAATACAAAAAGAGAGAAAGAAAGAAACGAACATTTGTGATTATGAAGGCATGACAACAGGCTAGGACACCTATTTTAACTGACACACGAACCCTGCTTTGCCACGCACTCCTCTCCCCTTCCAGCACGTGGGGCAACCACGCAGGGGTGTTGGAAGCTGCCCTGTGGAACGGGCATCTGTGATTCCAGGTAACGTGCTCCAGGGAAAGACTGTGCGCTCTGGTGTGAGGCATACCAGGCTCCAGTCCCTGTCCTCCCTCATCAAGACTGGGTTCATTGCGTGAGATCATTAATCTTTACGCCCCAGCATCCTACCTGTAGGGTACGGCTCCTAGCAGCTATCAGCTATAAAGATTAGATAATTTTTATCTAAGGCACATGCAGACATACAGTAGGCACCTAACACGCAGAAACCCTTACTACTACCGCTGCTCCTAGAAAGAGGTCTCTGCATTGGCGGGACCAGAAGGAACACAAGATGTGCCCCGTTCCCTAGAGGTAGGTAACGTATGCATGTCCGTAGAGGGTGTTCTACAATCGCCCGGTAGCCCTCAGCAATGACTGCCACGTCAAAACGGGCACCCCACAACCACTCGATACCCAGCCTGTATGCGTTCTGCTCCTAAACCAGGTCAAAGCCCTGAGACACAGCACCACCCTTGCCTGTTTGTAATGTGAGAATAGCTTCTTAACTCTACCACCGAGTCATTTATAAAGGGCAACGCATGTGCATGTTTCTTTGAGGACTGGGGGGAGTCAGGGAAACCAAACTCATCTTGGGTCATTCGGGGCTGAGCCGAGTCAATGCACCTGTTTGGTAGAATGAAAGTACATTTGTTTCTTTCTAACATCTTCCATTAGTCAACACCTGCATTGGGAGATGTCAGCAACACACGTTTTTTTCTTTTCACTGAGAGCGGCAAAGACTCATGAAGGGAAAATGAAGAGGCCTTTTAGCTTCACATCAGAACTGAAAGAGCGTGACTGTCTTAGGTGTTGGGGCTTCTTTCTCGTCCGAGAGCCACAGCGGGTGAACACTAATGGAAAGCAATGCGACGGCCAAGCAAGGCTTTCTCCTTTGTCATTTGTTTTCACGATCATGCAAAGCTTGCCAATACTTTCTGGAGTCACTGAGTCTGAAAACAGATCTGGGGGGGTTTCTGTAGGAGTATCCCTCTAAGAGGTGAGCTTCTGGGCCACAGGCCTCACCTCCTCCACCCCCCTCCCCAAATAAAACAGGACAAGAACACCTCGCCGCCCCTCTTCCGAGGCACTCATCGCTTCAACTCCATCTTCTGGGGCCTGTTATTAGATGCGTGTACTCACGCCTGCTACACCAGGGTCAGAGAACAAAGGGACGGAGAATAAAAAGGAAAACTACACGTTTATTCAGTTATTTTCACTCACTTCTTAGATATTAACTTTTCTTCCTTGAAAAAATGGGCATTGCCTATGACATCTGCTATCTATTTTCCTCCTCTCCCTCTTTCTTTCTTCTGAATCAGAATGCTTGGCCGTAGGTCTGTGTTCACGTCTTTATAGCCTATAGAGACGTAAGTAAATAGAGGCAGAATAACTAAGTCACGACTAATGTAAGAATGGGGAATGGAAGGTCCATACTCAGGCAAGAATCGCTCCACACAACCAACAGTGGAGGAAAACGAACTTCCTCCCTCCTCCTCCTCCCACTCATCCAGCCCTGTGCTAACTGGATACCACCGGATCCCAAAGGCGGAGGCGTTTCAGATCCAGGGTGGAGATGAACTGAGGAAGAGCCCTGGAGGCTTTTCGGCTTTGGCAAAAATGAACTAAAAAGTCTCTGAACAAAGGACAACCTCCATGAAGAAACATGGGCATTATGTAAACTGCTCCACATTTTTTAACTAAGATTTTAATCACGAAAACAATGGATCAAGAGAACAAGTGACCAGGCCACTTGCAATTATGTCACCGGTGGGGACACACAAGATGCAGCCAGTGCCGTGTTAGGCTCATCAAACACAGGCTTGGAGTCCAAAGTCCTGGTTCAAGTTCGTTCTGACCAGCCTGTGGCTTTCCGGCTCTAGGTCTCACCGGTCAAGTGGGCTTTGTAACACCAGCCTCTCTCAGAATTTCTAGGATAAAGGTTATACTTAAAAAGTATATTAAAAAGCACCACATTAACTCCAAAGGGAGTCTGGAGTACGTTATATGTATATACATTAGTATACCATTGTTATATATTTATATATGTAAATGTTGGGTGTTTTCTGTCATCACTGTGTTCAAAAAGATGTCCCCTGAATCTGAGGGGAGGTTACTCTGTTTTAAAAAATGACAATTGAAAATAATTAAAAGATAAAGAATGAGAACAACGAACTGTGGGAGTATCTCAAAAAACTGCCCACGAATTCACGGCTGAGGAGATCCAGAATGACCCCAATTCAACCCAAGTGACTTTAAAGTAAACTCAGGGGGTCACGATCCAAATATGAGTAGGACTAAGAAACTAAAATTAATCACATCATCCTCTCATCTACCCACTCATGTTTCTGCATGATTTTTTGTCTGCACGTCCATCCATCCATCTGTCCATCCCTTCCTCTCTCCCTCCAATAAATGTCTACTCAGTGTCTCTAATATGTGACAAACACAGAATACTTTGCTCTCAAGTGATCCCACAGGCCAGTACTGGAAAGTAAGTATAATAAGAAAGCCAAATAAAGCTCTACGCTGCGCACTATTGGGGCTCACACCGGACGGAATGGGCAATTCTGCCTGGACCTCTTGTTCTTACAGTCCCAGTTCACCAAGTGATCTTCTGATTACAATTTGGCTTCTTTGGGGATTATTTTTCAGGAGCAAACGTGCCAACTAGTGCACATAAGTCATTCTGGTTGGGACTGGTGGTTCTACTCATAGTAAACAGAAAGATCTGTGTTATAATTTAATCAGTTTCCCTAGAGTCCGATTAGTTTCTAGGCTGGACTGACCCAATCAAGCAACTGCCCTTCTGTGAAGCTGGGCTAGAACTGCCAGCTGAGCTCCCATCCAATTTTCTATCTTACTGTTCTATAAATACCAGAGTAGGATTGTTTTCACTGGTGTTAGAGCTTCATCTGTCCTGCTTTTAAAAATCCCCACATTCCACTCTTTTCAGTAAGTTGGTGACTGTTATCTCTTCACCTGCCCTAAAGGTGTGCCACCAAAACGAAAGAGTAACACTGGCCTTTAACATTTATCAGGTTAACAGGTCTCTGGCCAAGGACCCCCTAATCAGCAAATCCACTGGCTATTTCTGTCTCTATTTCTGCAGAAGTTGCTGCCCGCCTGTCTGTCCCTTTTTTACAGTGACAATGAACAATTATTGTCCTCTTATTTTTTTTCTAAAAAAAGATTTTATTTTAGAGAGAGAGGAAGGGAAGGAGAAAGAGAGGGAAACATCAATGTGTGGCTGCCTCTCCACGCCCCGCCTACTGGGGACCTGGCCCACAACCCAAGCATGTGCCCTGACTGGGAATCAAACCAGCAACACTTTGGTTTGCAGGCCTGCGCTCAATCCACTGAGCCACACCAGCCAGGGCTGTCCTCTTATTTCTTGAAGTGAGGTTGCCTTCTCTTGGTTCTCTTAACCTTTAACAGTGGGATTCTTCAAGGTCCCCTTCAATGTCTAGAAAGAAGGAAGTAGGAGACTCTCTCTTACCAATCCCCCAGCTTCTACTGCAACTGCCCAACAGGTGACTCCAGAATCTTCAGCTCCATAGTTCTCTCACATTTCAGACCCGTATTTCCAATTCATTTTTTGGATGCTGCTACTAAGTGTCCTATCAGCACTTCAGAAATCAGCATTTCTAAAAATGAATGCATAGGCATTTCCTGTGGCCTGTCAATGGTCTCACCCGGTCCATCCTCCTGCCCCCAACTCCGATGCCAGCTCACCATATCCCTGGTGCTCTCTTGCCCATGCCTCATCCCTTCTTCCCTCCCCACCTCGTGGTCATGGCTTTCACTCAGGTTCTCAGCCTGTTGGGATATTTTCTGAGTACTGACTGTCTCCTCCCAGTCTTCCACCCATGTCTCTTTTCACCCATGTCAAGGCTTTAAAGAGGCCAGGTCCAAGGCAGAGATCTGTGTCAAGCCATCTGACACATTCTTCTAGGTTGACAACACTAAGGAACAGGTTAGACAGAGACTGGCTTTCAAACTTCCCCTCCAAAGCTGTACAGATCTTGGACAAGGTATTTAACCTCTTTGAATGCAGCTCCCTTTTCAGTCATGGGGGTGGGGTGGGGTGATTACTTGCTACACTCCAGGCTATTAGGAGAAGACAGTGTATACTGTCTGGTACAAAGCAGAGCCTTGATATAGGTTAGTATCTTTGCTGAAATAAAAGTAGATGGGAAAAAAAGACAATTGTATTTGCTTTGCTTGACCTGTAGTGTCTAGCCCAGCTTACTATACATAGTAGGGAGTCAAATCTTTGTATTGCTTTTGAAATAAGACACTCTGTTTTAGCAAGTCCCAAGGAGCGGAAGATATTACTAAGGGCTAGGGCCATCCTTTTGAGGGATAATTTTCCTTTCATCAGGAAGTTACCAGGATTGACAATCTTTCCTTTTGACCATCAACTTTAAGTCTTTTTATCAAGCCTGATGAATAGCTGCCCACTGAACACCCAGCTGGGAAGAAGGTAGACCCAGCAAGGCTAGAAGTCATCTCTGTGTGAGCCAGGTTTGTTTTGTGAGTCTTTACTAAGGCCCCTTCAGGGTGGTTGCAATCACTCTGCAATCAGTGGTGGGGCACAAATTAGGTCAACAATTCTTTTTAATAGCATTGGAGTTGTGGAGGGTAGTAGAGGAGGGCAGAAGTTTCAGGGAATGGGGTTGTTTATTCTCTTATCCCAAGGGCAACTCAAAACCACCCTTGAGAATGTGAAAAGCTATAAAGGCATTGCCCTTACTTATGGAGGCCACAGCCAAGCATGTATGTGACAAACTGTGTCTGCCCCGGGCTGTGACTGCACCCAGAGGAGGGACCCAATGTCTCTCCTAGGTCACTTCTAGCTCTCGATTCAGCGGACCCTTGTCAACCCGTGGGCTATATAGCCAGGAATCAAGTACTCTGGGTAGATGGGTCTGAAGAGCTCCCTCTGCTTCAACGGCTCAACTTGACAGCAAGAACTTAGCCGGGTTTCCTCTCCTCCCTTGGTAAAAATGGTGACAATTCTTCTCCATTGGATTCAAATTTTCAGCCTTCTTACTCAACACTTGCTGTTTTTTCTCTCTCTCTGTCACACACACACACACACACACACACACACACACACACAAGGATCAGGGCTTCTATGTGGATGGAATCAATTATAGTTTGATTAAGACAGAACAGAAAGAAAGGAAGTAATAACAATCATCATTTCATTTATAAAGCCTTCCTCCCTCACCCAGGTTCTTGGTGTGCAGAAAAGGCAATTAAAACAGGGTTCAATTAAAAATACCATAAAACAGAAATCAAATAAAATATTAAAAAGCCAAGTGCCATTATTAAATAAGTGTTTGTAAGAGGAGGTCCTCAGACAATAACGAGGAGTCGGGAGGGAGCAGGAAATCGTCCTCCTGGCGGGGAGGATGCACACTCGAGGTGCACCCACAGAGAATGCCACTTTGTCGTTCAGCACAAAAGCTGTGTTTTGTTGAAAACTAAAAAATAAGGCTCCCCTTGGCCACTCTGCAAGTGTGCAACTCATATTCATTTTATATCTCCAATTCTTAAGTGCCCTGTGCCCCCGCCTGCTTTGCTTCAAGAGGGATCCCCCATTAACTTGTGTGAGATGCTTGTGTGTCTATTTGAATGTACTAATTGTGTTCGCCCTCCTGCCCCGTGCAGTGCTCACGCAGCCTCAGCGCTATTGTACTGAAGAATCTGGTAAGAAAATACTGTAATTACGGCCCCTCATGCAATGACCTCAACACTCAAAGGAGGAACAAAGAATTGTCTAATTATTATTATTATTTTTTTGTCTAATTCTGATCACAGCTTTTATTAAGAATCTAAAAAGAAAAAAATTATCAGCAGGCAAGTATGACATAACGAAGTAGAGAGAGTTAGGAGACCTGCGTTTCAGTCCTAGCTGTGTGACTTGGGCAAGTCACTTAAATTTCTCTGCGCCTCAGTTCTCTCATCTACAAATTGAGCAAACCGAACTAGCTCATTAAGTCCCTTTCAGCTTTAAAACTTTCTCTCTCCTATATCTATGTAAACAGTGCCCAAGCATTTTCTCTGTTGAACTCTACTGTACCTCTGTTGAGTAGACGAAAGCCAGAGAAACAAGATCCTTAGAAGTATATAATCTGAATAACCAGAAGGGATGTAATTAAAACCAAGGTTCTGTTCCCACAAACACAGCCAAGGATCTTCCCATAAAAACACTATGGTAATTAACGAACCTGCAAACCCCACGCCGCCGCCCTCCAGGCCCTGCCAGGCTCAGCTACGACTGACTCAGAACCCGGGCTCCTGTCCTCAGCCAGCAAGCCTAGCTCCCCACTGCTCTTTGGGTGTGTTTTGGCCCATGGCTCTTCGTGAGACAGGAGCATTTTCAAGTCATGCAGGAACATGAATACATTTCTGGAATTTAAAAAAAATCATTAAAATGATGAAAAGAAAATATAAGGGGCCTGCTCATGTCAGAATATTCCCACATCTGCACTAAAGCCTCCTCTTTTCTCTCTTTGCCTTTAAGAGACTGCCATGGAGCAGATGCCAAATTGGTTCCTTGGGAAGCTGACTCTGGGAGGAGCCCTCCTCTCTCCCGAGCTGCTGCCCCCTCCCCAGAGAAGCGTGCTTCGCTGCCCAAATCCTCCAGGGCTGAGGCGTTCCATCGGCTGGGCCAGCCCCTGGCACCGTTCTGACAAGAGTGAAATCTATTTTCAGAATTCTCCTCTACTTTTAACACCCTTATGTCATGCATTCACCCAGACTGGCCTTGCAGCCCAGAAATTATATTTGTCCTGTCAACTGGTTAACCTGATAAACTTACAGTGGCCCGGCCAGGGGATGTGAGACCACTTGGGGACAGCCAGGGAGGTCTGGTTCAGGGGAACATGACTGTCAGGATCTCTAGATCACATCAAGGGAAGGTGTCCTGAATCGCATTACAAATGAGGTTCAGTAGGAGAAGGCTGAGAAAGATAATGAATTCTCAGACATTTCTCGAGTAAATGAAGGGCAAGAACCATGTTTGGCTACCTTTGTAATCTCCCTGGGGGGGACGGCAGGGACTTGGCACTCTTTGAGGGTCCTCTGCCTCTGCTGCTCTGAATTCAACAGCTGAAGATTGATTTCAGAGTCTTTGTTCAGCCTTGCTACTCAAAGTGTGGTCCAGGGGCCTACAGCACCTCAGAGCGTAGCAAAAATGCAGAGTCTCAGGCCCCATCCTGGGCCTGCTCTGCTCAGTCTGCAGCTGCAGTTGAGTGAGAGCCCCGGTGACTGAGGAACACTCCAGTCTGAGAACCACCACCCAGCCCGCTGAGGGGGTAGGGAGGCGAGCGTGAGTGCCAACAGCCAGGGCGGCACAGCCGGAACCGGCCAGGAGGAAGAAAGGAAGATCAGATTTGGACTGCGTTCAGATTTACAAATTTGATCATGCTAAATACAAAGCTTGAAATTGAAGCAGGAGCCCAAAGGTGTCAGGAACAGGTGTCCTCATTTACAAACTGAGCCATCTGTGTGAAGTCAGCAGAATTTCACTGCAGGTTGGAAAACAGGACTCCAGTTTCCCAAAGTTCTGAAGAAGCCTCAGCAATGGGCCAACGAGCTCTTTCCACATTCCTTTGGAGACCTGCCAACCGACGGATTTTAGCCACCAGTCTGTGCCTGGCCTAAGCCCGGCTGGATTTTCTGCCCAGTGTTTGTCAGTGAAAGGCCAACAGAGGAAGAGAAACGTCAAGATGATTTGTCTGGGGGCCCTCTGTCAATCTTCCAAAGGGAGAGCTCTGCGAGGCTTTCAGACCAGCACAGCGAGGGACGTCTTTATTGGCTTTGCTTTTTAGGCTGGATTAATAAATCCCAGTTTCTTTCTCAGCACAGGTATATTTTTCACTTGCTGATGATGGTAGAAAGCCTCCTGCTCACATCTGTATTATAATAAACGCATTATAAATGAGTAAGTAGGAAACAGTAAGGAAATGATGTTTTACTTTTAAATGCTAATTACGGAGCCCTGGTGCAGTTAATGTGCAGGGTGTTCTGTCAATTTTTAATGTTTATGCCAAGTGTAGTCTTCAATTTAACATGAGCTTTTAATCCTTTGAGTACTAAATTGCCTTTTAATGCTTGCAGAACAACATTGTGTTTGCACAAAGTCAGGTCTGAAAAATGTATTTAGTACAAGGTGTGTTGTGGGAAGGCAGAGAGAAGGGGGAGGGGAACTTTTTTTTTTTTTAAGTTGGTACTGGAATACACCAAAAGCAAGCAGCTCTCTGCTCCCTACAGGAACATCATTTCCTATTCTTTCTCAGGTTGCAGGGTGTGCTGCTCTCCTGCTGCTGATTTAACCCTCCAGTGCAAGCTTCCAACTCCCAGGAACACAGCCAGCCCCAGGATACACCTCGCACCATCAAAAAGTATGACAGCAGAAACAGATGTGAAGGAGGGATGCTGAAGTGTTCTCACTACCCTCCGGCATACGGCAAACTGCAAGAGAAAAGTGCTCTAGGTATCCTTCGGGGTGTGGGGAAATGTTCTACTGCCATATATGTTAAAAAAAAAAGTATGATGAGAAAATTTGACCATTTCCTAGAAATAAAAGGACTAAAGGTTTGAAAATGGGAAGAGGGGCAGGAGAAAGCACGGAAGGGTAGAGAGGGGGACTACAAAGCCAGTGGGGTCTGGGGACTTTCTTGAGTCTGGGCACCACACCCAAATCTCTGTGTGTCCTATAGTCTAAGTCTCACCTTCCGGAACCGACTTCTCCTTTACCCCCGATACATCAACCTCAATTTCTCACTGTTCATCAAACAGACTCAATGCCTCAGAGTGCTGCATAAAAGCAATGACTTGTGTAGTGCTGGGCGTGGGGCCACACACTTTATACACATGAACTCATTTAATCCTGTCAGTGAGCTCTAATGCTATTATTATCACCCCCATTTTGCAGATGAAGAAACTGGTGCACAGAGAGGTTGAGTAACTTGCCTAAGCTCATACAGCCAGTGAGAGGTGGGTCTAGGGTTTGAACCTGATTCCAGGGTCCCACGCTCTCAACCAGCTCTCAACATGCCTCCCAGTCTCAGCTGAAATGCCCTTCCTGGCACCTTTTATCAACCGGGGTGGCTCCCACTTGTCAGCAGCTTCTGTTCAGATGCCAGGTGCCCTCTGTGGAGCAGTTCTTGACACTGATTCTCTCCTCTGTCAGCTACACCCATCCTGGCACTCTGGCTGTGCTGCATGCCCATGGGTCTGAATTCACACTGTGTTCAGTGCTCCTATAGGTGGATCCAATCACGAAGACCTGTGATTCTGCTGATTCTAGGGAACCTCTACATGGCTGAGGCCTTGGTACATGAGCAGTGGTGGGGAAAGGGTACCTTCTAGCCTTGGGGACAAAAGCCTCATCAGGAAACCCAGTTTAGTGTTAGCTTGAATCCAATGAAATCGCCATTTTGAAGGACAAAAATGGCCAAATATCAGCAATTTCTGGTAGTTCAATGTATCCTTGGCTAGGCCTCAATGTGGGGTCCGTGGGGTCAGCAGCAACCCCTGTCATCCCCATGCCACGCCCCTGACCACTCCCCAGCATCCGGGTGCACACCGCCCCCAACAGCAACTCCCCCTACTGCTAGTCTGTCGCCCAGTCCCCCTACTGGAAACCAGTTTCTGGAAGAAAGTGTTGCTTTCAAATGTTTTCCTTTGGTGAGTAGGCATTCAGAAAGAACAATGGCCATAAATACAACTTAGTCAACTGCCTAATGATTAAATAATATATTACTAAAATTAGAATGGAAAAAGGCTGCTCGAGGGAACGAAAAGGGGAGAAAAACGATGCAGCTTCGTCGGTTCCTCAGTTCAGCCACAACACAAAGTGCTGCATGGAGTCCCACCACTGACATTCACTCCAGGGCCACCTGGACACAGGTTGTCATCAATCTGTTACACGGTCAGCTGCATAATGACTTGATGCAAAACTGTGTGTTAGCTTTCCAGGTACAAGTACCAAGGACTGAAGGATTAAGGTGAGTCTGCAATTATGAAAAGATAAGGGTTTTTTTGTTTTCTTGTAAAGAGAGATTTTTGAGAACTTGTCTATTGCATGAACCAAAAATGTTTGTAAAGACAGAATGTCGGTCTGTCCATCTACTTTAGCTGGCCATTGTCTACTTACCCTCAAACCCAACAATTTCACTTCTACCTTAGTGCAGTTAAAAGAAAATGCTGGCCTGGGTATTTGGGTTCAACTCCAGGCCCCAGAGTTGATGAAGTGACTTTAGCCAAGACCAGGTCTCTATTGTTACAATGGTGACACTCACTGTGAGGTGTGGCAGTGAGTGATTACTGTCCACTAATTATCCACCAAGCTCAGGATCCTTTTTCTACAGCACAGAGTTGTCACAGTTAAGCAATTGCCCAGCAAAGCACTATGTTTCCTGGCCACGCCCATGCCCTCTGCAACTGGTTAAAGCCACAAGACTAGTTCTTAGCAATGGCCCATGACCAGAGCAGGTGTGTGTCAACTTCTGGGGCTTGTTCTCCTGGGCCGGGTAGATGCAGAGAGGGAGGAGGCTTAGGAAATGGCAAAGCTACGAGATAAAAAGAGCTGGGTCCAGAATCATGGCATGGGAGAAAGTCATGTAGCCACCAGGGATACCCATGTCAGGACGGTTAGATAGATGAGAAATAAATATCGATTATATTTACACCTCTGTGTATTTTGGATTCCATTTGCAACAGGGGCTGACTTTATTCAAATGCATATCCAGAACCTTCAGTTGTTCTGCAAAAAGCCCTATATTGTTCCATACCACTTACTATCTCCTACCTGTAAAACAGGAATACTTGTTTGAAAATTACTAAAGACCTCCAGATGAAAAGCAGCAGAGAAGAGCGAGTAATAACAGCAAAACTCAATAATCTTATATTCCATAACTTGGCCCAAGACTCAATATTCAGGAGAAAAAAATTGATGTCAATTTACTTTATCCAAAATAGCAAACTGACAGAGTTGAGAGCTCCATCTAATTCTCTCCCGTTGTGCCCTTTCACTGCTCGATCCCTACAGGGCTATGGACAAGGCCCGGGGCGGAGAGGCAGACGGTAAAGAAGAGCTCACCTACACCAACCTTGTAACAAGGTATAGCCTAGAAAATTTTTAAACAGCTGTCGACCCTCCATCACAGAACTTTCTTCCAGGAAAAGGCTGGTGGAAAATGACATTATTATTTCCTCATTTGGGGTAAATTGCTACAGATTTAGGTATGTGGGCAATGGTGCCAGAGGAGTGATTTATTAAGTCCCATTTCTCTCTCCCACTTCGTGCTGTAACATCAGGGCATACAGCTTTCTAATGAATCACTGCCCATACATTGCCCTCTAGGTGACCTGCTGGGTTTGGAAATGAGGACTGTTTACCAGGTAGTAATTAGGATTGCCCTTTCCTTCCTGCAAGACTTTCCTGACTCACTAGGACCCATGTCCACAGCTTGGCTCTGGGAAAGGGAGGGCAGTGATGCCTGCTCTAGGACAAAGCCTATCTCAGAGCCTACCCAAGTTCCTAAGGAGGCAGGTACCCAGCCCCCAGCACACAGCTGTCTAAGCTGCACCCCCAGGGATGAACAGAGCCTTCTGCAGTGGGTGGGGCCAGCAGAGCAGCCCTTCCCACTCAGGGACAGCATTCAAAGGGCCAGCTGAGCCGGCAGAGCTGCTTGGACACGTGGGAAGGGCTGGCAGCCCGCACCTGGCCCGGCTGTGCCTCCTGCTGCAGTCAGGTGTCCGTCTCCCCACTGTGAGTTCTCACTTCCAATCTGGATCATCAAGCAAATGCCCGGTGGAACTGCAAGGGAAGGTTCCAGCTTTGTTTCCTAGGGAATGAAGGTGCTGTTTGGCACAGATGGTACTGGCTTTCTGAATGGTTGTTAGACTCCATGTTTTATTTATGACAGAAAAATGTCAACCAGCAGTTTCTGAAGAGCCATTCATGTACCTCAAATAAAGGGTTAAACTTTTTTTCTGTTTCATGGCTTAGGTGCATTTTATTGGTGTTCTTAGGGGTTAAGTCAGGCCTCGGTCTGCAGGGAGGACCATGCCTCTGCAGGGAGCCTGGATGCACTTTCCCAGCCCCTTTGATCAAACTGCTCTAAGCCAGCATTTATGGACTTTCTAATGTATACAGAGCCATGCCTGATTTAATTCTCACCAAAGGGAAGATATCATTATACCCATTTTATGCATAAAGTTAAGGAAGGTGCCCAAGGTCACAGAGTTATCAGGTGACAGAACTGGAGTTCTGTCCAAGGTCTGAGTAGTTCCCCTGAAATGGGTGCGCACCCCAGGACTCCCTCACACCAGTGCCCTCCTTCTGCCCAAGGACCGGGCCAGCAAGAGAAACTTCCCTACTCACTCTCCAAGTCCTCCTACGCGCTCTTCTCCATCCTACCTAACCTTATGCATTGTCCAGTGCAAGGCCTTTCCCTCGTGCCTGCCACCTAGTGCTACTCAGGGCCCACCCACACTGCAAAGCCCACCTAAGAAATAGCTTCTTGAAGAAGTTGGCCTCGGGCACCATCAAGCAGAGTTTGTGTTTCTCTCTCATGTTCTGCCTGGAATTTCACTGACTTCTGTCTAGTCTTAGTTCCCCTGTCAGATGAGGAGGTGGCCTGCCACCGTGCCAGCTGACCTTGGGTCAAATGGCAGCTCTTAACAAGAACAGAGAGAGAGTCCACTCTCTGTATCACATCTCGCAGGGGAGAATAAAAATACAAGTACACAAAATATAACCAAGGTAATTGCAGATTCTGATATGTGTCAGGAGTGCCAAGTTGGGATAAGGGTTGGTCAGGGAAGCAAGAAGATTCCATTTGAGCAGAAGGAAGAGATGGACCAACTGCAGAGAATGAGCTGCAGAAAGAGCTTTATAAGCAAAGGAAATGGACAAGGCCAAGGCCTCCGGTGAGGAGGGAAGGAGTCTGACTTGGCCCAGGAACAGGAAGTGTGGCCAGACGTAGGGAGGAAGGAGAGACTGGAGACGAGGTTGCAAGGCAGGCACAAGGGGGGCCATGCAGGCTGAGTCTGGATTTATTCAGATCATTGGAAAACCTCTGCACATTTCACGCAGGAAGATGCCATGACCTGATTTCTCCTTTTTGGTTTAAAATTCTGCTGGGTCCTGTGTGTAGAATGTGTTGGACAGTAGAGGAAGCAGAAAGTGATATGGGGGTCAATGATTTCATGGCTAAATGCCCATGTTTGGCACACAGTAGGCCTTCAATATGCATGCTGGCTCCCTCAGGGAGAAAGAATCAGGCTAGGCGGAAAGACTTTCTACTTGACAGTGTGCATCTTGGTGTGACCAGGAACAAATTATAACAGGGCAAAGCCCCAGCTCCCGCAAATGTACAGTAGGGTTAAAAAACCCAACACCTACTTCGCCCAGTGAGGACATAAGGAGAGGATGTGTACAATGCATTAGCCTGGTGCCCGTCTCGTGGGGAATGCTAATGGCAGTGTTGACATTAGGAGAAGAAACTGTAGTAGCTGTGGGGTAGGAGATAAAGGAAGAGCTGAGGCTTCCTCATATTTCGCCTCATTGTGCTTTGAACAGTTCCTGCCAGGCTGCAGGGCTTTCATGCACATCCGCTGTACCTGGGGTTGGTGAAACACTGGATTGCTCCCTCTTCCCTCTGAATCTGTGCTCACCGAGAACTTGTGCACGGAGCTTGGTGCCTGCATTCACCGCATACGTAGCAGTCAGGCCCCAGTTTGGCAGCACAAAGTTTGAGGTCTGTCTTTGCTGTCTCTGGGAGCTGCTAACCGGTTTAGAAAGACAGCTCACTCCGAGAGCTCATTCCCCTTGAGTGACGGGCATGGCAGGAGCTGCAATACTGAAGACACCGCCCTGAAGTCTATACGCTGGTGTTGCACTGTTGACAGCCAGGTACAGAATGTGCACATTAAGGGCAGTATCTCCGGCCACTTGTCATCCTTCCCCCATGCTAGCACTGACATTACAGTAAATCTTGGTAAGTTAGTTTGTTTTCCCACTGTCTTCACAAAGTCTGAGCTATCCTCCTTTCCCAGCTGAAGCTCAGTTCCTATAACACTGTCCACTCGTAATAGTCTTCCAGGGAATAGAAATGAATTGAATCCTCATGACAATCCCTGGGTGGTAAGTGTTATGTACACTGCAGTTACTCTACTAGCTCACAGACAAAGAAGCTAAGCTCAGAAAACATTCCCAAGGTCACACAGCAGGTAAGCGACCAAGTTTGGAACCTAAGAAGCCATCAGCTTACCGACCATGTCTTGAAGCAGGAAAGGATTCGGGTGCAGGGCAGGAGTTCTAAACTTGTGCTGCCCACAGAATCACTTAGGTGAAGGGGGAAGGTCAAAACCTTAATGTCAGGCCATGCCCAGATCAGTGGAACCAGAATATGAGTAGGGCCTCGAGGTCAGGACTTCCTATGAGATTCCAACACGCAGGCCTGGCTGAACGGCAGTGTTGAGAGTGACGTCCAACAAACACTTAGGAATTAGAGGAGGGCATATTGGTTGCAGCTGGGATGGTCAGGGAGCAACAACTCCAAGAAGGCCACTAGCAAAGCTGACAATGACTCTTCCTCCCCATCCATGCCTACCTCCCACTGATAATCCCCAATAATCCCATCCTTTGCCCTCAGAGCTAAGACAAATCACAACAAGGCCCCTGGTCTGCCCGAAAACACCAGCAGCCAGGAAGGAGGTTTAAGTATGTACTACACCACTCTGACAGCCCCCGTGGCCCGCCAGGGAGCAGGCTGGAAAACCAGTTTAGATTCGCAAAGAAGTGGTATTAAAATCACCGAGAGTTCTCTGGCTCAGGCAGCCATGCATATTAGGGCCTGTGAATAATAAAAGGGGAGCTTGTAATTCTACTAAAAGATGAAATTTCCCCATTTCTGCAGAATAAACAAAAACAAAATAATACATTAGCTCTGCAATATGTCTGTGCGTCAGGGCCTCAGATTGTCATTAAAGTTGGATTTTATCCATGACAGATTTCTCCACTCCCCTTGCACCCCAAATAAGAAAGCACGCAGCCTTACAATGAATTTCCTTTTCTTCTGATTTTCTATCTGCATGTGGTTTATCTATACTAAACTGTAGAGGAAGTTGCCCAGACACTGGGCTCCTGTTTGCAATCCTTTGCCTCTCAGCCCTGAAACATTTCCCAGGGCGCTCTTCATAATCCTACAGGACAATGGTGAAATAAGCACCCACAATTTAGGGGAGACAAAAAGAATCCCCCTCCCTTGGTTGTGAGGGGTAACTCAGAATTCTAGAGGGGCTGCTGGCCCTGGGTTCAAAGCGTTCAGCCCTGCAAGGGGCTGGGTTCAGCAAGGATGGATCAAAGGCTCTCGTAGGTGGCAGGAGCCAGCACCACGTGACAGCAGAGGTGGCAGCAGAGCTTTGAAGCCCTTATCTGAAGAGACCATGAACCTACTTCCTCTGTGCATGAGCACGTGCACAAGGGTGTGACCTGTGGTGGGGGAGGAGGCAGGGTGTTCGCCACTACCACCGGTACCCCAGACAGATCCCCAGGGTCTCCAGGAGCGGGACAGTCCTCCTCAGGTTGAAGGCTGAGACATTCCCTCAAGTAGCTACCACCCTCTTTCAAAAGGAGCTCCAGTCCACCACATCCACAGTAAGCACTGATGGAGCTTGACTTCATCCTGGACCAGCAGGACCAGGAGAGCTCGGGCAAAGGGAAGGCCCTCATTATAGTCAAATCATTCTCATTTCTGCTTTAGCAGAAGCTGATCTTTATGGGAAGCATGACTTCCATGGGTTTCCAAGGCCCCTGTCCTATCTTGGGCAGAGAAAGTAGATCTGTGCTAAGCGGGGGAAAGAAAACCAAAGCAGCATGGATGTGCCACATCCTGGGAAACCAGTCATTTGCAAAATCCAGGGCTCTGTGGAAGCAATCCTCCATGGGCCTCAAGGGGATCAAGTTCTCAAGTTCCTTCCCGCCTGTCCCCAGAAACACGAGGTTACTTGTTCACTGTGGTCCAGTACTACTGGGATGACTAGAATACCAACATAGTTACTCCATACTGGGATCCCTTGCCATGACAGGGATGGAAAAAAGCCCCAGTGACAGGCAGGGGTTAGGTTACACAGCCCAGATTCCTTAGTGAAGAAGTGGCACTAGGGGAAAAAATAGCAGCAAATTAGACACTGGGTAATATTCCAGAGACGGCTCCACAAGTAGCTGGGCTTACAGAATGGCTCACTTCTAGCTTTGATGTCTTGATAGGTTTTTAACAAATTCTCCTTCAGTTATCCAGCTGCTTAGCTAATCAGATATTATTACCTCCTTTGTGCTTCCTTCCCCTGCTCTCTCTCTCTCTGTTTATCAGGCCTGTCTTGCTGTAAAAAGAGCTCCATAATGATCCCTATCTAAATATTTCACTTCTAATACAAAGGCCTGTGTTTTGCATTCTGGTGAGACTCTACAGCTCGCTCTGCTAAGAAGTAGCTCCCTTGCCTCTTTGGAAAAAAATAAGCTGATTTTAGTGGTACATGATCTCGATGGAATTTTCCTGTACAACGTAGCTTTGCATGAGAAAACTGGGTAGGCAGACGCTGAGCCTGGTTAACTCCAGCCCTCATGCACTGAGGATGTCTGCAATGCCTGCCAGTGGGCAACCACATCCTGCTTATCCTGGGGCTTCGTCCTGCCATTACAACAGCAGAAGGGACATTTGGGCAGACCGCAGAACGCCATCAGAAAGCCACAGAGAAACCCTCCGAGGGGGATGAGTGAAGCACCTGAGGAGTCCCAGAAAACAGTAATCAGCAGAGGCTGGTGTTCTGCCTCCATGATCTTCATCCCTAACAACGTTCCTGGGGTCTTTCTGTGATTTTTAGTACAGACATACCTGGTCCCAGAACGAACCATACACTTGCTGATAGGATATGAATGAAACCTGGGGTCTTGAAAGTCAGCACATGGGTGGGGGGTGCTTCCCATCTGCAATGCTACCATTCAGAGCAGTCTCCCAATGGTAGGATAAAAGTTGTTTTGATGCAAGAACCAAGTGGAGTCACTGGTAGGGAGGCATGGCCAAATACGTCAGAGAACTAAGGAGCTGTGCCTAAGACCGTTATTCACCAGGCCAACAGATCTGTGACAGTAGATTGCCTAATGATAGCTATATCCAAACATAACCATGTCACACTCCTCCTCAAGGCCATCTGAAAACTTCCCATAACACTGAGAGTGAATTCCAACCTCTTATTATAGTCTACCAAGCCCTGTGAGACCTGCCCTTGGTTACCTCTACAACTTAGCCTTCCATCATGCTCCCTTGGCTCCTGCTGCTCCAGCCTCAGCGGCTGCCTCTTTGCATAGATCCTGGGCACATGAAATGTGTCTGCACCTCAGGGCCTTTTCCCTTGTTGTTCCCCTGCCTAGAACACATCTCACTCCACATCTTCCTATGACTTACTCCTTCACACCCTGCAGCTGCAACCATCACCCCTAGCAGATCCTTTCTTGATCATTCTAAGAGCAACCCTTCTTGCCTTCACCACAATATTCCCCTTGTGCCCCCTGTTATATCACTAGTATCTACAACAGTGACCAATTAATAGTAACTGCTTAATAAATATCTATTGAGTGAAAGAATGGATAAATAGTAATTCAGGTGCCCTTCATGAAGGATACCAATATAGTCACCATGGCTCCCCAATGTCAATTTGGGTCACATTTTTTGCTTCTCTTCCACACTTTCTGCAAGCTCTTAAAGTCTCCTATTAACTGTTCTTCTCCTTGTCTTTCACAGTAGTAGGATGTTTATCTGATGTGGCAGTCCAAAACGAACTACTTTCCTATCCTCCTTGAAGCTTAGAGCAGTTGTGGGCAGGATTCTGATAATTTCTAGGCCCTTGACTTTTGATCCTTGCTCCTTCTCCTCTTCCTTTTTTGTATCCTTTCCCTTATACCTGTCCTGCCTTTGGGAAGGTCGATGTCTGGCTGATGTTCCATTCTGGGGCATGAGAAGAGGGCTGCGTAGAGCATAAACCAGGAAGAAGATTGGGTCCCAGAAGGCTCTGAGGAACAGGGCTCTGCACTGCTTACTTCCAGATTTTACATAAGAAAGAAACTTCTTTTTCAAGCCACTGTTATTTTAAGGTCTTGGTCACTTACAGCTGAACCTTTTTGTACCTATTCTTCTTGCATTTATTATTTCTTACCGGAAATTCCATCAAAGAAAAGAAAGGAAATCTCTGATGAAGTCTGGGCAGAGTAGCAGAGGTTCTTGGAATGAGCAGACGGCATGACTGGGCTGTCTGAGGGTATGGATGGCCTTCTTTACTCTTACTATACCACCCGGAGACCAGAACTTCTGTGGTATTGTGGTAGAAAAAGGAAAGTGCCTCAGAGGAAGACTCAAAGGGCCAGCTCCAGGACCAACTCTGTGAAGGCTGGCAGGACCACCTAAGGTGGCAGGTGACAGCCTGGTCACCTTAGTTCTTACAGCCTTTTTTCTTGATGTGTAAGGTGGGGCCAGTAGTTATGGTACTTAAGAATTAGCTTTATTTGACATCTCGCAGATCAATTCTTACAGTTCTTAAACAACCTCCTACAGTTTTATACATGTAATATCAAAAAACCAAGAGCCAATAGCTTAGAGTGTGGAATTAAATAACATTTTAAACTATCCCATGAAATTAAGTTGGCAGAGGAGAACCCTTCAAATTTATTTGAATTTTCAGAATCTTATCTGTTAAAAGTAGCCTATTGAGTAATACAATCTCATGTCTTTTTGTACTATAATGAAAAAAAATGCAGACATTGAATGATTTTACTATGAAAAATGAAATGTTTTGTTTAAGGCATCGAGAGTCCCAAAGTGGCTTATCTATACCTCAGGAGGGATAGAGCAATGTGCAGAGAACCAAAAAGACTATGCCAGGGGATAAGACATAATGCCCAAAAGACTCAGCAAGCTCAGGTCCTCGCAGGCATTGGGGAGGCCAGCCAGGTAGAAAAAGCACTGATGGGGAATCCAGATATCTACTAACGATCAGGAGTAGGGAAAGGCTGCTGGCAATAATGCTAGAGAACTATCCATAGATAGTAGACTCTTAGGAAGGCTTTGATTCGTGAGTCAAAGCAAAAGATGCTCTACCCATCTATGGGTGGGGTGGTTAGGTCAGGTGCAGCAGACACAGCTGGCTGCTTACCCGATAACCATTCCCCTTTCTTCTCTGCCAACAGAACCATCAGTGCGGTGTGTGTGCAGTGCCAGGGGAGACTGTGACTGGTCTAAGCCAATCGCGGCAGCCTTCTTTCCCAGTGCCAGGAGGCAAGTGTTCCAGCTAGTAAGCCCCAAAGGGAAACTATTGGAGGCTCCTGGGAAAATTTTCCCTGCTAAAAGAGAACAGCGTAAGGAAGAATCCTCTCTTTATCTCCCTTTCTTCCTTCCCCCATGGCATGGTTCCATGTGAGGACGTGGCCTCACGTGTGAAGTTTCAGCAGCTATCCTACATCTGTGAGGTAACTTGTTCCCAAAACCCAGAAATGGCCAAGTGGGAGGAACGAAAGAGCCTGGGTCCTCTTTGACAACAGCGAGCCTCTACGACATGTTTGGTATCACCTACCTCCAGATTTCTTGTCATGGGAGATGGTAACTTTAGTTTCTAAGCCACATTCTATTACTTGCTGATATAACAGGGCTCCAGCCCTGGTCGGTGTCAGCATGAGAGGAGAGGAGGCGCCTGTGACATCCTGAAAATGTGGAGTGCCAACTCCCTTCTTAGAGCTCCTCAACTTGGGTCTGACCAACAGCAGAGAGACTTGGCACGTGACTCAGAAGAGCCTCAGGAGCTGGACATGGTCCTGGCCCTGCACTGGAAAGGGGTTCAGTTCACAGCACTCTGGGGTAACACTCTTCCTGTCAGACGTGGAGATGGCCTGAGCTTTGAGGGGCTGTCACAGCTCTTCACTGCGAGGAGGCAGAAAAGCCAAGGAAGTGGGTGGGGGCCACTTACAGGCCCTGAAAAATAATGCTGCAGCGTGGGATGTCCCAAGTGCCTGGGAGCCTGCTGTTGTGATGGCTTCCCACCACAGACTCTGGCAGACATTTCTGAATCTGAGTTCTGAGACACACATAGTGGGTGTCCACACTCCAGAGACTAATTATTTCAAGTCAACCTGCAGTGTATGTGAGGTGCTGTTTTAAAAGTTTACTTCACACGGTTGCATTTATTAGCCTCTGACTGTTGAGAAGAAAGGCTATTACTCCATGCAGTAATTTAAAAAAAAAAGAAGTGGCAATTTTTCAAGTAATTATCAACAAAAATGCCAAACAGGAAGGTAGAGCCTGAATATCCCACTGAGAGAAACTACCAAGACAGGAAATAATGCACCACAGATAACACTACAAAAGCAAACTTCTTAGCAGACAAGGTACTTTATCATATCATACCTTGCTTTAATGAACTGCCCTCCGTGGCTGTATTTAAATCATAAACAGAATCTAATCTCATTTCTTATGCTGAGAAAGTCTAGAGACTATTAACCATCAAATACACAGGATGGGGCAAAAGTAGGTTTACCGCTGTGAGTACACAAAACACAGTTTACTCTTGTATTATTATTAATTATTGTATTATTTGCCACATGAACAACTGTAAACCTACTTTTGCCCCACCCTGCATAATACTGTATATTCTTGCAAATAAGCAAACAAGTTCAGCATCCCATCGTTTTTTCTTTCTTTGCAGAAACGCCCTAGCCATTACAAAGGAAGTAGAATTAATATGATTAATACAATTTTTAAAAGTAACCACTATCATTTACCCACCCAGGTGTACTCAGTGCCTCAGAGCAGACCTGTGGGCCAAACCTTGCCCAGCGGGATTTTATAAATCAAACACAGTGATGTCCATTCATTTGCAGATCAGCAGAAATGAGTAGCTACAACAGCAGAAATGAGTAGTTGCTAAAAGACTGTATCAGCCCTCCAAGTCCCATGTACTTACTATCTAGCCCTCTACAGAAAACATTTGCTGACCTTGATTTAGAGTAATAGTTATTCTTTTTGCTAAATTAACAGATAACATTCATTTTGACAATGACCCCAAATCTTACAGAGTAGGAAAGCACTAAAGCAACTCCATAGTTCTGTAAAAATTAGCAGTGATTTCTAGCTTATTGAGCTGTGGCACAGAAGAAAAAACAGGCTGTAGATTACATACCATATCCTGGGTTCTTACTCTATTTCCATTGGTTCTCTTCAATTCAAGAAACTAATCACAGTGCAAGAGAGAAAGTCGTATTGAAGAATTAAATAATACTGAAGGATGACATTGTTATCATCATTAAGGGGCATTACTACACAGAATCATTCTAATTTATACAACCATAAATTGTTTGCAAATTTCCAAGCCCTACAATCACTGATAACAAATAACTACAACACACACAATTGATTGCAATGCCCCAATGGGCCCAACACTATGGCTAAGAGCCCTGTAGTGCTTTTACAGAAACAAATACAATCAATGATCTCAAGGTTGATTTATTAATTCATTCCTTCAACATCTGAGTGCTTACTGTGGGCAAACTCTGTGCTCAGCGTTCTGGAGCGCAAAGACCACTGAAGATACCAAAGGTACAGCCTTGGCTCTCAAGCAATATATACTTTAAGAGGACAGGAAATGACTCAATGGACTGTTGCAAGTCTGAGGGAAATAAAAAGGAAGTAAATCAAGGACAGCTTCAGGAAGTAGCATTTGGACTGGGCCTGGAGAGAGGGATAGAATTTGAACTGGCACTGGAGGGAGGTGATTCAAGGAAGGAAAGTCTAGAGGGACCCGGGAGTCACAGAGGTTAACACGCTTCACCCAAGCGCGTCAAGTTAGGAACTGGAATTAGGGTTAGAACCTGGTCCCCAGTGCAAAGCATTTTTCCAAAGCCATTTACAAGGTATTTGAAATACCCGGAGCAGTAAAATTTCCAAGGAGGAAATATAAAAGTATGAGATAATGTTATTTTAAAAATTTTAAACACTTCATTTAATAAGAGGGGAAAGGTTGTTATATAAAGTATACTAGGGAAAGAAATCTGGGTACCAAGCCAGACAAAAACCAATCAAGCAGCAAAAATCTCCCACCGTTGTCAAGAGTCAACTCTTGAGTATCCAAGAGTAAACCAGAGTCCACCTTTAGCTTACAGTAATGGAAATAACCAGCAATAAAGCCCTTCTTGCAATCTGGAGCGACCCCGCTTTTCCCTGACTCGGCTCACCTTCCAGTTGGGGATGCCTCCCTCTCCGTGAAGCCTTTTCTCTTTATTGGGCACTTGATCTTTAGCAGAAAGGATGACCTAAGACCTTATATTCATTGACTTTTGCATTTAGATAATGTCAATCCCTTTCCCTTTAGCTGCTGAGTAAATTCCATTTTAACATCTTAAGTGGTATAAATTCTTTAATCCTAAAAAATAGGAAAAGGCAGGGTCCCGTGTTGTGACTTAATTTCACACTGCGGAGTAAATGGAGGCCTTTGGCATTCATGTCAAAATGGAGGTGGTTCGGCGTACTGGTTATATTACCCGGGGTGAACGCTCCTTAGTGAAACACTGGGAGATAGGCTGAAGGCACCACTTAGTCAGTCGTGGGTAAGTGGGCCTTGAAGCTTTCCCAATTAACGTCTGATCAGAGCAAATCACATGGGATCAGGGCAAAGTGCAATTACGATGGCACGTGCAATACATTATGTGATCATAACCGTCTGGTGCCGTCTTCACTGCTCGTAGACATCCTGTAATTCCAAAGTGGAGACACAAAACTGTGAGGGAGAAGCCATGTGCAACGGTGCGTGTGTTCTTCGTGTTATATGTGTTTGCCAGTGTTTCCTGGGACCCAAATGGTCAGATCAAGCTCTCGGCACATCTGAATTTAGAGAAAACTTCCCCTACCTTATCTCCATGATACCTCGCTTGCTATATATACAACCTCCCTGTAGCTATATCACCATATAGGCAGTCCCCTCACAAAGCCTTGAACTCTCCTCTCTCCTGAGTTGCTCACACTGAGCGGGCTGAGCACGCATGAAGAACACGCACCGCGTTCCCTGAGCTTCACCATTCACTAACTATATGGCCTCGGTCAGTTGGTTAACCTCTCTATTATCTCATTAATCTTATATTTAAAATGGAAATAAGAAGAAAACAATAAACTCTATCTTGTAGGGTGGACTGTTGAGAGGACAAAGTAAGTTAAAACATGTAAAGAGCTTAGAACTTTGTCTTGGAAATAGTAAGCGCTCAATAAATGTTGTGATTGTTGCCGTCATCACTGTCATCGTGCTACTTGGACTTCCCCTCCCTCCTCTGTTAACTGAAACCCCTCCCTCAGGCCTCGGCCGTGCGTCCAACATGGTCCCTCCTTCCCCGGACCCGAACCCAGGCCATCTATCCATCAGCTGGCATTTTTAATGTATGTGTAACTGTCATGCGTACAGGAAGCGTTTTCTTATCTAGACCATAAAGCTTTTGAAAACAAGGACTTCCGAGTGTGTTTGCTTTGCGTACAGAATAAATCTGATAAAGTAGTTAATGGTCATAGAAGTTAGATGGGGATATCTTGAAGCATATGTGTGTGGTTCTTATTTTTAAACAACATTTTTGGTAGCAATTGACCAGGTAGTTATTAGTGGTAATAGAGAGTAAACCAAAATGTGCAGCTGTAACCTGTTTAATATTAAGAATGTGAAACAGAAAATAATGCCAGGAAGAAACAGGGGTTCAGATGAGAGTAAGAGGAAAGAGATTCGAGTTCTAGATCTGCTACTAACCACTGCATGCTCTTTGAGGTTCAGAGAGGTTATACCACTTGCCAACTTCAGACCTACAAGGTAGTGCATCAAAATCAATGTCCTTTAAGGTCCTAGACAGACCCTGATGGTTGCCCTGGTGAAAAGCCTTTGAGCTTGCCGAACCCAGACTTGGTTTAGGTTCTGTAAGGTACCGGCCCAGGCAGGTGGCCTTCCCCCATGACAGAGGCACAGACCAACCTGGGAAATTCCATTGGCCTTTGCTGGTGATTGTTGTAGAAACAGGAATAGCATCCAGTTTTAGGCAATGGGACATAAGGGATATTTGCTGTGGGGCCTCTGGAAAAAAATTGCCTCCTGATAAAAAGAGGAGGTGCATGAGGAGTCCCCACCCTTGCGTCCTGTCAGGGACTTCTCCAGAAAATGGCAACGATGACTGCAGCGCTCCTGGCAACAAGGAAAAGCTAAGAGAGCGGCAGGGAGGCCAATCCAGAGCTTCAAAATAGTTACCAAAGTTGAACTAACCAGCCCATGTTGGAACTAATAACTCCCCACTATTGCTTAGGCCATTTTAGTTCTGTTACTTATACTTGAAAGATTCCTCATTGTCCACACGCTAAGAACCCAGGCACCACACAATGGAGGTGTGCTGTTAAACTATGGGAGATTTGACACACACACAATCTCTGATGACTCACAAAACCCCTTCGGGACATTTTCAGGCAAAGGCTGCACTGGCTGGGCCCTGTGACCCGGAAGGGCACTGCTTACGTTTCTTTGTCGCCTGTGTTTACTCATCTCATTTTGACATGTTGGCTTCTTTTTGTGAGCTGAGCTGGCATGCACGTGTTCAGAGATTAAGGTCAATGGGAACAGGTATTATGTAATTTCAAAATGGATGTAAATTCTATTTTCTGCAAAAGATGTCTTCTAATCTCTTATCCAGTGGGATTATTTTAATAACGTCATTTCTGCCCACTGTTACTATGGATCCTTTCCAAAAGTTCCTTACATGTCTTTGATGACTTCCAAGTTTGTCTATCATGCTTCTAATCTAAACATTCCACTATGTTTATGCTAACTGACCTGAGTACATAAATTCCACTCAAGGCCACAGAGCTCTCGCTGGTGCAGGCATAGATAAGGTCCGTCTGCAGACTCATCACAGACACTTCAGAGACTGTCAGAGCAGAAAGCACTATAGCAAGGTTCAGCCCTACCCCCACCCCTATGCTGCAGATGAGGAGCCTGAGGTCTGGGAGGCGACATGCTTTGGTGAAGGCGACACAGTGAGCTGGCGGCATCATGGTATGCAGGAAACTGTGGTAGTTTGGTGGTAGTGATTACAGTGACACTGACTGTAACAACAGCAACTCAGGTGCATCCTGGCTGAGGACACAGCAGGAACCATTCGAGGTTCTTTATGTGTTTTCAGTCATTGGATCCTTATCCAGAGCCCCCGAGGAGGAAGGTACTACCATTATTCCCAGGTTACAAGTGAGAAATGGAGACAAGGAAAGGGTGCCAAAGGTTAAGCAAAGCTCCATGCACACGCGATCATCATTCGGCCATTTCCCGTCCTCTGACACTACACTGGGCCATGGGGTGACATTTCCTGAATGGCTACTGTGGACAGGTCAGTGGCTAGAAGTCCACAGGGTTTCTCCAATCCTGATTCTTCCTCACGCTGTTCACAGGCTGTCTGAGTGCCAAAGACAGGAACTCAGCGTTTCACTCCAGACGTGTGCAGCACAGTCCTTACACTGTCGGCGTCACCTGATTTCCTAGCATCCTAACAGCGGGGGGAATAGGAGGGGCAAAGAGGGGCTGGTGGGCAGGCAGCATGTGGGCGGGTGGGAGAGGGGTTAAGAGACAGGTATGACAGAGAAAAAATCAGCCTCCCTCCCAATTAGTAGTCCTGGCCTGCTTACCAAAATGCAAGTTCCAGCAAACACACCACAGAGGAGAGGACTCATGGTGGGCCCCGAGTGCCTTAGCTTTGTGCAGAGAGTGAGGAGGAGGCATTATAAAGGCAGCATCATTTTTCAAGGAGCCATCACAATTTCTCACTTAAACACAGAGTGAGCCAAGCTGAGGTAACTATTTTTCTGGGGTTTTATTGTATTTCAAAGCAAACGTGAGCATGGATGTGAGCATGGAGAGCTGGAATGGCCTGATGCGGGGATCTCATCCAGCTACATTCAATGGCTGCAGAGAAGCAAACAGAGGCCCGGAGAAGTTCAGTGGCTTAGCCACCTCATATGGCCCACACAACCGATCCAGTTTCTCACTGCTTCACTGCTACATGGTAGGGATGAAATGCAAGCGAGCTTTAGAAAGGGCCATGATTAGAGTTTGGGCTCCTCTATATACACCAGTGGGGGGCCTGAACATGATCCAATATGGAACCCAAGTCAAATCGTAGGGGTCCAATCAGCTGCCGAACCAAACAAACCTCTCTCCTGGGTCTTGTCTGACTTCTCTGAGAGACTGTCCAAGACTGGGCAATGCTAGTGTCAGGCTAAAGGCCTTGCAGCTCATCCCAGACACAGAGGTGACAGGATCAGCCCTGAGTCCCAAACCACTCAGGCAGCCTGACAGCTCTACACGGCCTGAACAGACAGCATCCAAAATGGGCAAAGGGAGGGAACTGGCAAGGCCTCCTCTGATCAGATTGTTCAACAGCCTTTGAGCTGGCTGGCCTGGCCCAGCCCCAGCCCCAGCCCCGCCGCCCTGAGCCAGGGCCTTCGCACTAATGCGGGCCTTGAGCAGCAGCCTTGCACGGCCCGGACCTGCTGGCCCAGCATCCAAGTCAATCTTGCCTACAGCTGTCAGTGGCACAGACTGTTTGATGCTGCACGGATGGCAGCGATTCAGTCATTCCGGGGATGCTTCCAGGGCCGTGTTCTTGGGAAGGGGAAAAAGAGAATCCCCTTGGGGGCCAGCAGCTACAGGCCACACTGCCAGCAGGCTGGCTCGTCCTCATCTAAACACTGTCAAAAGCCTGCCATGGTATGTTTTTTTTGAAACCAGGCAATTGAATGGTCCCTGACATTTGACTCGAGACCATCCTGGTGACCTATGAAGTGAGAAGCACTCTTGGCAGTTAACCTTAGTGGATGTGACAGCAAACTCACACCTGCTCTAAAGAATAAAAGTTCTTCCTGACATTATTCAGGCAGAGAGGGAAACAGCCCCTTTGGTGAAAGCCCGTGGACTTCGTCTTCACCTCACTGCGGAGGGCTGCTGGTGCAAAGGCTGGTATTTGCCTGCAATCTTTCCCTGGGAAGTAATTAGTTTCCATTTAGAGGGATGACAAATTGATCAGGCAGGAGTCGCACTGAGCTCTGAATTGAAGCTAAACGTGATGGCTGTGGCTCTGGCAAGTCAGGTTTGTAGGTCTGTCGATGCATTTTACAGTTTCAAAATTCAATCACCCAACAGCAGGAGAGGAAAGACATTGCTCGAAAAAAGAGAACCAAAGCCTGCATTTCCTTCTGCGAGTTCATTATCACCTCGCTAAAGCATGACGGTGGTGTGAAATGGGTTAGATGCACGGATGCTTCTGTTAACGGCCAAAGGAAAAAAAGTCGCACATCATTAGGAATGGAATAAACGATACCGAGGCACAGAGCAGAAATGATTTGATTAGTAATTTCCAGTTTTGAAAAGACCTGGAAAAGTACCAAATGACTATACAGAAGGTGTGATGGAGTTCTTAATTGCTATAACTGCTCTGGGAGACTTGATGATTTGTGACATAGAATACAGCACAGTACGCTAACGCTAATAACCGTTAATTAAATGCAGCAATGATATACTCTCAAAATGCACATACAAGTTACCATAATTTCTAGATTAAAAGCTGCACTGTCAGAAGCCAAAGGCAAAGGAAGGTGGAGGGAGCAGGAGACATCTCTCTTGCCTTCATGAGCGGGCCCCACGGTCTACCCAGAACAGAGCAGGCAGGAAACACTACGGGAAAAAAACACACTTGGCTGGAAAATGTGAAATGGCTCCTGAATGAAGCCGGCCCTCTGGAGGGAGAGTTATTAATTCTGAAAGGCTGTTGCTGCACCAGACCATCTGGCGGTGTGCAGAGAGTTTGGTGGCTGGTGCAGTTTCCGGTTGGATCTGCTTTGCCCCCCTGTGGCATCTCCCACTTGAACTGTCATCACGCCACGTCCACGATGTTTGGAGGAAAAGGGGAAAGAGAGGAACCTGGTGAGATCGTGGGGCTCTACAGAGTTTCGGGTGCCCTTCTTTTCACGTCCTGCCCCTAACAAATGAGGGAGGTTGGGAAGGCTGATACCGGGGAGGGAGGCAGTGCTTCACGGGAAAGCCTCCTCTGAATGCAAGATAAAAGAAGTCAATTCATCTCCCTCCCTTTGGGTGAAGAATGCTTGTGAGCCTGAAGGAAGAAAGATGAAGGAAATGCTACTACTTCCAACTCAATTATCTTCATAATGGCACACAGAGGAAGCTGGGACAAGTCAAGATATCCAGGGATAATTCAAATATCCCAGTTTCAGCCATGGCCTTAACTTTCTCATTTAGTTATCACCAAAGCCACCAGCATTTAGGAGACACAAGAGACCTCTTGGAGAGGTCAAGGAGCAAGAGAAATGCTTTTTGCCTGTCATTCAACCAATGCCTACTGCACCCTCACTGGAACACAGAATCGAGTCAGGCAAGCAAGAGACAAGGGCAGTATGTCATAAGGTTCTGTAACACTTTGGGGGATAAATGTTCTTGCAACGAGGAGGGAGAGAAGACTTTTTTTTGCTATCTTTTAAATTTTAGAGAGAGGGGAAGGAAGAGAGAGAGAGAGGGAGAGAAACATCGATCGGTTGCCTCTTGTATGCTCCCTGACCGGAGACCAAACCCACAACCCAGGCGTGTGACCTGACTGGGAATCAAACCAGCGACCTTCCATCATTGCAGGATGACGCCCAACCGACTGAGCCACACCTGTCAGGGCAAGAAGACTTCTGAATGGAAGAACTGGAGAAAGTTTTGTAGATGAGGTAGCAACTGAAGCATATCTTGAATAAGTTCCAGGATCTGGCCACGGGGCAAACAAGGAGAAGGGCATTCCAGGGGAGGGAGAGCATAATCACTGCCCTGGGCAGGGACAAGAAAGGTCGGCTGAGAGACCTGGGAGAAGTCAGGTCAGTCTCAGTGTGAACTGAATGAGTGGGGAGCAGAGTGGGGGACAGTTCATGGAGAGCCTGGAATAAAGTCAGACATGGCGCCATCTTTATTCTGTAAGGGGAGTGACCCAGTCAGGGCAGTGTTACCTGGCAGTACCCTCCGCTTGAAACTCCCTTTCTTCAGGCACCTGTGCAAATGCTTCCTAAAAAGACAGGCTTCCCCATCCCCACTCTTCTATCCCTTCAACTGCTTTAGTTTTTTCTTAGCATTTATCACTCTAGCCACCATATTCTCTATTGTGCTCATTGTCTGCTCCAAGCCTTTCCCACGTGACTGCATTTTGCTCACTGCTGAATCCCAGGCCTGGGAACCATGCCCAGCTGGTGCCCAAGAACCACTTGCTGAAAGGGCCAGTGGGTGGATGGATGGGAGACCACCTGAAGCAGTTTTCAAAGTGCTGTCTGGACAGCAGTCCCAGTCCCGCTTGGTTCTGAGGGCACATCCGCTGCAGGCTCCACTGCAGATTAATTCAATCAGAAACTCCGGGGTGGTGCCTAGGGACCTGTGTTTTAGTAAACTCTCCAGGTGATTCTGATGCACACTTACGGGTGAGAACCACAGGCCTGGAAGACAGTGGAGACAGGGGGGACCAGTACGCAAGTTACAGCAGAGGCTGTTTTGATGAAACGGAAGGGACAGACCAAACCCATCTTTTGAGAGATAAAATACATAGCACTTGGCAAAGGAAGAGTCTGGGGAGATTTGTTGATTTATGGCTTTGGTGACTGGTTGGATTGTGAGTATGAGAATAAACGTGCAGCAGAGGTTTGGGCAGGGTTGAGGAAAGGCAGAGATCATACATGATAAATTCCTTGCATTTCAAAGGCAGTCTTAAAAAATTCCCAGGATCCCATCTTCGGAGGTCATTTACAAAGCAGGCAATCAGCAGAGGACACATAGATTGGGAGATGGTAAGTGCAGTTTGGAACGCTTGTAATACTTTCGTGGGGGTGGCGGTGGGGAGATGTCTTCTTGGCTGTAGGTTATGAGGATGGGAAGCTTGAGGGGGGGGGGGCCTGGGATGAAGGCAAAACTAAGCAACATCACCAGGCTGTAAGAACCATGGGTATGGGCAGAATCTCCTGGGGTGAGTAAGAACAAAATCTTGAATTATGTGGAAGGCGAAGATCTCACTGGAGATCTAGGAGTGGTAAGAGAGATAAGACGAAGAGAAGGAGAGAAGAATGCCGCAAAGCAAAACAATAAAAAGAATCAGATGGGTAGTCGTAAAGTTCCACACTCCCCTCTGGGAGGGTCTGATGAGTGCAGGCACCCCTCCATCGGGGAGGCTGGTGAGTGCAGATCACTAAGACCTCTGTGAGGACAGGTCAGCAACGCCACTGCAGGGCAGACAAGTCGGCGGCAGTGAAGGCATGACAGGCGAATGTGGCCGAGGGGAAAAGTGGGAGTGGAGGTCAGGGAACGTCATTCGTTAGTAGGACCTTGTAAGCCGGTTTCTATGCTGAGAGGGAGACAAGGCTTATGAGAGAGAAGAGATCACTGGGGAGGAAGAGTGGGATGGGGCGGGGACCTCAGGTGCACAAAGGCTTGAGTTTAGTTTAGACAGGAGTGACACTCTTTCACTGAGAATGGAGGGAAGGATTGTCATTAATATGGGCACAGGTAAGTGGGCCAGCCAGGTAAGGTTCAGCAAAGTTGAGTCTTCAGTGGTGAGTATAGCATAGTTTTGCTCCCAAGAACTCAAATCTGATTGAGGACAAGAATAAAGGTAAATTCAAGACAAAGTGGTAAATGGCACAAAGTTTTATGGGATGAATGAAAGACATGAAAATGAAAAATAAAACTATGAAGCCAATAAGAGAAAATGTGGAATGGTATCTGTGGACTAAAGACAGAGAATTCTAGAACATAAGTGAAAAATTAAGTGTATCTTAACAAAGATCCCTAACTACAGATAGTTAAAGCATACAGATCAGAAGATATTTGAGTGTCTAAAAATGACAAATGACCCAATGTTAGGATGTACAAAAACCTACTACAAATCAATAAGAAGTCAGAAACTCAGAAAAATGGTCAACTTGTCCTGATTGGTGTGGCCCAGTGAGTTGGGCACTGTCCCACAAAGCAGGGGGTCACTGGTTCGATTCCCAGTCAGAGCACATGCCTGGGTTGTGGGCCAGGTCCTCATTTGTGGGGTGTGTGAGAGGCAACTGATCGATGTTTCTCTAGCACATCAATGTTTCTCTCCCTCTCTTTCTCCCTCCCTTCCCCTTTCTCTAAAAAATAATAAATAAAAATCTTTAAAAAAATGAAAAATGGTCAACTCATGACGATACTTTATACTGTCATATGGCAGAAGTTAGACACGTGGATAACAAAGTATTGGCAAGAACATCCGAAAATGAGAACCCTCGTGCAATGCAGGTAGATGGTAACATTGACAGTGATTCTGAAAAGCAATCGCAACATTCACTCAAATCAACGTGTACTTGCTTTGTCACCCAGCAATGTCTCCTGGGATGTATCTCCAAGCAGTGACTGCCGCGTTTCGTAAGTGAACACATTTTAAGGATGACTGGTAGTCGTGGTGGGCAGGAGAAGACACCCTCAGATCCTTCACTTGGGGAACGTGTCTTCTGCTTCTTCAGCAGCTCTGAGAAGCATCAAAGGTGTGTGCTGAGCAGCATGGACAGATCTTTAAAAGGGCACACGGAGTGACAAGAAGTAGACCTCAGGTTTACGGCACAGTGGCACATAGGTAAGCTAAACACACCCACAGGGGAACATCACCTATTTGACAAGGTGGCATGTCCAGCACGGTAGGCTCAGTGTCTGGGGGTGGGAAGAGTCACTGAAATACGGGGGGAAAACGAAGAGAGGCTTCACACAGATCTGGAAGGAGGGTGCAGTCTGACTTGGGGAGTACGATTAATTCAATTATCTGATCCTAATGTTCCTGTTTGTATTTATGTATAAAATAATACGAACAGATTTATGGGGCAGATGCATTTCAAGCAGGCATCTGGTATGTCTTCCTGAGGTGGTGGGGTTCATGTTATGTCTTAAAGGATGAGATTAGAACCTCCATTTATGGAGGCAACAGACATTCTGTGCCGAGGAAATGGCTTGGATGGAAGTGGGAAAGTAGTGGGCAGGACTGGAAACATTTAATGGGCTATCGTGACAGGAGCCAAGAGCAATGGAAGGTGGAACCCTTCCTTGCCTGAGTGAGGGAGATAAAAAAAATCAATCAGAGATGACTTTGGATGGTCAGCCTGGAAGCCAGGAAAGATTCGCCACATCAGCTGCAGCACGGGAGAGGGAGGCGGCGAGCAGACAGGAAGGTCCAGCAGGAGAAGGGCAGGAAATGGCCACAGCACGGGACCCAGCAGTGGGAAGCTGAGCTGGCAGGGCCTGCCTGGTGGACACCTACAAAATTCCGAGGTAGCAGTGCCACAGCCCACATCAGAGCTTAATGATGACTTTCTCCAAAAACAAATTGTCATTGTGGCTGCGGAAGAGTGTTTCACTGTCATAGGCCTACACTCTTAGCCAAGGGAACCAAGCCTTCTTTCAGTGCCCACCCACAACCGCCGCTGCTATCAATGAAAGCCTCTCTGTCTCAGTCAGTTGGTTGTCTGTCCCCCATGCGCGCACACACAGAGTTAGTTCAGTGCTAATCAGAGAAATAAACAGTGTTTCGTTCCAGTGCACCATGGGACCTCTGTGTCCACTTCCAATTTCTATTAGGTAAGCATGCCAGTCCCCCTACCTTAGGCAGGTCTTTTTTTTTTTTTTTTCTTGTGAGTTTATTTTCCAGAGGTTGGTTTAGTTTATCCTAAATGAGTCAAGTGTTGGGGCTCTAACTTTTTCCCTTGAGAGAATTAGGACAGCTAGAAAAAATTTCCTGTTTCATCTTAAACTGTCTTCCTACCATCCGGGCCACCATCAGTCATTTATTTTTCCTACAGGCACCAAGAAAAATGTTTTAGAGTCTATTTTCTAAAGAGATGAATGTCATGAGACATATATGTCCACGTACAATTTATATCACAGCCTCCCCAGAAAACAGACCGCACGCTCCCCCAGCCTCCAAAAGGCATCCCATGGGATTGTCTGCTCCACGTTACAGTATAAACATCTCTGTTTTTTTCTTTTTGGTCTGACAGCCTTAATCTCTTTTAAAAAGCTCAGCCACCATTACAAAAGAGGACATACGTAATGTTTCAAGTTTTGCTCTAAAACACAAGAAAACCACTCAGGAGCACGAAGGAAACCTCTGCCACATGTAACCACACGAACAGTGCTGAACTCAGTTTCGCAGTCCCATAGCGAAGGGTGTGGCAGGCTTTCTTCCCTTCCCCTTCCAACAGGGAAACTGAGGCAGGTAAATATATGTCAGGTCATACGTAGGGCTTCTAAGACTGACCTAATGACTTGTCTGCAAAGTCCATCTGGGATGATCGATTCCGCATTTCTTTTTTTTAAAGTATATTTTATTGATTATGATGTTACAGGTGACCCAGTTTTTCCCCTTAGCCCCCCTCTTCCTTCCAGCAATCCCCCTCCACCTTAGTTCATGTCCATGGGTCATGCATGTAACTTCTTTGGCTCTCCATTTCCTCTACTATTTTTTAACTCCCCCTTGTCTTTTTTGTACCTGCCAATTATGCTTCTTATTCCCTGAACCACTTCTCCCATTCTCCCCCTTCCCCTCCCAGCTGATAGCCCTCCAAACGATCTCCACATCTATGATTCTGTTCCTATTCTGCTTGTTGGTTAGTTTCTTTGTGTTTTTGTTTTTCTTTTCTAAATTCATTGTTGATAGTTGTGAGCTTACCACCACTTTAACGTTCATAGTTTTGATCTTTTTCTTAAATAAGTCCCTTTAACACTTCATGTAATAATGGGTTGGTGATGATGAACTCCTTTAGCTTCACCTTGTTTGGGAAGCACTTTGTCTGCCCTTCCATTCTAAATCATAGCTTTGCTGGATACAGTAATCTAGGTTGTAGGTCCTTGCTTTTCATCACTTTCATTATGTCTTGCCAATCCCTTCTTGCCTGCAAAGTTTCTTTTGAGAAATCAGCTGATGGTCTTATGGGAACTCCTTTGTAGGTTACTCTCTGCTTTTCTCTTGGTGCTTTTAAGATTTCCTCTTTATCTATAACCTTTGGCATTTTAATTATGATGTGTCTTGGTGTGGTCCTCTTTGGGTCCAACTTGTTTGAGACTCTGTGTTTCCTGGACTTGTATGTCTATTTCCTTCACCAAAATAGGGAAGTTTTCTTTCTTTATTTTTTCAAAAAAGTTTCCAATTTCTTGCTCTTCCTCTTCTCCTTCTGGCATCCCTATGATTCGGATGTTGGCACTTTTGGAGATGTCCCAGAGTCTTATACTGTCCTCATTTTTTTTGAGTTCTTCTTTCTGTTCTGGTTGAATGTTTATTTCTTCCTTTTGTTCCAAATCATTGATTTAATTACCAGCTTCGTAGCCTTCACTGTTGGTTCCCTGTATATTTTTCTTTATTTCACTTTGTGTATCCTTCATTTATTCATTTATTCATTTATTTATTTTTTTTGCCATACTCAATGAGTTCTCTGAGCATCCTGATCATCAGTGTTTTGAACTCTGCATCTGATAGGTTGCCTCTCTCCATTTTGTTTGGCTCTTTTTCTGGAGTTTTGTTCTTTCTTTCATTTTGGGCCATATTTCTTTGCCTCCCCAATTCAGCAGCCTCCCTGTGTTTGTCTCTGTGTATTAGGTAGAGCTGCTTTTACTCCCTGTCTTAGTAGCATGGCCTGTGTAGAAAATGCATCTGTAAATTGTGTGGGGTGGAGCCTTAGGTAACCGCCAGGGCGGGGCAACTTGCTTCACTGCTTTGTGGCTCTGTGTGTGGGGAGGGCTGGGGCTTGGAGAGGTGACAATGCCACTCCCTGGCTTCTGGAGGTTTGTCTGGCACTCCCTGTTTCCAGTCACTTTATCCACTTCCAGGGTATATGATTGGTGCCCTTCCAGCTGCTGCCCTGGGGTTTGCATACGTTCTAAGATGTGTGGGCCCTTTAAGTGGCAAAATCTGGCAGTTTCTTCCACTGCCCCAACCCCGACTGGTTTTTATAGGTAGAGGTAATGGGGGTTTATCTCCTGGTGTTGGAACCCTGGGCTGTTTGGTCTGGCCTGGGGCTGGGATGGCTCGCTCCCAGGGTACCCCTCCTGATTTCTATCCCCCACACATGAGTGTGGGACTGTCTGTTCTGCCACCACTGCCACAGCCTCTCCATGCCACACCGCGTCTCTGCCCCAACCCCACGACTCTGCCCCTCCTACTTGTCTGGATGAATGTGGCTTCTTTAAATCCTTGGTTGTCGGACTTCCGTACAGCTTTATTTTCTGATGGTTCTGGGTGTTATTTGTTTTTGAGATCTGGTTGTAATTCTTTCTAGGGTTGTGCAAGGTTGCACAAGGACACAAAGCACAGCTACCTACGCCTCCATCTTGACCAGAAGTCTGATTCCACATTTCTCTTTGAGCTGGTCTTAGAGGCAGAGGGAAAAAGGGTTAAATCCTCCTGGGGTCAGCTCATTTGCTCCAAACTCAAAAGCAATTACGTAGTCCCTTCCTGATGCTGAGAAAATGATATTTCATTTGATTTTATCTGAAACACAGACTTTTTATTTTCTTTCCTCTAGTGAAAGGGCTATAAAAGAAACAAGAATTTTGGTGTGGCGGCGGTGGCGGCAGCAGGGAGTGGTAGTTGGGGGAGATGCATGGAAAATTATACTTTGACATATATTATGCGCTTAATCTTTTGTGGCAACTTTTTTACATTTGTAAGAGTTATGGATTTTAAAAGTCAGGACTAAGATGGCTTAATGAGCATTCACCCCCCTGGAAGTAGAAGGAGGGCTGATGTGTGTTAGTCAGCTGTTAGCTTTATTGCCTCTCTTCTGTACTAAAAGTGACAAGTTGAACACATTATAGAGAGCTCAGATGTGTTATGCAGATGAAGCCCGCAGCAATATCTGCCTGCTCTCTATTATTTATGATGTCTATATAATACAATGGACTGAGATTTAAGCCATTGTGATGCAGTTTGTTTTCCAGGGTGCTAAAGTACAGAACATTTTACAGAGAATTGCATCTCTGTTACATATTAATCAAATCCATCTTACATGCCGCTCTTACACTGTAAACTAAAGGGAAAAAAAGATTAAAGCTCTTGGCTTTTCCTCAGCTGTCAAGGACTGGCAATAAAATAATAATAAGGGCTTCTAAATAATGTGTGTGTGACAGGCCCGTGCTCGCTCGCACAGTCCTTTATGGAGGTTAACTACAAAATAAGTTCCAGTGAGTGATCGGGAACAGGCGTGTGTGTAATACTGTAATGCCAACGACGGCATAATTCTTGAAAAGTTCATTTGCAGAAAATTCCCTGACTTGATGAGGCAAAGTTTGGCCTCTTGAATCATTCTGCCACGGTGTGCGGCATTTGCAGAGTTGTTCTGAAGTTTACAGTCCTCGCACTTTTGAACTTGCTTCAGCTGCAGTCCATTAAAAACCGAAAGCTCCATTCCCTGGTACCCAAGCTGGGGTTTACTGTTTGGGAAGTCATGGGAAAGTGGTTTTATGACAGGATATGGACAAAGGCTGCGGAGTTCTGTGGTCTGGGCAGGATTGGGGGATTATTCTGTTTTGTAACGTGAAGGTGATGGAGGCTCATCATTAGTTCAGGTTTTGGGAGGAAGAAGGTGAGTCTTGGCAATGAAAGTCTGGCTTCTCAGGAAGTTCTTACGGTGCCTCCCCCAGTCCCTTCACCCAGGAAATTACTACAAGGCAACTCGTGAGACATTTGGGCCTATATTTGTGACTCTACAGACTCTCAAAGAAAAAGAATGCAGGTTGTAAGTGTCATTGTTGCTTCTCATTCTTCCCCTCCGGGATGGAAAATGCCTGCATGCCAACCTGGGCCGACTCACTTCCAGCTCAAGGTAATTTCTAATGAAAGGAGGGAAGGGAAATTGCACTTGGAAGCACTCACTCCGTCTGCCAGGGAGTTAACAAAAGAACCTGAATTGGCTCCTTTGTAGAAATCAGCACATACAACACAATGGTTTCCAAACCTGCCTTTCTACCCAAAACTCAAAGTATAGAATTTACATTATTATTGCCCTGCCCACCATCTATATAAACCAGCCCCCCAAAGATCCCTACGTAGGGAAATCACTTAGCCTCCCTGGAGTCTGCTTTTCTCCCTCTAATGTGGGAGGAACAGGCCTACTTCTTCCTACCACCTAACGCCTCACAAGGAGGAGTTCTACCATTGGGTGGCATTATATTCCTCCAGCTCCCTATGTCCTTCGACTTTTCTCAAGTGAATACCTGTTATCCAAATTATTAAAACTGCAGTGAATGCTACTTCTAAAATACTTGCTTCAATTCATAAACTTAATATGCATTTATTGAGTGCCCTTGGTTGGCCAAAGCCATGCCACTTACTTAGTTGTCATGTATCTCTGAACTTCCAGCAACTATTCTAAGAGTGGTGGTACACAGGCAATGCCCGGGGGTTTTCAACCTTTTCTACACATTACGAACACCCAGGGCACTTTAAGGAAACATTAATGGCCAAGCCCCACCTCTAACATGTAGACTCAGAAGCTCAGTATTTTCGAAAGCTCTGCTGGCAACGCTCCAGCCAGGGCTGATAACCTGGGCAGAGCGTAATGGCGAAGAATACAGACGCCCAGGGACACTTTGACGCCACTGTGGAATGAAGCTGAGCTGGATTCGATGTCCTGCTCTGCCAAGTTATTTAAACTCTAAGCCTCAGCTTTCTCTTGTGAAAATTGGGATAATAACAGAATAACACGATACATAGGAACCACTGACTGCTGTCTGGAAGATGGTAGGTACTCAGCAGATAGAAGCTATCACTTTCCCCCCTGAACTTCCTGCAAATTGAAAACAACGACACCACCTTATGTACGGAACACTGTAGGTTCACAGGATACTTTTAGAGGCACCAATTTAACTTTATCCTCACAAAACCCATGGACAAGATGTATGATTATTATCATTGTATAGATGAGGGAACTGGCCCAAAGAGTTCAGTGCTTGTCCAAGGTACCACAGAGGTAAATGGAGAGGAGGACTTGAACCCAGATCTCCTGATGCTCACAGGGCTGCCAGAACTAACCACACTGTCTTTAAGGCAGTCAACGTGAACGTGCAGCTAAGACCGGTGGTTCTTAAAGAACATCAGCGTCACCTGGAGGGCAGGTTAAACCACATGGCACCGCATCCCACTCCCAGAGCGTCTAATTCAGGAGGTCTTGGGTGGGGCCTGACAATGTGCATTTTTAACAAGTTCCCAGGTGATGTCCATGCTGCTGGTGTGGGGCCACACTTTGACGATACGCTGCCCTTCGAGCTTGTGACAGGAGGCAAAGCTGCTGCTCACACCCTGCCTGGGCCACCTCACTCATCCCTCTCCACTCTCCACGATGCTGCTTCCTACTAGCCTGGGCCTCATCTCATCTTTTTGGTTTCTTCCTCAACATTTTGAGTCTGAGGACCTGTGGGGTCATAATGGACCTAAGTCTCCTTGGCCAAATCATTCCTTTCTTCAGAGAGCTGCCAATCCCCTGGCGCGATCCCCACAGGGCGCAGCTCAGCCTGACTCTGCTCCAGAGCAAACCTGATGGAGGCAGGGTGGCCGGGACCGCTCTGCTTCCTGGAGGGCATTTCCAGACCCACTGTCTGAGTGCCTGGGCGCCGCGCATCTCAACTCCTATCCACCTGGCACATCATGAACCACGCCTCAAAAGGCTTTCCCGGCCTCTGTCTTGGGCCTAGAGTCACCTGAGAGCATGAACATGTAGGTTCCTATGTTCTTAGTCATTTTAGGCAGGAAAATTAAAACCTGTCAACAGCGAAGGAATATAATTTACCTTTCCAGTGGATCCAGAACCATTTTCCAGCAGGAGTCCTCTGAGAGAATCTCAGAGTTAAATAATGCTCTTCTCCTTTCCCTCTTCCCTACCACATCTCATCTTGTCCCTTCCTCCACGCCACCAAGTACTTGGGGATGTGTGCATATGTAGGACTCACCTCTACCCTTTTCCTGCATTCATAGCCTCAGCCCAGGACACTCGGGGAGGAGAATGACCCAGCTGGGAGCTTTTGTGACCTATTCCGTCTCCCTCTCTGTGTGTGCCTTGCCAGATGTGCTCTGGGGGAGCTTAGGAACCTAGTCCTTCAGGTCCTGAGATGAAATTCCCTGCAAGGCCTGAGATACAGGCTGGGGAGTGGGGCTGGTCCCTCACCGTGGTCCTGAAGGTATGTTAAGAGCTAACTTATATCCTAAAAGGCAGCACAATTTCCTAAGAAGCTCGATCTCTGTGAAACCCTCTGCCTCCATAATGCCAAGAAGGTATCACTAGGAGTCAAGAAGGTAAGTCACAAAGTTGGGTGGACACACAGAAGAGGCACAATTCAACCGTCAAATCCCTGGAAAGGGCCCATGTCCTTGCGATGTAGACACGAAAGGCGCTCAGTGCCCTGTCCAGCAAGGCCAGGCCATGATGCAGCAGATCTCCTAAACAGCAGGAAAGACACCAAAGCACCATTCATTGTAGGGGCAAGTGGAATCATAAGGCAGGTACTCAGCAGTCTGCACCTTGAAATCGCACTCTTTTAGAGCCAGATGAGACCGCAGAAGCCACCAACTCCTAACTCCCTCTTTATATCTGGTGGAGGGAGAGGCGGGAGGTTCAGTGACCCACTCAAGGGTTCAGTCACTCAGCAGCAGAGCAGCAGCCCAGTGCCAAGTCCGCTGACACTGAGCCGAAGCACTTCGCTGCCCAAGACCAGGAACGTCTAGAAAGCGGACGGAGTTTCTGTAATGTGCAGTTCGTAATCTGCTTTCACATACATTTATTTCACTGCCCTCTCAACTGTTTTGGGAGAAAGCTGCACTTACTCTCATTTCACAGGTGAGGAAGCCAGAGGCTCTGAAAAGCCAAGTCTAAGGTCACCAAGCCGCATGAGATGAGATGATGGACAACATGGGCTTACTCCTGGCCTGGTGCTCTGTCCCCACATTGTGGTTCTGCCCCTTGACATTGGGGCAGGAACGACCGTCGTGTGGAGAGAATGACTCACTATGACGAAGGTGAAGGGCCAGGCCAACAGTTAGCTCTGAAATGCTCACACCCTACAGATCACGGGATCCTCATGGGGCCTGCCTGTGCAGCCTAAACCCAGAAGTTTCCCTCAGGCATCCGAAGTCATCACCAAAGCTGGGCCCACTGCACGGCAAGCCAGGGGTGGGAGGTGGATTTGTGGAAAGTGGAATTCGTGGGACACTCAATACTAGTACCCAAGTGCCCATTTGGTGGCCAAGCAGGTGGTCAGTTATCACAGGTACTTCGTGCTGGCTGTCCCCTCTGCCTGCAGTGCTCTGCACGGATCACCCCCTCCCCTCCTTGGAGTCCTATTTCACCTGTCCCCATCTCAGTGGGGTCTACCTTTTATCCCCTATTTTAAATAGCACCCTTCCCGCTTCAAGGCTCCCAATTCCCCTTACCAGCCTCCTAACATTTTACGTTTTACTCACTTGTTATATTTGTTGGTCTCTCTCTTAGTACCAGAGCGTGAGCTCTGTGATGGCAGGGACCTCTACCTGTGGTTTGACTGATGATAGGTCTAGAAACCAGAATAACCCTAGCATATAGTAGATGCTTAATAAATATTTTCCCTTATGTTTTAGTTTCAAAAATTTTAAACCTACAGAAAAATATAAAGAATATAGTGAACACCCATCACCCTATGCCTAGATTCAATAATTATTAATATTTTGCAACATTTGCTTTATCTGTGTGTGTGTGCTTATATATGTACACACACATATATACATATATTTCTTTTTGGTAAACAAGTTTAAAATTAAGTAAAGCAAGTATTTCCTAAGAATAAGGGTGTGTAGGGCCTGATTATTGGTTTCCATGTCTCTTCAGCTGCCTTTAACCGAGAACGCAACCAGCCTCTGAAGGATGAATGAGGGAGAGAGCCACACTGGGGTAGAGCTCTCCCGGGATCTGCTGGCAGAGTCAGTGGGGGAGTTGGGGGGTCCTCACCCTGACCTGTCTCTACACCTCTCTCTTCTACATTGGATTCCCTCAAAAGATCCACACAGGATGTTTCACTGCCCGCCCCCCACAAAAGGTCTCCAATTTTCTTGCCAGCCGCTCCGTGTGGGGAGGAAGCAATGCTGCTCCTGAAGCCTTCTCCCCAGGTGAGTTTCCATTATCCTCCAGAGTGCACTTTTCTTTCCTGAGGTACAGGGCTTTCTCTACTGCTCTGGGTTCACATTATTAAAAATACAAATGAAAGGGCAAATGTGTGGCCTAGCTGGTGAAACCTTGAAGGACCAGCTTGAAACTGCCTGCAGGGCAGCAGACACGGGTGGCGGGAACACAGTGTGTTTGGGGTCACCAGCAGAGCTGTGTCCTTGCTAGCCCACAGAAGGCTGTTTTCTCCATCAGAGCCAGCCATGGCTATTAGGATGCCATTAATGGCATGAGCCATGGGATGCTCAAAACACTGAAAAACTATTCTCAGGGAGAGGGCAGCAGGAAGAACCCAAGAGGGACATAAAAAAGGCAATAGGACTTAGAGAGCGCTCTTAGGAGAGAGGAGGGGCAGTAGATGGAATGGAGGGGGGTGGAAGGAGGGGGGCACATGTGAGCGGGCAGGAGAACAGGCAGGCGATGGGAGCAGGGGCAGCAGGAGTCAGAACCACGGGAGAGTGTGACTCAATGGGAGGCAGACGTGCCAGAAGACAGCTGCCCCAGGACCAGCCTGGAGAGGAGAGCAGGAAGGGTTCAAGGAGGTCAGAGAGCAGACTCAGGAAATCAGGAAGTCCACCAGCGCTGGGTCCCAGGGTAAATGGGCAAAGGCAAAGGGGTTTAATTAGAAACCAGCAGGGCCCCCCTCATTTCTCCTTTGTGAACTCTAGGGCCGTGGTTATGAACCAAGAGGAAACCCAATCCCCTGGCTGCCCCTCACTGGGGCCTCCTTCCGCCTGCTGTTCCTCTCTGCCCTAATTAGTGCCTCGCCACCATCCTGACAATGGATGCTCTCAAATGCTTCCAAGTATGACCATACATTCTGAATCACGTTTACCTAGCAACTCCTTCCACCCCCCTCCGCCCCCTTCCCAGTATCACTGGAGCCTGCAGTTGGCCACAACCTCCACTGTGGATACTGACCATCTAATTTCCTAGTCTCCTAGGGGCTTTAAATCCAACCTCCCTGACCTGCCAGCAGGAGAGATGACCTCACATTTGTCCTGCTTATCACTGGTAATAACCATTAGGGACAATGGCAGGCGCTCACACCTGCTCCAGCTAGGATGGCAGATCGGGTCTCCACAGGAGGCCAGAGATGCAAATCTCCTTGTCCTTTTCAGCACAGGGTCACTCCCAGGCACTCTCCCACACGGACACCACCAAACCAAGGGATGCTGGGAGAATTAAGCCAAAGAGAAAGAGCGCGTCCAGTCTCCCCTCCCCCCAGCAAGTTAGCAAACACTGGTCCAGGGGTTTACAAGACGTTGTCAAGCAGCAGTATTGATTAAAAGACATTTTGCCGTAGATCCCCATGCTGTGGCACAGGCGTGGGACACAGGCCAAAGTGGTGGCGACTGTAATTCTCTGCACAACCATCTCTTTGTGAGGAGTGATTTTCTGCAGCTTGGGCATTTCCATGGCTGCTCTTGCTGTCCCTGAAACGGTGCCATGAACAATCTAGGACAGAACCTGTGGCACTGGGGTCACTGCGGGCAGAGTGTCCTCCATCCCACATTCCAGGCTCATGACCACCTTCCTTGACCACCCCGAGGGTCTCTGAATCCCCCAATCTGAAGACCCCACTAGGCTCTTCCTCCAGCCACTCCCCACACAGACCCCTGTGCCCACAGGCCCCAGGCAGCCCCAGGCCTGCGTGGCCAGCCCCGCCCTTGCATTCTTTCTGAGTCGAGCCAGCAGCCCAAGCAGCCAGCAGCAAACCAGGCCCCAGCCCTGCTGTAAAGTATTAACTCATACTGAACACAGTTTGTCTCCGAGGACCCTCTTGGCCTCTTCGTCATCCTGTGCTGACATTTTAATCGTGCTTTTGTGGGAGCTGGCTGGCAGTTTGTCATCAGGAATGGCGCGGCGAGGGGCCAGAGCGGGTTGCTGGCTGTGGCTGCTGCTGAGGGAAGCAGCCCATTCTGACAGACTGAGCAATAATCTGAACTTACTGCGCCGAGCCTGTGGGACACCAGCCGGGCCGCTTTATCTTCTTCATTAAAGTGCGCTCAAAAAAAAAATCCATTTTCCTTTAAAGTCTCAGGAACAGATGGAGTAAAATTAATTGTGCCATTAAGTCCCGATAGACAATACCAGAGTGGTTTTCTTTCAACTGTGCATGTGTGTTACAAAGTGCTCTTCGTAAAAGGCAATTACTGCAACATTTGCCATAAAATAAAGGTTGCTTTAATGGGCAATAAACACAGGCTTCAAATTTTGTATGAAATGGGTCTCCAAAGGGCGCTGTTAGAGGCAGCTCAAAGGCACGACTGACTTTAGTATTTCTGCTCTGGCTCCAGCTCAGCCAGTTCCGAGAACAATGATTCCCCACCCCTGGATATGTTCTGATAGAATTATGTCTGTGATGTTCACTCGCTGCATGGGCCTCTCCAGCCAGATTGTTCTGGTCAGCAAACAGCAGGAGAGAAAGAGAGAGAGAAAGAGACAGACCAGTTCACGCGGGTGTCCTGGGGCAGTACCCACTGCCCGCGGAAGGAGCCAGTTAAAGTGACAAGCCTGGTTCATGGTGAATGGAGGATACAATTTATTCGTCTTCTGTCTCAGAGGTCTGGTGAGGGTTTCTCGTTGATTCCTGGAAGTCAGGCTCAGTGAGAAATCTATATTTATGTATATTTAGAGCCCTTTAGGACAGAGATTTGGCAAAGGGGGAAAGTAGGCTGTGCTTTACAACCGAGACGAAAATGATGATGAAGGTCTGTCAGCAGATTGATGGCCAGGCGCTGCTGCCGGAGCCCGGCTTCCCGCCCCTCCGAGGACAGCCGTACAACACTGTTTAAGCGAGCTCAGAGAGCATGGCGGAGCACAAATCTCCGAGAGCCCAAGTGGAGGACGCTGTCTCTTCTGAATCCCTGCCCCTTCCCTTTGCAAACTCCACATATAAATCTTCCCCTTTCATGGATCTGAGCCGCTCAGACCTGGTTGGATAGGGGCAGGACTGCAAAGACCAGAAATTCATTTCACTCCACTATATTTCTACATTTCAGTAATTACAAAGTTAGCATGACATATAAATGATCCATTAATTGAAATATGGACTGCACCAACTCCAATATTTATGGTATAAATCCATATTTCATTAAACCAATCCAATAAGCAAATATATCAAGGAGAACATGGGAGCATTTTTAAGTCAGATCAGGAACTAAAAGGACCATTTTCTGTCCAAAATACAGCCCTACGTCTTTAAAAAATTTTTTAAAAAAGAATCCTTAGCAGATTTGGAACACACTGGAGCTTGGGAGACAGAGAAGCTGATGATGGTAAAAATTAACTTCAAGTAAATCCAGGGTCAGCTCGTGTGATCAGGGGAACACAGCAGCCCAGCGCGCCCTGCGGGCCACCAGCTGCCATGATGCAAGAGGCTCTGGTCTCTGCTCAAACTGCAAGGGGGTAGGAAGAGGCCACATGGTTTGGCTGCTCCAAGGACATCAGGGCAGGCCTTTAGCTGTGTTTTAGAAGAGGGGCTGGGTTGCACTGAGCCGTCCATACTGCCACCTTTGTATCAGGGGCTTTCTGGCTCACAGTGACAGAGGACTGAGGTCTGTGGAGGCACAGCTAACTTCACCGCCTCAGGACAAATCTGAACCTGCCACCAGGACCTCAGCACTTAGCCAAATGCATCCCCGGCTAGCTCTCTCACAGGCACTTCCTTGTGTCCAGCTGCCATGCGCACCTGCCTCCCCTCTCGTCTTCTCGCAGGTCAAGTGAAGACCACCATTTACCCAGCTGCCCAGCTCAGAAATCTGGGGGTGGTCTCCAGACCCCCTCCTTTTCCTTCATCCATGCTATTCATCCTGAAGATCCCACCTCCTTGTCTCCACCTTCTCTGTCCCTGTATTAGTTCCTACCCCATCATCTCATCTGGCTATATCAGCATCCTAACTGGCCTCCCTGCTCCAGCCTTGACCTCCTCCAATTGCTTCTCCAGATTACTCACCAGGTACTTACAATGCAAGTTTTCATACACCCGATTATGAGATTCTGGGGGCGCGGATAACTATTATTAATATATTCTTTCACTCTCAAAGTATCCCAGTTTGGATGACACATGATAATCCTACTTCTCAGTACTCTCCTTAACCCCTGTTAATTTCAGGAAAACCCTAAGGTCCTTCCGCTTCACCCAGGTTTTGTAGGACTCCAAGGTCACATACCTGGGGGCCCTATGTGAGGGAAGGAATACAATACAAAATTATTATAAAAATGTACCTTAAATGCATTTTTGCCATTTTTTAAACAGAGGAACAACAACAACAAAAAAGAACAAAACCACAGCACGTGGCCACAGGAAGACACCGCTGGAGCCCCGGCAGCTTAAGCTCCAATAGCCTCATGGTGAATCCGCCCCAACGCGACATATGGGCGGTCTGGGATCTGGCCCTGGCCTAGCTCTCCGGCTCCCTCTCGACATCGCCCCACCCCACCCCCAATGCACTGCTTTGCCACACCCCTGCCGTGTACTTCAGCCACAAACCACGTATAGGTAGCTCAATGTGCTACTTCTCTCACACCTCCACACCTGTGCTCTTCCAGCAGCCAGGCAAGGGACAGGGGAACACGCAGGCAAATGTCTATGCAACTCAGTTCCAAAATCTCCTCCAGGAAGACAGACACTCCAGGCAGCAGTCGCTTCCCTTCCTCTGGAGCTCCCATGACACCCCGACCCCCTTTATCTCAGCCTTGATCACACAACGTAGAAATTAACTGTCTTTTCCTCCACTGAGTACATGGTAAATGCTAAATACATGTCTAATGAATGAATAAGCAAATCTGAGATCAAAGCATCCCTTTTTCTAGTGCCACGTGGGATCCCTGCTAGCTAAGGCTCGACGCGGGCTGAATAATCTGCGAGAATGGAACGGGGAAGCGATAGGAACTGGAGCCAGTCCTGTACCACAAAACCCCAACTCTGTTCTCTCTGAATCAGCGCAGTTACCAAACTAGAGCAAATTATGACTGAATGTTGGCAGGGATGGAATGAAGAGCTGGTACTGATTAATACCCGAAGATAGGACCAGCAGTTTTCAACCACGTTTGTATAGGAGAAGTATCTAAGGTACTAAAAAATGTATCTCACCATGACTGGGTGGCTCGGTTGGTTCAAGTGCTGTCCTGTACACCAAAAGGCTGTGGGTTTGATCCCCAGTCAGGGCACTGACATAGGTTGCGGTTCAATCACCGGCTGGGGCGTGTACAGGAGGCAGCTGATTGATCTTTCTCTCTCACACTGATGTTCCTTTCTCTCTTTCTCTCTCTCAAATCAATAAACAAAACATCATGTAAGGAGTAAAAAAGTAATAATAAAAACATGAATTTCATTGCCTGGTACCTAGCTGCAGCAATTATGTATTTTCTGTGAAGGCATCCAGTCATTAGTACTTTTAAAAAGCTCTACAGATAATTCTAGAGTTGTAAAACAATGACCTACCAAGCCAATGTCCACTAAGAACCACCATCTCAAATATTTTTATTCACATATGGATATGGTCACATTTGCCAACCTACGTATAGCCACAACTGCACATGGTCTATCTCTGTCACTTACTGCTGACGAATGAGCACCCGTTGTTGAATGTCTATTACAGGCACCTCCCACCATCTATCTCATGATTCAGTCACAGATGCTTCGTGAGTGTTCGATGCAAAAGACTCACTGGAAATACACAAAAGTAAGACTTGGCCCTAATGCTCAAGGAGCTTTTAATATTTTAGGTCAAGTCACAATAGCAGCTGATAGCAAAAGAACCTTCACAAGCCTGTAGCTAGTCAAGTGCCACGTGAGTGCTGGTGACAGCAGACACAAGTGCTTTGCGTAGTGATGTCCCTCCATGGCAGAGCTACGACTGGGAAGTATTCTGTGAATTACAATGTGTTGGATTCGTGGAGGAAATAGCAGCTCCCCATCAGCAAATAGTTCTAAAGTCAAATTGGATCCTCATTCATTCATTCTTTCTATTTGCTGCAATAAATATGTATCAAACACATTACATGAAACATACAATGGTGGGTTCCAGATATACAGTGTTGCAGAAGGCGAAGGTGACCCCCTGGCCTGATGGGTGTAGTATGAAAGACACTATTCATTATGCACTGACATCCTCAACTGCCACTACGGTTAATGCTGTAAAGGGCAAGTCTAGGGTCCCAGGATGCAATAGATGCATGTAAGTCAAGGACCACAGAGATCTAGGTCCCAAGAACATAAGAGGCAATGTGCTGACCTTTACCAGTAAACTAACTTGCTAGCTTCAAAGTGGAGTGTCAGGAACAGCCCTGAGAAGAAGCTGGTGAGCTGCGGAGGGCCCAGGCTCATCTTCCCTGCTGGACAAAATTCTCTCTCACTGGCAGAGAAATAACCTGTAGGGACTTACATGGTGCCATGTGCAGATGGGGCTTAATGAACGTGGTGATGATAATGATGATAATTATTCAAACTCGTTCCTATCTCTGCACCCCAGGGAGGGCAGTGCAGCCTTTTGTCATCTGACTAAATTTGAGAGGTGACCCTCCTTCCTAAGTTTATTCTGTAACATCTTCCCATGCATGGTGTGGTACTTCTCTGCCTTTACATGACTCAAACCAGCATGTGCTCAGCAGTGTGCTAGATCCTCGGGAGGGCACGGAAGAAAAATGAAATCGTCAGGAGGTACTGGGGCCACGTTGACACCGGCGTGTGGGGGTCAGGGCCAGGGGGTGGGGCTCGCCCAGGGAGCACCTCAGAACAGGCAATACCAGGGGTGAGCGCCGGATAATAAAGAGTTCGTATCCATTTGTCTACACTTCACCTCTTTCAGAAAAGAATGTATGACGAGTTAAAATAAACAAATCGAACAATAAAATAATTTAAAAAAATAAAATAAACAGATACATTCAATAAAGTTAAAGAAGAAAAAGCAAAAAAATACAACCATGGGGGCTAGTAAAGCCAGTACGACCGAACGCTGACTTGAGCTCAGGCGCGCCCAGAAGATGGGCAAAGGGAAAGAACGGGTCACTTGGTTTGCACTCCCCAACGGAAGGAAGCCCCCTGGGGTTCCTTCCAGAGAGACAGACACACCTGAGCGTAATGTCATACCGTACCGGGACTGGTCCACGTCTTCAGTAGTGAATGATCTTCACAGCACATGCAAGTTATCTTTATACTGCTTTTTAAATTATAAACCCAAGGTATAAGCATTATAGTATGATTGATCAGAGATACTCAATTGAGGAAGATAAGTTAATGCCCTGCAAGTATGTGCTTTCCTGGTGATCAAACTTGATGAAAGGACAGGGGGGATAACTGGGGGTGGGGAGCGTGTGAGCTTCACTTCTCTTCCCTGGTTGCTGGGAAGACCTGAGGAGTAGAAGTCGTCCAAGAAACACGGAGCTGCTGGCTGGGCATCCCTGTGAGAGGCTCCGAGACTGATCCCTGGATGCCTGGGGTCAGAGACAAAGCTAAGAGGCCTGACCAGCTCCTGGCTGAACTGAAGGCTGCCCTTCTCCGTGTGGCGACAAGTCACTGGGGTGCCTTCAGAAAGCCACGATGTCCCCCAAGGAGTGGTTCTGGATCCACTGACCCCTGCCCAGGTGCTATGCTGAGACTAGAGCGCTGCTTCCAACAGACTTTTCTGTGACGATGAAAATGTTCTCTGTGTTCTCCAGCACAGTAGCCACTAGCTGTCACATGTGGCTACTGGGGTCTTGAAATATGTGTCACTGAGGAACTGATAGTTACAATTTACTTAATGTTAATTCCTTAGAATTTAAATTTCGATAGCACAGGCATGGCTAGTGACTGCCGTATTCGGCAGAGCGACACTAAAGAGCCACATGTTGGAACTGAGTCAAGGCATCCTTGGCTTGCAAAGCTTCGTGACAGGCATTCCTTGTAACCCACCCCGCTGTTGATGAACCTCAGAGGTGCTTTGAGGGCCTCTCGGCATCAGCCACGACCCCAAGGCTCCTCCAGCACTTGAATAAGCTGGTCTGCTCAATGAAACTATTCCGTATCAGCCACACAAATTCTGGAGAATGTTTGCCAAACACAACAGTTGAAGTTTTGACAAAGCTGGGGTTGAGCCGTCCTGATACTGGGCAACTATAAGGGCCAATTGCTTCCCCAAGCCATTTCCAATTCCCGTGTAAGCCATGGTCATAAAGCACCGTCAGGCACACAAGCAGCCACTCTCCTCCTAATTGCGGTGGCAGGAGGGCATGCAGGGAGTTCAGCTGGACGTGGTAATTAACTCCCACCTTAATGGTCTAGAATAAAAGACACCTCTGTTTTCAACACTTGTGATTAAGATCTGACATGTCTGGATATCATTTCGGCTTACCCCTAACTCTTAAAGTGGTAATAAGAAAGAACCTCCACAAGAGTGTCAAGGGCTGATGATTTTGGTTAAGTCTGGCCCTTAGCTGACTTCAGTCCACAAAGAAAAAGGCCAGTGAAAGAGCGTGAAAGCTGCGAGCAGTTCTGGATCCTTTTCCCCCTAAGTCAAAAGAGCACAACCGTTACACAAAATGTTTAGAAACATGAGTTAAGGTTTGTCATAATGCATTAAAGCTGATTTCAGGAAAAAAAATTGCAACCATTTTTCTGGTCTTACATATAATAACAAATATAACTTTGTACTAAAGAACATTCTTGGCCAGAGTGAACGAAGGGATTATGGAATGGAAGCCTGGTGACTTTTAATTCTGGGGAAGTCTGGGAGTTAGCGGGAGAGTGGCGTGACTGGGCCTCAGCAGGCACCGTGGGGATGGCGGGTGCCGTGAGAGCTGGCTGAACACCATGCTCTGCTCAGCAAGGACGTGCTGCTTGAAGAACAACTGGAACATTACCCCAAACAAATGCCAGGTCCAGTTGGCAGGCTGGGGTTAGAATTCAGGAGTACGGCCCCTTGAGGGACTAGGGGAAATGGGTCAAAGAAGAATTTTAAAAGAACTCAAAGAAAGGGTTTTGTGAGAGACCTCATAAAAATTAGGTTGCCTGCACGTCTCCGCTCCAAGGTTAGCCTGAGGAACTTGGTCTGAACACATCTTTGTAAAGACTACGCAACAGTGAGCCTGCGTATCCACTGTGTTATATAACACCTAGTAAATCCCGGAATCGGTTCGCTGTGTCTGCCGCGGTTTGTCCTAGGCCTTCTTCCTTAATCTACTTCTGCTCTGTGCCAATTCTGACATAAACATATGGCTCAAAATAATGAGCTAACATTTTTTTGCAGGTCTGGCTTTCTCAACCTAATATCCTAATATCCTACTTGTGGACCTGTCCCTAATCCCTCCACTTCCAAAAAGCAAATCTTGGAATAAGATGGAAAACACAGTCAGGAAAACTAAGGGGCCTGTGATTTTGAGGAAGGAAAGGGTTGTACTTTGGGTTAATCCAGAGACGCCTGGAAATGGGGAGAAAGTCGCTGGAAACCGTTGAACTAGACCCGGGCTCAGCGCTTGGAAGAGGACTTTCAAACGGTGCGGCAGCGGGACATGTCCTCCGCGTTACAGTCACTGTGCAGCAGCCGGCTCACTCGGACTGCGGGGAAGGAAGAGCGGTCTCCAGCCCTACGGTGAGAGTCAGGGATCCTGGACCTGAGACCTCGGAGGCGGTGACCGCCAGGCACCACATGGGAATCTGTGCTCCCCAGCTCACGGCAGGGGCTGCACTGTGGGCAACAACACCCCAAGCCTCTGGGGTGCCTTCGTAGGGTAAGAGAAGAAAGATTCGTGGACAGGGGCTAGCCCCTTGTCTTTGCAAATTCATTAAGCACGAGTCTGCTCTTTGCTCCATCTTCTTGGCACCGCAGCCGCTCCTCTGCCACCAGGCTTCTCGAATCCTCACCACCATCCACACATTCTGCTCAAGTGCTGGACTGGTCTTCCAGCTAGGCCTCTTTCCTGCAACCTGCCTTTTGACAATCCTTCTCTAAAACTTCCCAGTTTCCCTCCCTACACCTTGACCCAGTGCCAGAAGGGACAAGGAGCAAAAACCAAAAAAGACAACAGTGAGGCTACAAAGCAGGGCTAGCACACAATGCATGGGGGAGATGCAGCCCAGCTGAGTCCTTCTCCCTTAAGGAAAATTAAAGACAGATGCGCTGTCAATTTGCTCCCAGAAGTTCTGCCTGGGGCCCACATGAAATAAATGAAAAGGGTGGAAAATCCTAATGAAATCTCGAGTCCAAACAGCACAATGACCTGAGGGCACACGGGGTCAAGGTTCATGACAATTCAGGGGGAAGCAGCCAGGGCACGCCTGCAGCCTGCGGGAGCCCAGGGCCTTGGCCAACTCCCTGCCACACCTCCTGTGGCACACCTGCAGCAACTGAGATCCCACTGCGGGCGGGCTCACAAAGGTGCGCTCCTTGGCGGTGGGCTCCTTGAACGCGTGTATCGGGGTGAATAGGTGCTGCGTGAAAGGATTTCTCACTTTATAAAGGACCTGTGAGCCCAGGTTCCTACACCAGTAAGTAAATGGGGCATCGTTACATACTTTTCAGCTTCATTTTAACTGACTCCACACAATGTAAATCTATGGAATACGATGTTCTATCTGCCAGAAAATTTCATCTATGTCCATTTTTCAGGAGGGCGTCTCTTCTATAAATGGAGTGGAGAAGAGGATAGAAAGAAGACTCTAAAACAGCCACCACTGCTGCCCTTGGCCCCACAGGCACTCCCAGTCCAGCTAAGAAGTTGAAGGTGAAGTGCACAGGCTCAGCAGGAGCCCTGGGAGAGGCTGGGAGAGGCTGGCAGGGTGCTAAGCACTTCTCAACAGCAGTGCTGTGCAGAGATCCCCTGCCACTGTCTTCCACGTCCGTCCTTCCTTCCTTCCAGCCCTGTAGCTGGGACCTGACCACTAGGGGTTACTGGGCCCCGGGGGCAGGTGAGCCCATGGTCCACCCTGGCACCAGGAGGCTACTCTCTTAGCAACTGAGCCAGAGGAAGAGGGACGGAAGAGAGCAATAAAACAGGATAATTTTTTGAAACGTGGATACATGCAAATTCCCTTTTCTTCAGGCTAGAAGTCCAATCCTCTGAATGGGCTGCTCCCCCTCACCAACTTCCCTGCTGCCACTGCTCAAATGCTAATTATTCCTTAAGGGTCAAATGGCAACGGGGACAATAACCTCTTAAGAAACAAAATGCCAGAGTTCCATAATATATTTTTCCCCTCTTGGCTGTGTGTATGTGTGTGTTTTTACCTTGACCGGCACTTCTAATTATTTTAGAGGGAAGAGGGAAGATAGGAAATCAAAAGACGTGGTTCAAAACACAGCTCTCTCTTCCTCCTGCCGGGGCGAGCTTGTCCCCTGTGAGATAATAAGCATGAAGTGGATGGCAGGCTGCATGCACTCCCCAGACAATGGCCGGGGACCAAAAGGAAGCAGCCAGCGCAGGGGAGGCTGGCAACCTGCTGTCAGCGAAGGGTTAAAGCCTGCTGCATCCTCCAGAGCCTTGTCTGCCTTTCTATAAAGAGCACAAAGCTCAGTGGGGCCCGGAGGAAACTCCCACCGGGTCCCTATTAAAACAGATCAAGTCACACATGTCGATATCCCCATTTCATAGATGCTATAATTTGTCTGACAGGAGTGAATCCTGCTGATCCGAGTCAGGGCAAGGGGAAAAGAGGTCTGCTCAACAGGGAGGCCCGCTGAGAGCACAGTGGTTTTCTGTGCCTGGCCTTTGTAAGAAAGCCTTAGGTCCACCTGGTTGGCAGTGCTTTGAAAACAGGGTGTGTCCCAAGCAGACAACACGTACGCATGGTGTGTGTGTGTGTACACATGCACACAGTGTATTGTTCTGATCTAACTGTGAGACGTTTAAAAACGTCCAACAAAGCTTTTTCCGATCCCAGTGGAGCACAGGATCAAACCCAGCTCTCCCTCCAGTAATCCTGATAAATGCAGTGCCTGTCTTTCTAACAAAGCCCAGGGCCGCTGGTACAGTGCCTCTCTTTCCTTCTTGTTCTTTTGTGTTTGTCTTTTTTTCTTGCTCTCTCTCTCTCCCTGTCTTTCCTTCTCTGTCTCTGCCCCTTGCCAAAGGCATTAAAAAGAGATGAGAACCACTCCACTGAGCGTGGGGGGAGGGGGGTAACTAATCCACTGGCCCTGCTTTGCTGGGGAAGCAGGTTTTGAACAAGGCCCCTGGCACAAATGAGATGAGTTTAGTGATCACAGTTTAATTCTTAATAGGGCACAGCGTGCTCTGCGAATATGAAATATACAATGTGGGGGAAATGACGTCCTTTTTGGAATTGGTTTTTCCTCCTGGTTAATGAGGGTCAGGGGAAAACGAAGGCGCAAACTGAGATGCTAAGTGCAACCCGTGAGGCAAGCCCTCCAGGGAGACACTGCTGGAGAGGGGCCACCTTTGCTGTCCCTCAGGGCAGCTGGGTCATGGAAGGTTGAGAGGATGTTAGGAACTGAGAGGGTCCCCTGAGACTTGCCCAGCCTCCCCACAGAGGGAAGGTGACTTGCCCAAAGAGGCAACAAAAGCCCAGGGCCACCTCCTGGCTTCTCAAGAGAGGTCTCCTGGGCCCAGCTTGTCCCCCCTGGACTAGTTAAACGCTTCGTTCTCTCTACCAGTAAGGATGTAACTGCAACTGGTAAATGAGCATGTTGGTGGGTGCTAGAAGGCTAGTCTAAGAGGAAGAAAGGATGCAAACTCATTTGTCTCAGAGCTTCCATTGAAGGCTCTTCTCAGGCCTCAGGTGGAGTTATTTCTGCTTAGGTTTGTTTCCCCATTTTCCAAGTAACTTGTTACAGGCAATACATTTTCTGGAGATGTGAAGCAGAGAGACGATGATTTTGAATGGAGGTAATGGACAAAAGTAGCTGCTTATACTTCAAAGAATCCTTTCTGTTATGCGTAATGGTCACACTTCCTTTGGAGGGTTATACAGACAGAAGAAAATTAAGAAGAAGACATAAATTTTAGCGACAGTAAATTTCACAAAACTATAATGCCCAAACTGGGCTGGTAAGCCACAGGTGAATAATTTAACTCTCCTGACTCTCCCCTTCCCCTCTCTCCCATTCACCGAGTTTCTTAGGAATCCCTCCCCACCTCCATTTCTTTTATTCCATCCAAGAATAAGTCCAGGAGAGGCCTAGACCCCACTAACCCTTGCATCCACTGCAGCACCCACAGGATGACTGACCGTCTGGCTCCGACCACTTCCTTAACCAGCAGGGGCAGGCAGCCCCCAGAGTCCATGTCTGACCCTCCCACTACCACCCTCACTTCCCTGGTAGGGGCTAAATGCTCGTCCTCCCATCCTTGCTGTTCCAGCCAGCAAGAGAGATGGAAGCGGAAGCCGGTGGGGGTGCTCCTATTTTCTCAGATGTAAAAGGCTAACAAGGACGCTTCCCTGAGTGCAGACATGATTCTAGGGGCTGCAAGAGCCATAGTGTGGCCCTGAGGAAAAGGCCAAGAAAGGCTCAAACATGTTGGTCTTTACTGCTGAGCCACTGAACCAGTGACAACGGTTACCTGTCCCACTTTCTCACAATCATGTGCAAAAACCAATCTTTATTTCGGATGCTGCGAAGCAAGCTCTCTATTACTTGCATCTGAAAGCATTCCTAAGTGATACAAACTCCAAGACTACTGACTGGATCCAATTTTCTGTCATTTATCTCCGGTCTCTAAGCAAATAAAAATTCTTTTCTGCTGTTAACCCTGTCCCTTAAGATCTCTGCTGGGACCTCATTCCATCAACAATCCCATATTCCCTCTCCAGTAATTCCCACTGCTCGTGCTCAAGTCTTTCAATCTTAAAAAATTTCACTTCACGCTCTATTTGAGGACATTATCTTTTGGTTTGCAAAGCTTGTTTACTTACTCTGAAGACAGGCAGTTTTAAGCCTGACCACTCACCCCGGCGATTTTTCCTGTGGCAGCTATGCACTGACCACATGGCGTGGGTGGGGCACCGTGCCAGACACTGGGGACTCAGTGGTATGTAAAAAGAGGCACAGCCTTGCCTTGTGCAGCTCAGAGTCATCAATGCCGAATTCGGGCTGCAGTCCACAATGGGGCATAGGGTGCCCCTGGGTGGCCATGCCTGCCCTATCAGCTATTCGAGTCACATGGTACCTCGGACAAGACTCTGGTCTTCAGACAAGACCTGGGTCCTCCACGTGGTAGCTATGAGATGCCGAGAAGACTCCGAGCCCAGTGTCCTCACCTGCCAAATGGGATTGATGCCTACACTTCCCTCTCTGCACCGTCCCCAGGATGACACCACGCCAGTCATGAGAGCTCAGCGCAGTGCCTAGCACTGAGAATGTGCCTGCTAAAGGTCACTACTGCTGTCTGCATCAATTCTCAGCAGACTCAGATGAGTGAAACAGGGAGAATGTGAAGAAGATGTATAGAAGGCACCTCATTTAGGTCTTTGTCTTTTCCTTTTTGGTAAAATACAACTTTCTAACAGAACACACTGCTTTTGCCTTTTTCCCAGTCTCGTATCAGGACAACTGTCTACCTGGTAAAAATGGCACAGATGACCCCCACTTCTGCCAGCCGGGGCCACACATGTCAGCGTCTGGGTGGCGCCCAAGCAGACTAAAAGCTTTTCACACATTCCTCCTAAAATAAGCCACAAATCTCGTAGAGCATATTTTTTTGTAGGCTAGGCGGGAAAATCCTAAACCGTAGAATCCTATAAAATTCTAAGCCATTTATATCAACTGAGGAAAGTCCTGACTCTTAGTGAATGGTGGTGAGCAGGGCCAGGCGCTCCCAGGCCCTGGCTGCCTTGCCGCAGGATTCTCGTTCGAGTGAGGGAATTCTGACCTCAGCAATGAGTGTGCAGGGAAAGTATGCAGAAAGCCCATCCAGTCTGGGATCCAAAGAGGTTTCAGCCTGTGTTAGTTTACCCTTCCAGGCATTTTCTAACATGTATGCGCACATCCGAGATCCCCAGTGTCCCCTCACCCCACCCTTCTCACCCCTGCCATCCACTACCCACCCCATCCTCCAAGACATGTTTAAACCCCTTTCCAAACAAGGAATTTTTTTTGTGTGTCACTGACCCAGAGCCTGGGAAAAATAGAAAGATTGGGGGGAATCAGTCCCAGATGAACCCCAATGTACACGGTCAGCCAGCTGTGCCTCAGCCAGCACTCGTGTTTTTTTTTCTTTAAGAGAGCCCCACGGGCCGACTGGAAAGGCCCCGGCTGCTTCGCTGCAGTGACTAGGCTGTGAGTTCAGGCAGTGTCCAGTCTGGAGGGCAGTGCACAGGGCACGTGATCGGAGCTGCGCGGCCCGGGGCGCTGGTGCAGGGTGGCCCCACAGCCGGCTGGCCTCTGGGCCCCCGCCAAGCTGCCGGCCTGCCAGGGGAAGCCAATGTGCTCAGCAAGAGAGTGCCAGCTGGCTGGGCTTTCTCCCCAGGGGGTAGGCTGTGAGCACAGATTACCAGAGACTTTGTTCAGTTCTGCCGCTGTGCTCCCTGGGGAGAGGAACATCACAGCCCAGCAGCAGTACTAATAGGCCCTGATGCCGCAGGCCCAGGCTCAGGAGGCAGCCCGTGGGGGTGTGCGGCAGGAAGGAGGGCAAAAGCCACACCTTCAAGCCAAAACCGGCTCAGAACCTGAGCCTGACAAGGAAGCTCTCTCTGCGGCATATTCCAGTCCCTGCCTTGCGGCACGAAGGAATAATTTCATCACTTCCCTTCTCTTTGATGTCCACACCAAAAAGCAACCTCCACTTACCCCCATTGTGGGAGCCCCTAGAGTCCAGTAAATTACAGAAGGGAAACTAAAACTTTCCTTTGCTTCATTTCAAGGGCCTATGACTGTGGCGTCACATGAACTGCCACAGCCAAGGAGTTGTCATGGAGACAGTGGAGGCGGCATAACTGATGTTGGTCTCCACTTTCATAAAAAAGAAAAAAAGTAATTTAAATTTTTATGTATAAGACCAGTTCATTAGACTGAGAAATTAAATAGATAATTTCTTATTTTTTTCTCCCAGAGGGATTTCTGAGGAGAGCTGTAGACCTACTTCTGTAGAAGTTTGCTGGGATTTCGGCTGTAAAACACCCACTGGCCCGGGGGTGGGCGGGGGTGGGGGGTGCGCAGGCCTGCCCAGCCAGTCTCACCTCTGACCTCAAACGGGTTCACTTCACGAATCCCTGGTGGCCCCTTCCCTGGTTTCACTTCCCCGTCCCGGTGTTCAGCTGCCCCCACCCTCCCAGCCCTCACTGCAGGTGTGGTGGAGCTCATTTGGAGCTGGGGTGACAAGCCTTGGAGGAGTTTTTGTCATTTACAGGCACCATTTGGACACTAACCTAAACCAGCGTGTGTGTGGGTAATAAATGCGTATTTGCGGAATCACAGGCAGGTGCCCGACGAAGCCCAGGTCTACCACAAGGGTGATTAACTGGTCGCGTTGCCCCAACCAGAGTGCCTGGAGATGCCAAAGAGACCACGCTTGGATTCATCCCTCTTCTTGCACGTATGGAGCTTGGCTTTGTTCTCTTCCTTCCCATTCCCTCTTCTGTTTGGGGGCCTACTTGTGATTGACATCCAGGCACCTACATCCTCATGGCTCAGCAGTAACTCCCTGCTGTCCTCCTCCTCTTCGTCTCTGGGGTTAACACTGTCACAATGGGACTTACAGGGGCCAGCCACCCTCAGCAACCCTCCCCTGGGCCCGCCTCTGAAGTCCCCGCCCGGGAGGAGGGAGACTTAATGAGTTCTCACCAGGGTCAACCCCGTACAAAACACACCTAACACAATACCCTCCTCATCTCCTTTCATAATATGTAGGCAAGCTGTCATCAGAATCTACTGTGACACTCCCGAAAATCTAATATTACTTGCAAAAGAGCATTCTATATTCTCTGTGGAAATGTCTCCAACAGCCTTGATTTCAGCGGTTCAATCAGGAAAGAAATGATTCACTTTTAAGGCAAAAAAAAAAAAAGATATACACACACATATACATACATACATATATATGTGTACGGATGCCTCTCCAACCTCTTTTCCTCTTGCTATTCTGGGGCTTGTCTTTAATGAGCAGCTCCAAATGACAGCTTTAATCACTGCCTCTGGCCACTGAAAGAGGCCGCTAATGATAGGAAAGAACATAGGGCCATTTGCATCAATCAGCTCCAGTCTAAATCACTTTTTATGATAATGCACCCAAGCGAAGAAGAAAGTCTCTGATGTCGCCTGCATGATGATGTACCACTGTGCTGTCTCCCCAGCTCAGACCTCCACATAAATCTCTTAAAGAGGCATGCACCCCACCCTGGACTGCCCAGCAGTGCCCTCATTTTCTACACCATTAATGATCCGCCACCAGGACAGAGTCACGAGGGGCTAAGCAATCTATTCCTTTAGTTCTCTGTCTTGGAGATACACCTTTTGTTAAATGAATACATTTAAAAAAAAAAAAAAGGTATGGGAGAAGAATAAATCCTGACCTGCTCTGAAGAGACTTGTTTATGACACCATTCATTGTGCCTGTTTTTTCTCACCTTTCAAACAAAAAGAAAGGTAGAGACATCGCCACACCTGGTATTTGCTAGTCCTCCAAATGGAAGGCCATGTTGTATGATGACAAGGACAACGGACATAGATCTCTGAGGTCTGGGTTCTGGCCTTGCTGCCCTAGGACCAAGTGACCTTGGAAAGATCTATTTGATTCCCTGGGCCTCAGTTTCCCTGACTTAAAGGGCAACACTAGATCACCTCCAAAATTTACATCCAGCAGTGAAATGCTCTGACTCTAAGACTGTGAGAAGAGGCGATTTCTACGTCTAGGAGCCCATTCTGCTAGAGAAAAGGCTGACCATTCCCCTTCCTGGACTGGGGGTCTGAGCAAGCACAGCGCCAGATGTTAATATGCAGCAAGCGGCTCTCTCTGCAGGGCTCCCTACAACGTGACGTCTGGAGATGCCTTCCAACAGTCCACATCAACTAAAAAAATATTATTAAACAGCAGCACAGTCGCTTCTGAGGCTGAGCTGGTTCAAACACAGGAAGTTTCTGTATCTGTACTCTGTGTAGGCTCAGAATTCTACGGTACTGCTTCCATTTCCCCCAAGCTACAAAGGGTCTATTAGCAGCCAGTAACCTGGGGCCATCTGTCCTCTTGGTCCAGTCAAGACCAGACATTTTCTGCTACTTTAAGTGTAACGACCAATATCAATATATACATATTTATTTATATATATACAGACTCGAGTTTCCAATTTATTGTCTGTACATGTGGAGAAATGCCGAAAGAAAGCCATTTGTCAGTCTCCCTTTGTAGAAAATATTACTGCTCTAATGAATCTGACTCTCGGTACATCACAGAAGTCTGGTTTGGCTGGGCTTTCCACATGACAGACTAATTAGTAGTCGCTTTATTTTATTATGCACAAGGCCGTGAGTGGCATTTTGGTAAAGCTAGTTAGAGCCCATTCTGGTGAGTGAGTGTGAGATTTTATGCCTGTGTGTGCCTCTAGCACCTGCCTCACTCCACAGTGAGGTGCGGGTGGCCATCCAATGTGACTGTGATGGCAACAAGAAGACCTGCTGTTAGAAATGACTTCCCAATGTTAGAAACCTGGGAAGGTGAACGATGGCTCCTTTCGGGGCCACTTCCCCGCTGGGCCAGTCAGGGGTACGTTCGACTGCGAGTGACAGACAACCTGAAATAAAAGCAGCTTGAACAAGAGTTCTCTCTCTTAAAGTCCAAGTCCCCAGGCAGGCCGCCTAGGCCTGGTGTGGCACTCCATCATGTCTGGGACACGGGGTCTTTGTAGACACAGTGTTGTTTCTGCCTTTACCGCCTTCCATTCCCAAAGTCACGTCATGGTCCAGGACATGTCCACATCCTAGATGGGCGAGCCCCTGGCCCTTTAAGGGTACGCTCTACGAGCGGGACGCATTTTCAGGGGACCCATTAGCTAAAACTTAGTTCTCTAACAGCACCTTGCTGCAAGGGAGGCTATGAAATGTAGTCTTTATTCTTAGGTGGGACATTTGCAAGATACCAGGGAACTAATTATCCTCACTAGGACCCACAGCGGAGGCCCCCAATGGCACAAAGAGCCCATGACGCAGGGGCAGAGGCAGAGGCAGGGGCGCTTCTTCCTGTCGTCAGGACATCCCCATCTAGGGATGCTTCTCCATGACTTTTGGTCTTCCTGAGGGCATCCCTTTGAGAAAGTTATTCAAAAAGAAACAAGAAAATAGGTCAGAGAATCATTTAGAGACCATGGGAAGCAGCATTTTGAAGCCTCCCAGACAAAACAACAGGACACTAGATTTTGTCTGTCAGATTGTCAAAGAATAGCTAACAAAAGAGAACGTGCTCAGAGCTGGCAAGGGTTTCGTGAGGCAGGCATCCTTGTATGCTGTGCTGGGGCTGCCGGTGGTTTTACTCATGCCCTCACAGAAAGTCATGATAGGGAACTATTTGTAAAAATAATGGTTTTTAATTTCTTAGTATATATAACACAGTGACCACCGGTATTTCACACATGGAAGTCCTTCCTGGATGCAATGAACGTTTAGCTTTAAGTGAATGCAGATAGCAGCAGGCCTCCTACAGACTTACTGCATTTTTCGGACGATAAGACACACCGGACCAGAAAGCGCACCTAGGTTTTAGAGGAGGAAAATAGGGGGAAAAACCCGCTCCACCGCCACCACCTGACCCCCTGCCAGCGAGCCAGGTAAGCTACATTCAGACTATAAGATGCACCCCCTTTTCCCTGCCAAATTTGGGGAGTGCGTCTTATAGTCCGAAAAATACAGTACTCCCACCATGCACAAGCAGCTTTCCTTTAAACAGTTCCATTTTTTTCTAATTCTAAGTATCTGGTAGAGGAATTAATAGATTTTTAAAGAGAGCAATCATCTACATCTTCACACTGTCAAGTTCCTCTCCGTCTCCTGGCACAGCAGCCCATGACCCACTGCCCGCTGCGCCCCCAGGCTGCAGTGCAGGCCCAGGAGAGACGGCCTGGGCGCTGCAGACCAAGGAAGTCTGGTGATTGTGCTCAACAGTCCCCAGCATTCACCATCTCTAGCGTTTAATCTCCCAAAGTTCCCCACACTCTTCCATTCACAACATCTCTGTCTGGAGTTGGCTCGCATCTTGTCTAGACTTGGCTTTTCTTAATACCGGGCACCTGAGTGTTCCATGTTTCTGTCATACACCTGCCTTAGTTTAGTTTTCTCCACAGGTTTTCTGTCAATGGCTCTACCCAAAGGCTTCAACTGATCATACGTTCCAACACAGAGATATACCTATTTTAAAAACTAGAGCATTTCCGTCCGTTTGTCAGTTTTGAAGAGTTGATGACTACACTCCATGGTTTTCTTATGTGTGGCGAGCTCCTTGCAGCTGCCAAGGGAACCCTAGTCCCAGGGACCCCTCTCTGCCGCCCAGCACAGCGGTGTGGAGCAGCACATCCTTGCTTCAAGAAGGAGGCCAACTGCAGACAGACCCGTGGACCTAACCAAGGACAACTGTGTATGTGTAATTATCTATGAATTACAAGTGGCTCAACAAAGACTATTAAAATAATAAAGGTTTTTTGAAAAGCTCTGTGAGGCCGTCTGGGTGCTTCGCCGCTCTGTCCTCGGTTCCTAACACATTGCCTGCACGCGGAGGGTGCTCAGTAAATGTTTGTTGCCTGATTGTATGAGTGAAGCTTGCAAACCAAGAACCAAGTATGTCACAAATATAATTATTTATAGGTTGCAAAAATAATTTTTCTTTTAAGAATCACAGGTGACTGGAGTGGCAGGGACTCTCCCAAATCCTAAATCGAGTTCCTCCCACAGGCTGCAAATACAGCCCTTCACAGCTATCAGATCTGCACGGACTGACTTTTAAAGATCTGGAATGGTGTCTTCACCTCTTAGGGTAATCTCATCCAGTGCCCAGGAAGCTTGTATGTGTGACAAAGCTGACCTCAGACAAACCCTAATTTTCCACTATTTACTAGAAATGTTCCAGATATGTTCCCATAAGATGAAGGAAGGGAGGGAGGGAGGGAGGAAGGAAATAAACTGCAACTCCCAGTGCACAGTGCAAGGAGTGTGTGGAAGTGAACGCGGCCGATGGCAGTGACTGCGCTGTCAGACAGCTTTCTCATGTAAGACACCTAGTCCAGGACCGCCCGAATTACTCAGCCTGTGAACATCGGTGCCACACTATTTCAGTTCTCAGGTCAAAATTACTTCCATTGCTCTCATTGAGCAACAGGTGGTTAGTTAGCCAGAGCTGAAAACCAAGAACAGGCAATGACTTCCCAGTGTTTCCAGGGGATGTAAAGTTGAGCGCAGTACAAGGGCACATGCTGCTTTATGCCATTTTAAAGTGCCTGTGTCACTGTCTGTAGGTTTAGCCTTAGCGGAAAAACGGAAAATGTTAGGCTAACTTATTCAGATGCTTTGAAAAGGAAGACTCATAGAACAGGAGGAGCCCTTGGAAGACCTCATCTAGACCATTGGCCCACTCAGCAGAGCTGCCCTAAAACATCGCCAGAAGAAAAGATTGCAAGTATACCAAGTGGGAGCTCCCTGAGAATCCCAGTCATTAGTCCACACCCGGGGGCGCTGGCACCTGGCTCTCGTTCCCCGCACCAGCCTAGGGTAGACAGGGAAGTGAGCGATCTCACAAAAGTTTTCATTCCATGCGCGTATGAAACGGTAAGTGAGCCCTGGCCAGTTGGCTTAGTTGGTTGCAGCATCGTCCTGTGTACCAAAAGGTTGCGGGTTCAATTTCTAGTCAGGACACATACCTAAATAGCGGGTTTGATCCCTGGTCGGGTACATATGGGAGGCAACCAATCGATGTTTGTTTCCCTCTCACGCTGATATTTCTTTCTCTCTCTGTCCCTTACTCTCTCTCCATAATCAATAAACATCTTTGGGTGAGGATTAAAAATAAAAAATAATAAAAAATGAAAAATAAAATGGTAAGTCATAAATGTTCTGTAGAGAGAAATGCACCATTTAAAATGACCATCAAGCCCTGGCCCAGTGGCTCAGTTGGTTGGAGCACTGTCCCATGCACCAAAAGGTTCTGGGTTCGATTCCTGGTCAGAGCACATGCCTAAGGTTGCAGGTTCCATCCCCCGTTAGGGCATGTATAAGAGGCCACCAATGTATTTTTCTCTCTCTCATTCTATCTATCTATCTATCTATCTCTCCCTCTTCCTCTCTCTCTAAAATCAATGAATATATCTTTATAATGAGGATTAAAAAATAAATAAAATAAAATGACCATCAAAAGCAACAAAATTGTCCCAAAAGGTTCAGCCATCCCTTTATTCAGGCAACTAGTACCAACAGCCTTGGTGATTCCTACAAAACACACCTTGCCGCATCTTACAGGAAGTTCCTGTTGTGTGCCAGGCACATTTAAAGCGCTGTGCGAGGCAGGCCCAGGTTCAGAGCTGGACGGAATAGCCTCGCCAAGCTTTGGTGTCATCACGCGGGCACAGCTCGTTCTATTGCACTTCGCAGATCCTCCGTTTTCATCAGCATCGAGGCAGAATCCTTTACTAGCAAAAAGATTATGACTCACTGAAGGCTTAATGAGGGTTAGCATTTTCTAGCACTAAAGTATATTTTAATTAAGGTATGCATATTGCTTCTTAAGACATAATGCTATTGCACACTTAACAGACTACAGTATAGTGTAAACATAACTTTTATATGTACTGGGAAACCAAAAACTTGTGCGGCTTGCTATGTTGTGATACCTGTTTCATACCGGTGGTCTGGAACCGAGCCCGCTATGTCTCCGAGGTACGCGGTTACGCATGTCTACCTCACAGGGCTTCGTGGGAGAATACACTAAAGTGCGAAAGCACCTGCCTACTAGTCCTCAGTAGAAATTAGTTATTGTTTCCTCTGCTTCAGAGACACTGGTGGAGATTGGGTGTCATTAAAGGTATATTTCTTCATTAGGAATACAAAGCAGCCATTTAAACTATTGGCAAAAGCATCTCCCTAACAATACAGTGTTTTCTCTCTTGCTCATTCTCTCTCTTTTATTGGCAGGAGAACTGACACTTGCAGCCCTCCTATAAAACCAGGGCCTTGTAAGTGTGTTATGTGGAAGGTACAGGGAGAGACTGTTGAATACTTAGGACCACAGCAGTTTCCTGTCCCTGAGGCACCTGCCCTTACACCACTGACTCGGCATTTCTAAGGCTGGGATTAGGGCGGCAGAGCACAGGATGCGAGGGCACACCGCAGAGGCCAGGCCCTGAACCCGAGATGCTGCGAAGCCTTCACTGGGGGCGTGTTCTAGAGGAATCACCTTCTCTGGTGCTCCTGCCTCTGCTCAGCCTCTTAGGGGGTGTGGCACCGTCCAGATTTAATCAGTCATCAACCAAAGGTGACTGGGTGTGTGGGACAGAGACACTGGGAAGACTGCAGGTGAAGTTTTCATTACAAAACTCTTACCCCGTGCTCCCCCGGCCCCCAGAACATTGAGAAACTTGCAGATCTCCTCCGTCCTGCCTACTCGGCATTAAAGAAAAGGAAGAAAATTAGGTAATGGGATAAAATGTCACTTTGCCCATCCTTCCACCTCCAACCTGTGTCTGTGATTCCAAAGAGCTTTCACGTCCCATTTTTCAATCAAAACAAACAAAAAGGGAAGTGTGTGGAAGTGTTCCATGCAGCCGTAACTCGCTTTAAAGAAATAAGTCGGTAAAATTCCTGATTGACGGAAGAAATGAATGGTTAGAGGCAGAATAATGTGTTTCACAACAGTGTTTTGTTTTTCAGAGGACTTGGTTTTTCTGAGCGTACACCCCGTGGGAATTTAAATGATGGCTCAGACAACTCCAACCTCACCACGCACGGCTTCTCAGGACACACCCTTACCTTAGACAAAGCACAGCTGGGAGAGCTCAGCTGGGGACAGACAAGGACAGCCGGGGGCCCGCGTGTGGGCTATTCAGGGACACACGTTCTGACCCACTCTCGACTTCTGCAGTGCCAGCTTTTTGTGTTGTTTCTGTTCAGCAAACAGTCACTCAAATCCTGTAGTTATTGCCCAGCCCACTAAGGGGACCCTGGAAAACACTCAGGAAATACCCCACGGCCTCCACCTCTCTGCGTACCGCTGAAACGCTTCTCTGCAGCTCCTCCGAGGGCGACCTCACAGCAGTGGGAATTCAGTACTACAGTGGGGCACACGCAGCGCCAGCCCCAAACACACACGGGCGCGCAGTGTCACAGGGCCCTGGACCTCCTGGGAGAGGATCCACTTATAGGCCGAGAACCAAAACATCCCCTCACTCATCCTAAGCAACCTGTAAAATAAAACTCCCAGATAGGGACATTGGGCCAGGTGTGATGGATCAGGGGTCAGGTCCTGGTCATGTCGCCACCCAGTCTTTGATACTCCCCGACTCACATCCTGGAGCCTGAGTCTCCTCCGCTGAGAGGTTGGGAGGGCACTTGGGTAAGTTCGACAGCACGGCACAAGTGCCAGGCAGCTGGTCTCGTCCTTACAGATGCTGAGTCCCTTGGGGTGAGGGTGTGACAAAGGCATTGCTTTAAACACCTCTGTTCTGAAATTCTGCTGGTCCAGCATTCCTTATTCACGGTGTCCTGCAACAGTAGGGAGAAGCTGACTGGGAGCCTTCGAGTCTTAGGGACCCTGAGAGAGGCACCGGCCCGGGAGGCTGAAGGACCCAGCACCACAGCACCAGGAGATCTGCTAATAGGGAATGAGAGGCCATTTAGGTCTAGGACACTGCAAACTTCTTCTCACCTGTGAGGTAATCACACTGTTGGAGCACTTACACAAGAAGTGTTACAACCAACCTTCACAGCCACCGATAAATGGGGCGACAAGCAGTTTTTTTCCCAGAAGAAACAAATGAATCTCTTGACCTTTTGCAGGCCATTAGAGGGCAGGATCTGGAAGGGAATCCTGGGATTCCGAGGTTCTCCTCCTAGAGGTGAGGTACCCATAGTACAGGACTGCTATGTGGAAGGCCCACCAGGGGCTTCCCGCCCTCCCTTCTCTCCTGTTTCCTGGCCCCTCAGCACTTCCAGTCTTCCCAGCAGTCTCCAGCCTCCGCAAAAACCTTCCACATCCCTAACTCAAACTCTGCCCCAGCAACCCACACAATGTCTTTCTGCAACACAATTGCAACAGGCTGTGGGGCTCTTGCGGTCAGCCCTTGACAGTGGACTCTTGGTCCTCTTCTGTCACTGTCCCACATCTAATTAGAACTTTCCAGGGGTTAAAGAATACATCCTGGGCTTTCTTTTATAAATCCTAAAGCCACTGCACAGGACTAGACACGTAGCAGACATCTTGAGGGCTTCCTTAAGGAGTAAGAGGCCGCCCTACAGAGGATCTGAACGGACATTTCTCCAAAGCAGAGATGCGAGTGGCCAATGAGAACGCGAGCAGGTGCTCAACATCAGGAGTCATTAGGCAAAAGCAAATCAGAACCACAAGGAGATACCACTTCACACCCACAAGGATGCAAGTAATGAAATGATGGATAATAACCAATGTTGCAGAGGCTGTAGGGAAATTGGAACTCTGACACATTGTTGGTAGAAATGTAAGATGATGTAGCCACTTTGGAAAACAGTGGGAAGTTCCTAAAACAGCTACACATTGAATTACCATAAAAACCCAGCAACTCTACTCCCAAGAGAACTGAAAAAAAATAGTCACACAGAAACTTATACAGGAATGTTCACTGTAGCATTATTCACGAGAATCAAAAAGTAGAAACACCTCAAATGTTCATCAACCGATAAATAACAAGCGGTACGTCCATACAGCGGGACATTATTTATTTATTAAAAAAGATGAAGTAGTGCTACATGCTACAACATGGATGGACCCCGAAGACTATTATTCAGTGTTAGAAAAGAAACACAAAATGTCACATACGGTACGGTCCCATTTCTATGAGTGTCCTGTAGAGGCAAATCCACAGGGAGAAAGATTTGCAGTTGCCAGAGCTGGGCGGAGGCTGTAAAGAGGACTAACAGTGGATACAGTGAAGAAATGCAATGAAAGTGTTCCGTAATCAGTGATAAAAATGTTCTGGAATTAGCGGGGACGATGGCACAACCCTCCGAATACACTAAGAATTTCTAACTTGTGTGAATCGCATCTCAGTAACGCTGCCATTAAAACAAAACAAACAAGAAGGCCGTCCTAGAGCCGCGGCTCTCCGACCGGAACTCTGCCCTGGGAGAACTCATTTAAACCGCAGCTGCTGGGTGCCACCCCTACAGCGTCTGATGCAGCAGCTCTGGGGCGGGACTCAGGACGTGCTTCTGGGCCGAGCCCCCTGTGCTGAAGGCTTTGCTGTTCTAGGGACATGCTTTGAGAAGCCCCGGCCTGGAGAGGTGCCTTTCCCAACTCGAGTGTGGGCGGTGTGCACCGTCCAGGGAAGGACTCGTGGCCCAGCTCTAGGGGTACTGTCAGCAGGACGTAGAAACGCCTGGGCATTGCTGCCCACCATGGGACAATCTGAAGGCCAATCTAACTCTGCAGGTCCTCACTGGTTAGTGCAGCCTGTCCCTGAGCCTGTATTACTTCTCTCGCTACCTACCTCCTCCCTCCCACGGGCGCTGACCCTGAGGGCATTCCTGAATCAATATGCTGCTTGCTGAACTCTATTGCAGAATCTGCATCACAGGAGAACCCAACCGGCAGCAATGCATACAGATCATCTGGGGATCTTGTTAAAATGCCAATTTTGATTAAAAAAAAAAAATCAAGGGACAGATCTGAGGCCCAGCGTTTCCAACAAGCTCCTAGGCGATGCTGATACTGCTGACCCACGGTCACACGTTGAGCAGCAGCAAGGGCCTCCGTGACCTTGACATACTCTTCTGAGCCCTTGAGGGAAGACTTCCATGAGCCATCAGGCCGAGTGTAAATAGAGGTGGGTATCGCATTTCACACAAAAAGGCACCGGCATTACCCTGTCCTTGAGGTCCCGGCCAAAGAACACTGGGTTACAGGTGCGTGTGTTTCAACAAGGCCTTTCAGGTATTTCCAGTAGCTAACCCCCTGGCCAGGGGCCAAGACCAACTTGAGTGTTACTTTCTTCTATGTTCCATTGCTACAGTGTGGCTTCAGGGCATCGCTTGGGCAGAAGTGAGTAATCCGCATTGTGCAACCAGCAGACAAGTTCTGACTGATACCCACCACACTGCCTCTGCAGGGAACCCGAGACTGAGTGGGATAGAAGACGACAAAAAGTAGAGGCAGAGGTTGTGACTACTACCTTTTCCAGTGCTTTGCCCTCGAACTGACAGTGTATTCTAAGAGTCAACAGGCCCCTTTTGATTCTCATTTCCAAGCTGGGTCATTTGGAATCTGTTTTTTGACCTGAAGCTGTTCCTAACTTGCCGGGAACCCCATAACCTGCCTCTTAGTTTTTTCTATCTGTTCAGGCTGATTTTAGGTAAATGTGTGGGTGTCAGAGCCACAACAGGTTATTAAAAGAAGAAAGGGAATTTGGAACCACGTCTTAAAGATGTTATCACAGAAGGCGACTTTCATGCCACTGCACCAAACACCCAGGGGTCCGAAGGAGTGTCCTGGGGAGGCTACAGCAGAGCAGGTTCCTGAGGGGATGGCCGGCCTTGACCCTGGTCCTTTACACTGCCTCACTCTTAGAACGGTGAACAGGCAGGTGTATGAAGATGCAGGAATGCTTGGCGGAAGAGGGACAAGCTGTGATCTTTCAGAATTAAGTCTTATGAAAAGGTATGAAACTTGGCAATACGTCACCCTTGAATGTTACAAGTGTCAAATTTCCACCCACAGCATGTGTTCAAGAATCTGCCTGTTGTATAATTTCATGAAAAGTAAAAGGAGGGTGCTGTACTTTGGGCAGAACACACAATAAGCGGCAGTAAACCAATAAATTGAGCCTGGATTAAGAATCCAGTTCTGGAAGGGCAGACAGTGTGTTCCAGCAGTCCTGTCGGATTTTCGTGGCAGTGATGACAGAGCAGGGCTGGGGGACAAAGGAAAATCTGGGGTCCTTCAACTCAAGTCCTTAAAACTTTGGACAGTAACATCAGCATGACCTCCAGTCGGCTCCCTGCTCTGTCCCCAAGTACCCGCAAAGCGCCTGGAAGGGCTGAGGCTGGGAGCCACACGTACAGCAGATCACCTTCCACACCTGCTTTCTCTGACTGACAATGGAGATCCATGAATACGTTTCCAAAGTGCTCTGCACACTTTAAAACCTGCTGAGTGTTAGAGGTGCACTGCTCCATCCCTGCCACTCGCCGCCTCTCCGGCAGGGGCCTGCGACTGCAATGGCGCTCCCAGAGCTCCCTTTGCCATCCGGGTGTTCTCTAGAGAGGAGCATCCCGGCCCAGCGGTGAAAAGCCTAGGCCTTGTGTGAGCAAGAAAAGGAAGTCAAGGTACAGAGAAATATTGTTATTTGAAGTGCTGATTGTTTACCCGTATGCTCAACACCTAGTGGTTTCCACAATTGCTGGAGCTTCTTAAAGAAATAAACACACAAATCCCAATGTAGGCTTAAAAGGATTCCCCGGAACTTACACCGAAAATACAAGAAAATTATCCTCCGATAAGGGATTTCTCTCCAGTTTCATTGCTTCCCACAAAGGGAACAATTTCATGAGAACATAATAGTACAGGAAACAACACACCACCAAAGAGGAGAACAGCATCTGGATAATTACCGATCACTTCTCACACCAGCTCCACACCTAGACGGCGGCTCCGCTTGGAGGTAACTTCGGTGAAGCTCTCCCAGGCCCCTTCACCTATCAACATTTACAGCTCAACAGCTCAATCAGGAGATTTGTGATCCAGAATCCCCAGAAAGCAAAACACTCACCAACGACCCACTCGTTTGGTTCCTGGGGAGGGAGGAAAGCAGCTACAGAAAGCACAGATCAGGGGAGCCGGAGCTTGGCTGTCTCCGAAACCACCAGGTGCCAGAGTGCCAGTGTCAGAGATCACCTAATAATTTCTGAACATTTCAGGTTCGCATCAGGTAGGAATAGCAGCCAAAAGAAAGTCCTGCTTGGCTCCAGCTGACACTTCCCTGTATCAGGAATTCATCGAAGTTCACATTAGTTGAGCAAGGCACCCACATTTATTTCAACCCACTGGTTACTTATCCATTAAATGGGTTTTTTAACCATCACACTGGTTATTTAATTCCTACCCCATGGCTCCCCCAAGAAATAAAAAGTGCACTATAATTATATAAACTCTTAATTAAACTGAAGAATTCAGTGTTGCCATTACCCATCAGTAATTCCACTCAATTAGGACAATAGACTTCCATTTATTACTGAACTCCTAATTGCTACTCATTTTCCTGGTTAGTAATTGCCAATCCTATCAGACAATGTGCTTAATGAAAATTCTACCATGAAATTATATTTCTGCCCATCAGAGGGAAGGTGGAATTAGAGCGCCCTTACTTGGTCAGGAGTTGGGTCCTCTTCTCCAGCCCCAGGTGACTCCAGGCTTGGATTTTAAAGGCTGATGCTCCCGGTTTGGTCCTTGGTGCTGCGATCCACCGGGATTTACCCACCAAGGAGGCGTATCCAGGTAGCCAGAGAATCCCAAAACCAAGGACGAGCTTAAGACGACGCAAACACAAAAACACCCGACGAGGCCACGGGATTTCCAGAAGTTCAGTGTCCCCAGGAAAGACGCACAAGGGCTGTGCAGGCAGGCGGCCGGGGTAGCGTTTACTGTATCCCGGGTGGAGAGCCGAGCCGAGGCGAGGTCCTAGGAGGGCAGCTGCGCAGCGCCCTGCCGGGCAAGCCTGCCTCTGTGTCTCCCGGGTCCCGGCGGGCTGCCTAGGTCGCTGCGCCCTGGGGACCCCGCACCGTGCTGGCGGCGGCAGCGGGCGGGCAGCCTACCGGTGGAGCACGGCCCCCGGGAAGCGCGCGACCCGCTCCAGGTTCGCCCCGGCGCGCGGAGCGCCCGGACCCTCCGCGCTGCTCATGCCTGCTCTCCTAATTATCTGGGAAGAGTGAAACCCACGGCGGGCAACTTGACAATTTATTCCCGGCCTGGGGGGAGGTCACCCGCAGTGCACGCGCGGATTGGCTGCGGCGCGAGCCCTGCGCGGCGCGGGGTGTGGCGCCCGGAGGCAGAGAGCGTGCTGCTTCTGAGGACTAGGTCCAGGTCAGGCAGGGACAAGCAGGGACAGGCTAGGGGCAGCGTGACAGAGCGGTCGTCCTGCCTGCAACCACAGAACTGCCCCACCCATGCAGACTGGGTGGTTTGGAAGAAAGGCTGCTTGCTGCGGGGTGTTTAGTTAGAGACGGCACAGTCTCCACTTGAGTCTTCCAGGTGACGATAAGCTGGAGTTCTGTAAAGCCAGAAGAAGTTCTGAATGAAGTATTTACTCCAACTTCACAGTGAGAGGAGAAAACTGAAGATGGAGGGATGAAGGGGCCTGTGAAGGTGAGTGGGTGGAAAAGCCAGTATTTCTGAGCGCCAGGGCTGCCCTGGGGTTTTCTTCCTCGCAGACGTTCCCAGGAATGCACAGCAGAACGCTGACTATGTGCAACTTGGTCCATGCCACAACCTGAGAGGTCGACGACTCAGAGAACATTATCTCCATCTTACACAAAAAGAAGCAGGGCTTGGAATGGTTCAGAAACCTCCTTGCCCCTGAGCTAGTAAGTGACAGTGAGAAACCCAAACTTCTGATGCCCGGGTTTCAGCCACAACACCTCAGTGCTGCTTAACCTCGGAGATGTGCTGAAGAGAAGCAATTCCTGCAGGGCCAGCCAGAAACCGATGGCTAAGGATGACACTCCTACAAGCAGCACCAGGCCTCTGCGAGGGGCTGCCTCAAGGCCAGCTTTACCCTTCCGTCCAGACAGCAGCCGGCCATCATTCTTACTGCCCACTCCATTCTGGTGGTTCTGGACGTGTTTATCCCTAACCGAAGTCAACACATTCACCCACCCCTACTACCCACTCCACTCACTGTGTCTCATCTGACCTTTGCAACCTCCATCCACAGAAATGGAAGAAAATGTGCAGGTTACAGAGAAGCGGCAAGCGGCGAGAGCTTTCCTTGGGCCCAGGACCAGAGAGCTGCTGATCCTCCCTGTGGTCCCCGAGTGCACAGAGTGAAGAAGGGCTCCCAGCCTGGTTGCCTTGTGCTTAGAATTTAGATTTGCAGGGCTCAGCATCGGAACCACCCTGTCACGTTCCTGAGGAGGGATGAAGGCCCGCCTGCCAGGCTATCAAAGGACAGCTCCTTTTCATTAGCGTGGCCCTTGGACCTGCACCGTCCAGGACCTTGTTAGAAATGCAGATTATTGTGCACAACCCCAGATCCACGGAGTCTGAAACTCGGAGGGGGGCAACAGGCTGATCTTACAGGCCCTCCCACCTGCAGACACCTCGGGGGAGCAGGCACCACCTAGAACACCTGCATTTCCATGATGGTCAAGGCGAAGCGACCTGCCACGTCATTTGCATCAAGGCCAGATCCCAGTCTGGTGATCATGGAATTGGAGACTCATGTCCAATAGCATTTGTAGCGCATCCCTTAATTAATAGAGATTATTGGCCCTGGGAGGTTAATAAGCCCCCTAGTTTTTCAGCAATGCTTTCTTTTTCTCCCCTAAACACAAAGTGCTATTTAGTCCTCATAACATCTAAGAAAGCAAAAGGGACTGTTCTTCTCATTTCATGGACAGGAAAGCTGAGTTTGGTGGATGGGATTGGTGGAGTACCTGCTCAGCGTCCAGATCAGGGAGAGAGAAGTGGAACCAGCGTTAGGCTTGAAGCGCGTGTGGACTACGAACGTGCTGGAGGTCGGGAGCACGAGTGAAGGCACAGGGCATTGACGGAGACAGTGGGGAACCCCGCTGCCAGGAGCTAAGGCTTCCCTCAAAGAGCGGGCTGCTGTGGGTCTCAGAACCTTCTCTTACTCCCAGCGAAGGGGGACAGCATGTCCTCTGAACCAAAAACTCCTACGTGGGCAACTGCAAATTGGGTCTATCATACAACACCTGGGGAAGCCTGGCACAAGGTTACACCCAGGAGCACCCGAGCTTTGTCCTTTGCCTGGGAACGCTTCCCAATCCAGGGGACGGGCAGAGCAGATATTATCACTTTCTTTCTGAGCCTCGCAGAGGCAGACACCTACTCGAGCCGTGGTCAGAGGCATGCCAGGACCAGCCCCGACGTCTTCCTAGTTCAGTGTTCTTTTGCTGCCCCAGGTTGCCAATCCAGATGAATTTGTAAATATGAGTGACACAACATTAACTGCAATTCCATTTAACTCGAGCAAGTCGCATAAAAACAATTTTTTAAAAAAGCACGCACTCTGCTTATCAAAAGAGTTATAAATATCTGTACAATGAAACCAAACTCGCAGAGCTCACACAGAGAAGCTACAATAAGTAAGGAAGGCTACATGGTACGAAACTATTTCTAACTGGAAGAGTCTTAAGTTTCTCAGCTACAAGCCTGCTTGTTACAACTAGGAAATCTGTTTGGTTTAGTTGACAACTCAGAAACTATTCCTACATTCCTGCCACATCACTGGGAGATTTCCACACCCAGGGAGAGAATAGTTTCACATATCTGTTTAGTCACAAGGGTTTCTGGTGTATTTGTGTCTTAACAGAAATTTTTCTACAGGCATACAAATGTCAGAGTATGGCGACTGGGTCAGAGGTCTGGAGAGACAAGCTTAGGGACAAGGAAATGACCTTCCTAGTCAGATACTGACACCCTTCTCTTCGAAACAAACCCTCACAGCGGCCACAGTCACTACTGCACATCTAGCTGAAGCGTCCCCGAGGTAAGGAACAGTGCCAGGAGATGGCAAAACAGGGAATTCGGACTCAAGCAGACCTAAGTTCCGAGGCCCACTCAGCCACCAGCCCCGTGAACTTGGCAAATCGCTTCCACTTCCCCAAGCTTCCGTGTCCTGCGGAATGAAGGAGGCAGCAGCCCTCCCTGTGGGCCCTGTGAGGGTATGGGCAGTACCCCAAAGCCCCTCTTAAAAGCTACAAAGAATTGTCCTCTAGGTAGAGGGCCCACAGTTCCCTCATTTTAGGGACTCTTGACAAACCCAAATGTAAAACCAGGCCCCGGGACACTGATCTGTGAGGTCACGGGTAACCTGAGTGCAGCTGACCAAGACCAGTCTGGACGCGTAAACTGCAGTGCCCCTCGGGCCTTGCCCCTGCACACTGCTCTCTCTCCTGGGAAGGGAAGGAATGTTTCTGGGTTCCCCGTGAGGGGTGGTGGGAGCCTTCTGGTGGGGAGCAGCAGTGGAGGGGTAGAGGCGATGTGTTAGTGAGGGGCTTTGTCAGGGAGGCCTGAGAACAACTCTCTTCCTCCCAGAGCCCCCCAGAGCTGGGGGGAGGGTGGGGGCGGAAAGGGATGAGCTCCGTGATAGAAGCTAAACAGAAACTATCGGTCCCATCCCCACGACTTTCTAGGTCATTTTTTTCAGTGGGGTTTTGCATGCAAACGGGCAGGCTTTTGATTCCCTTCCCTGAGCCCAGGCTGCTCCTTGGTCCCCACCCATGCTCTGTCCACGCCTCATTTATTACCTGAGCCTCCCCCGCCCCCCCGTGGGAGGAAGGGTGAAAGGAAATCAACCCCTCAGACCCGCTATCCGAGCTGCTGGAAGGAGTGGGTTGCCCAGCAGTCCATGCTCCCCCTCCTCCACCCCTGGGATGCGGGTGCAGGGAGGGGAGGGCCCCCCACTGCCTCAGTGCCCGCCTTTTCACTGTGGCCGCCTCGGTGGGAAATGTTCTGAAGGGATTTAGGAGGACATGGGGTGTCCAACAAATGTTTCAAAGTCGATGCTTCACTTTCAGTGAACATAAGCTTTGTAACCCCTGATACACACAGATTGGAGTCTGAATATGCTTAGATCTCAGAATGGAAGGGTTTCTAAAGAAAAACTCCAGAAATGCCCGAATTCAGATGTAAAAAAAATGTGTAAGAATCAAGAACAAAGCCAGTGAAAGCAGAGGGAGTGAATAACCTTTCATTCCCAGCCGCTCTCCCCACTAGAGACAGTCAGATTCTGCGCAGCGCTATTTGATGCAAATGCCTCTCAGAAAAGAGCCGGTAGATAATAGATAAAAAGATTATCTGTGACATTATGAAAAATGAAAGTTTAAAAATGGCTACAAGTCCCATAAAAAAAATCCTAAACTTTATTCAGTCTTGTTGAAAGGCAACAGCGGAACTGCGTTTCATTCAGCCCCTGGGGGCCCTGCCTCTTCCGCCATTGTTCTAATGCCTTCCACCAGCTCATCAGTTTTCAAAAATCTTTCCTGCTGGTTTCTCTTTGCTGGAAACTGAAGGTCCAAGAAGCTATCAGAGAACTGTTTCTTTTTCCTAACTTGACTCTGATGCCAGAAATTCAAGTGCAGCAGCCCTGGCCCCTCTCTCTGCCTTGCCTTCCCTGCCGTCCCCCTCTGTGCTAAACCACCAGCTGCACACTTGATTTAACAGATGGATTACAGATTCAAGGCGTGGGTTTCCAGGGCAGGAAAGAGTCTGATTTTTGTCCAGGTCTCTCTTGATTGGCTCAGCATGGAAGTCTTTCATTTAATGGGCCAGGTCCTGCTGAGAACACCTCTGCTGGCACCACACTGATTTCTTTCTTTGCTGGAGAGAGGAACAGAAATCCTAAAGAGAGATTTTCCATCTTCCAGATTTCTGGTGTGCTCACTGCATATCTTTCTTTTTCAACAGAGCATCACGCGCATAACCCGAGACTCCAGGGAATGTTTGACTCCTCTGACCAGCCAGCTTTGATCTCAAAGTTGGCTGTGGAATGGAAGAACTGATTTGAACACCCAGGCCATGAAAACGTGCCTTTGCCATCCACCCAAGGAGGCAGCACTATGCGGCGGTTCAGTGCCCAATTCTGGAGTTGGACTCATTGGTTCATATTCCAGCACCTCCACCTGCTAGCTGGGAGGACTTTGAGCAACTTTCAATGTCTGAATTTCTCTATTTGTAGAACAAATACAAAAGATTACTAGACGGAACCATATAAAGCTGCTGATATTTGATTGTTTAAGAAAATATTTTACTTATTTATTTTTAGAGAGAGAGAAAGGGAGGGGGAAAGGGGCCAAATATCAATCAGGGACCAAACCCACAACCCAGACATGTGCCCTGACCAGGAATTGAACCAGCAACCTTCACTTTGCACAGCGACGCCCAACCAAGCCACACTGGTTAGGGCGTGAATTTTTTTTTTTGAATCCTTATCCCAGGACATGTTTTTATTGACTTTAGAGAGAGAAGAAGGGAGAGAGGGAGGGAGGAGAGAGAGAGATGAAGTGTGTGTGTGTGTGTGTGTGTGTGTGAGAGAGAGAGAGAAAGAGAGAGAGAGAGAAGCATTGATTGGTTGCCTCCCATAAGTACCTCGAATGGGGATCAAACCTACAACCTAAGTATGTGCCCTGACTGGGAATTGAACCTGCAACCTTTTGGTGTTTGGGATGATGCTCTAACCAACTGAGCCATCTGACAAGGGCTGACTATTTTTTTTTAATACAAAAAGATTATTAGATAGAGCCACACAAAACTGCCAATATTGGGCTGGTTTTGACATACGAAAATGGCAATTTCGTATGACTCCTCCAAATACCTACTTCAAAAGGTGATGGTGAGGAGTAATAGCAAAAAGCCATACAAAGTGCTTGACTGAAGAGCCTGGTACTCACATGTGCTCTCTAAAGGTTAGCAATTCCCGTTACTGTCAAGAGGCTCATAGTTATTGCTCTCTGACACAGATCGCTCGTACCAGGGGGCCCAAAATACAGTACCCAGACCAGTCACCCGCTGGCCAGTACCGCCTGCCCGGTGAGACAGCACTAACAAACATCGTGACGGGTAGAGTGAAATGTGCACTCAGCCCAGACCCCATGTTCTCATGACTCTATCTTTGACCTCATTTCTTCCTGAAAATCCATTCCCATGTGGAATGCTCCTGTTTCATTCTGGGGCCATCTTACCCACTATTGGCCACTTTCATAAGCTAGTCAGTATGACTGGAATTCTACCTCTACTCACTCAGACAGAGAGTCCAGAAATATGTTTGAAGATGCAAATCAACTGTAAAGATGCAAAGACAATGCGGGGAAGGGATCCCTTCTGCCTAGAACCAGCCTCTGGAAGCCAGACAGTTCTGAGATCAGGTTTAAATGCAGTTACGATGTTTGCAGGGACACTAGAAACCTAAAAATAGTCTGCAAGGCAGAAATAGCTTCCTCAAGATTCACTAACTAGGAGGATTCCCTCAGAGTTCAGCATGATGCTTTGGCTCAGCACAAAGTTCTCCAAAAGGTGCTGGGGAGCTACCCATAACCCCTGGTCCCTCACCCAAAGGCTTCCCCTTTACTACGAGCAGTGGGGAGAAAGGACCAAGTTATTGCAATTGTTAGACTGAGAAGAAAATAGAGAGGAGTTATGAAAATCTATGGGCACATCGTGACCTCAAGGACACAACAGTTGATGTCAACCTGCGATTGAACGTGGCTGAGCAGCAGGGTCTTTGGAGGCAAATCCCCCCAGAATGCAAACAGCTAGCTCCCTCATGCCAGACTTCGGGATGCGACCCTTCGTTCTGAGTACAAGAAACATCAACGCCTGGTACCAAGGCAGGAACCTCTCTCTTCCTGGAGGCCCCCTGCTCGCTCAGTGTTTCTGAGGTAAAAAGCAGAGCTTTGTTCATGCTCCCAATGACAGCAGGTCTAGCAGCCAACAGCAATGCTAGAGCGGCCTGGCCCTCTCTCAGCCTCCCCTTCACTACACCCCCCTCACACACACACCCTCTAACACAATCATTCCCCACTGGCCTAATCATAATTATCTTAAAAGCTTTTTAAATTTATTTTTAAAATTATGAACTGTATCTGCCTACCAAAAAGTAAAGGGTAATATAGGAATATATATAAGAAAAACCTATAGCCACCATCCAGCTTAAGAAAAACATGTTTCAAGTACTTCCTCGTGGGGAGATGCTACCACTTGTTTGATATTTATGGTGCGTGGCGTGGTATGCATACGTTTGCTGTGTATGTAGATAAATAAACACAAATACAGTATGTGGCATTGTTCTGTGGGTTTTGCTCAGAGTGGATCCTCCGACAACTCTTAGACAAGAGCCCTGATTCACTGGGCCCGTGGTGGGTTGTTGTTTGCCTTGACCAAACTGGCTAGGGTGTGGGTGATGGCCAGGGTGGCCGCGTCACGTAGCACGCAAACTAGGGTGCTTTTGAGGGTGAGAGAGGGTGCTATTAAGACCACACCACAGGTAAACTGGTACTGTCCCAGGCAAAGCAGAACATATGGTCCTCGGCGATGGCAGGTTGGTCCCCCCTGTGATTAGCATCACTGGTTAGATGTCTCTGGCCACAAGTACCTGATGAGTCTCTGAATGAGTCAGTTCGTTTGTGCCTTTTTTAGCAGCAAGTCTTTAATGAGCACCCCAGTTTCCTATCAGTGAAGTGCAGACCTCTGGAGGAGAGGGGGCGTGTAGCTCTGGCCATCTTCCTAGTTGCTGTTACAGGCCTGTGTTATACGTGCTCGGAGCCTAGCAAAATACTGACAGCTCCACAAAGCACTCCAACACCCTTCCTGGGTGTCAGTCCAGCTGTTTTCCCATCCGGGCAGGGGCAGGTGGCCCCCTGCAGGACCCCCAAAAGCTGACTGGTCAGTGTTCTCCAGTGCTTTTTCACGCAGCATCTTAATTATCCTGTTTCTATGGAAATGAGCTTATTGCTAATCAGGTTTTCTCTCCTCTCTCAACTGGCTACTGATGCACCCCTCAGATGTGAAATAGTGCTGAATTTGATATTTGCTAAGTAAGTAAACAGACGCCACATAGAGTATCAGAGGAGTCAGTAATTTTGGCTTCCCTTTGAAAAGAAAGAAAATCCAGCCCTGAGCTTATTCAACACCTTGAGAAGCAGATCTTGGAGGTACAGTGAGGACCTACTTGCTCCCCTGGTTGGGCTAGGCCAGTGTGACACCCTGGGCAGTGGCCTGCAAACGTGTCTGAAACGGTGACCACAGAGACGCCGTGTGAGCAGCAGTCGCCACTGAGCACACGCTGGGCTTCGCTGTGGCCCGGTGGACACACCTGCCCGGTCCCTTTTCCAGAGGCAAGGCCAGTGCTCACAAACCCGGCCCAGGGGCCCTGTCACCTGCAGCGTGCTGCGTGCCTGCACTGCACCTGGCTTTGCCCGCCCTGCCTCTGCACTGCCTCCAGGCCTGCACTGGCTGAGTCTCAGAATGCCACCCAAGATGCCTTCCTTCTTCGGGCTGTGTGTTCAGGCATTAGATGCACAGCCATTTTATCAAGGGTTCTTCCCTTCCCAAATTGCATTTGACCAGTTTCATTTCTGCCTGAAATTAAAACACAGACTTTATCAATCCCAAGCTGTCACAGCGTGAATGAAACCCTAGAAATAAATCCAGTCTAATGACAGAGCGATCCCGAGACCTCAGTGGGAAACAAGATACTTTGTTTAATAATTATCAGCCTCTTTCAGGGCCTGTCTGCCAAAGCAGTGGTGTCAGAAGCAGCAGAGAAAAGAATTTTTTCCCCCCAGATTTCATTCTGGGAAAGACTGAAGCCATTTCAAAACAGACTGGACGCTTTTGATTTACATTTCTGATATTAAATGCAGAGCGACTGTCTGCATTTACGCTACAAGGCATTACTTCAGCTCGAAGGAACGGGGTGGTGGCAGGGATCCAGTTTACTAATGAACAAGCTTATCTGGAGGAAAACAGCTTTTCACACTGTAACAAACAATGAACACCTCTCAGATAACAAATTCAACGGTAAAAATATAGCATTGTACATGTCACAGTCCCATAATTTAATGGAGGCACTTGCAGCATTAGTGGTTTACATTAATTTTTAAAATTAATTTTGTTTGGCCCGCAGGGAAAATATTTTCTTTTTTGTGTCTGGTATCCTGCAGCTCATTAACACTGCTTACTGCTGCTCTACAGTACTATCCATAACCGTCCTCTTGGTAGCCAGAGGCCATTTTTTTCTTTAAAGAAGGCTGGAAGAGGAGCAGAAAGCAGGCTTTTCTGCTTCTTCCTCCTACGAAGGCTCGCCCAGCTTGACAACGCTGCTGGGCAGCCACAGGAGCAGTGGCTGTGCCTGGGTGCAGGTGTCAGGTGCCTGTGGTCACGGTGGCCAGAGGGCAGCTTTGGCTGGGCAGGGAGGCTCCTTCTCCTGCCACTCGCCCTCACTGCCCCCCAAAGCGGTGGCTCCCAGACCTGATGATGCTCAGGAGTACCTGGGCAGCTTTTGTAAAGGTAGAGATTCCACCCCTGAGTCATTTCCTCAGCCTCCCACCCCTCCCCTGAAGGAGTTAACTACTGGATACCAAGAAAACAGGCCCCTCTCTCTCTGCCTGGGGCACAGAGATCAGGGAATTCACTGCTAATCACTGCGGTTGTGATTTCTGATTTCAACTGGCAGCAAAGAGAATTGAACTGGTGTCCCTTGAGAGCAGCCAGCTCCGAGAGGCAGACCTTGAGCTTGTTAAGCTGTGGTGCCGCCATGCGATTATCAATTTTAAATTAATCTCCCCAGTCTCTTTAAAGTGGTTGCTAAAAATATAATCTCTGGGATAGCTTACCGTAAGACTTAACTGAAGGGAGAAATTTGGATACTAATTAAGTGCTTCCCTCTGTCTAAGCTTCTTGTAAAACTCTTCAGGAGACTTGGCTAATCCGCGGGCAGCAGAAAGCCAGCCAGGGCAGTCTCGAGGTCTGAGTGAGCTGGCTTCTAAGTTATACATTTTCTCTAAATCAAACTTAAACAGGCAATATGCATTTGGACAAAAGGTTAAAGGTACAGTACCACTCTGTATTAAAACAAATCCTTCCCTATTTTTAACCCAAAGAGGTTTGGGAGGGAAAACTAGAAAAAGTTGTCTAGACATACTTTTGCTAAGCTCACGAGGGAGTCGTTACAATTTCACTTTATAGGGACATAATCTAGGTTATACACACAACACTTTTTTAAAGGCAGCAGCATGGCGGGACAATCTGAACAAAGGTGAAAGGAGCTCTTATTCACAAGAAAGGGGCTCTCTGTGGAAACATCTCTGGCCCTACAGAAGGCTTGAGTCAAAAGCAGGCAGTTTCTAAAAGCTACTAAGAATGATGAAGAAGAAGGGAAACTAACAGCAATTCACGAACAAAACCCATCATTCTGCCCACACTCCGCAGCTTTCTGCCAGATGAAAAGAGGCTTCTGTACCTGGAGTCCTGGGAAGTGGCGAGTCTCAAGTTCCCCCAGGGGGAGACACCGCGGTGTTTTTCCTGCCTCCTTCCCCTGCCTCACCTCCTACTTCTTAGGGCAGTGTGGAGGGAAGACCGGATCCTTTAAAGCATGAGCACGAGGACAAACAGATGTGCTTTCTGTCTGTGTGCAGCCCCCAGAATCTGAGAACGCATGCTTCTGGAGTGCCCGGCAGGGAGCCCTCTGCAGGGCTCAGGTCCGGGGTGCTCTGTGCTCTCAGCTTGCTAGGGAAGAAGTGGGTGGGCAGGAGAGAAGGCAGGGGAAGAGGATGGGGGAATGGACACAGATCTGAAAAGGGTCGAGGAGATGAATTTCCATGAGATTTTTTCATTCAACCACCCTGGGCCTTCTTTTAATAACCACAAAGGAAATCCCCGACTTTTAAAACTTAATAAATGCTATAACATCCTCTCTTGAATAAGAACAGAGAAGGAAATAACTGACTGCCACTTCTTGCCACCAATTATTCTGGGTGGCCCTGAGGGAGCCACTTCCCATCTGTGGGCTTCCACGGTAGAAGCAGTGGGTCGGCTAGGACATGTTCTACAATTCTGATTCCACTACCTTAGGTAAAAGCAAACGTTGCTATGCACAAGCCAAAGCTCAATTTTGCCCCATCTTTGACCAGCGATGAAAAACTGGGAAGGAGAACTTTAAAGCAGATACACACTTCGTGCATGAACAATATAAAACGTAAGGGCTTCAAAAATGGCAACCCCACCATATCAAACAATTGCCTGGACAAAGCAGTAAAGTCTCTTACATACGTGGAAGGTTCTAAAACCTTTGCCAAATAAAAATAGGGCTCCTTAGGACCCAGGGTCGATCTTGTGAAGGCTCCAATTAGTGGGGAGGAAGGGGTCAGGATGGTGGACAAATTCGTGGTGAAAAACAAACAGGGTGTATCTTAAAAGATGACTTGTGTATATTTAGTCTTTGCTAACCCAGGGAATCGTGACTATTTTTTGTTGTTGTTACAGGTCCACTTGAAAATCTGATGAAAGCTTTGGACCTTCTTCTGAGGCAAAAGTACAGGCACACAAATAAACAAAACTTTAAATACACTTTCAGGGAATTTCTGGGCTCCTTGAAGCTTATCCACAGATCCTGTAGAGATGCATTAATCACAGATAAAACCCCAGTTTTAGGCCTAGACACTAGAGTATCTATTTACTTTCTCATTTGCCTTGAAGCTTTTAGTGTTCCCATTTTCAGAAGAAGAAATTTATTTTTCAATTATAAAAATAATAACCTGACTCCCTGCACACCCAAGCAATTCTACAGGGAGTCTGGTGTGTTCGGCTGGAGAGCAGAAGGTAGACAACAGCAGGCCTGCTGTTGTAGCCCTAACGGCCTGAGCACCTTTGGAGCTACGGCTTGTATCCTAAGCTTAACTCGGAACCCATTTTCCATAGGAGAGAATCCCTCCCAGCAAAGAAGTAGCTGTCCCTGACCCCACTAGAGACTGCCCTCTTTCTGACCTACTTCATCCATCCACCTTTTTGACCTGTCTTCCTTCCTGAAGAGCTAATAGGAAGTGTGGAACCTTGGGAGGGGGAGGACGAGTAGGAAGCACCCTCCTGGAATGTCAATGATGCTGGGGCGCAAACGCTCACCCCATTCCCATGCAGCAGGCAGCTGAGCAACTGCACAGGGCACATCTGCACAGCTGAAGGTCAGTATGAAATCAGCCTGGCTGCCAGCTCTGAAACTCCACTGCTTGCAGGGGTTGCAAGAATGAAATTGTCAAGTATGTTCACTCTAATTGGCACGGGGCTGCTGGCGGCCAGAAGTTGAAAATTTGCTTCAATGCCTGATACGTTTTAGAGCAATATGGTTCCGCCAAGCCAGTGCTGGTTATTTTCAAAGGTGCTCTGTGGTGGAGACCCGAGTCACTGAAATGGGTGCTTCCCCAGGAACCTGTGTCCTGGCAGGAAGGCATCCCTGCGTCTGCCCTGCTAACACAATCAACTCTCACAGCAGCCTGCTTTTCACAGCAGTTGGTTATCCTCTGTTATCTTCTTGCTTCTTCCAGGCTGATTATGAATCATGTTTGAAGAGGAAAGAAATGGTGGCTTAGGGGCAAGTTCTCCCGTAGTTTCCACTCCAGCCAATCTCCCAACTAAACGGGTCCAAAAACCTCTCCTCAACAAAATGACAAACGAGGCACTAAATCAGTGGAACTGAGAATTCAATCACTTAACCTGAATGGAGAAAGCCCTGCAAGATGGATTCCATCACATTAAATAGCCTGACTCACGTCAGGTAAGGGCAGGCTACAGACCACTGGAAGAAAAGCTTGAAGAAATGATTTATTAATTGTACTTATTCTATCCCCTCCCTGGACAAGGTAGGCTTGAATGTCTCCAACACTTACGGAGATGTGAATGTTCCATCAGGAAATATGCGAACAAGGCTGCTAAGCAGATTTATGATGAGACAAGGCAAACAAGAAAAAACAAGACAGCATCAATTTTTATCAGTAAATCATTTGGCGAAAGAATTCCATTGTCTCATATAAAACAATCCTTTAGAGCCAAACAGTTCATCTCAATTTCATCTGGATGACAATTTGAGAAGATTAATATTCACTAATGTGACTTGCATCAGCATTGAATATTGATATAGCAATGTCACCAAATTTGATTTTTCTAAAATTCCCCACCCTCCTTTTTTTTTTTTTTTTTTTTTTTTAAGAAAAGAGACTATGCCTTAGGAATCGTAAACTTGTTGATTTGGCTTTGGCCAGCAACATCTTTGACCAACTAAGTACTGAGAGGAAGAGAACTTACTGGAGGGTAAATTTCAGTAAAAGAGATAGGTTTTATTTATTTATTTTTTTTAAAAAAGGCAGAATCCAGATAATTTGGCTAACTGTAGACAAGAACAATCTGGTTAGGTCCAACCATGGAATGGCCTTATTTCTGAACTCTACCAGAAATTGAGAAAAGAACTGAAGAAGTGGGTTCTATTTTATATTTTATAATTAACTCAGTGGCAAATCTAGAAGTAGCCTAATTTTTCAGTGCTCTAGTTTACTAACTCTGTAGTTGGAAGAGTAAGAATTACTTCAGCAAGATGGGAAAAAAAAGAGGCCTGACACTGGAATGAGAATGCTTGATCTCTAGTGCTATGTCCATCCCAGGTAACCACATCTGGCGGAAGGAAAGGGCTGGGGGTGGACAATGTGCAGCACTCAGACTTCCTCTGCTCCATGGGCACTCACAGCAGACATCACTAATCAACCTCAGACTTCCTCTCCTGCATGCTGTATTCACAGTAGACATCACAAATCAATCAGCCTTTTATTCCTTCTTGGCCCACAGTCCTCAACACAATACTCCAGGCAGCTACCTAGTAGACCAGAGATAGCAGGACAATTGAAACTGATGTGACTGCCCTAGAGTGGAAGAGCTTTAAGGTCTTTTCTAGCTCTAAATTTTTAGGACACCTTCTGCAAATGATGTTTGTATCCTACTGGGAGTCTACTGAGGACAAAACGTGTATGGATAAAAGTGTTTTATAAGCTTGCCATAGAGGGGGAAAATGGAAAACATGGCTTAGTAAATTGTTTTCATGGCTCCAATGACGGGAAAAATGAGGACCGCCATATACTTGAGAGTCTGCAGAGCCACAGAATGTATGCCCTGGGATTAAGTAACTAACTCTCACCATGGCTGTGGCTATACATCAAGAGCATATCAACTTCATCGATAAGCCCAAAGTGCCAAGGGTCTTAAACAAGTCAATGTCAATTTATCAATTAGGTAGCTATGATTGGGAATAGTAATGTGGGGTGTCACTTACCCTGCTCTGGGCTGAGAAGGATTTCGGGTCACTTCAAAAGATAATGAAAGGGAAAAAACAAAACCAAACTATTGGTAGATGAGAAGGAAAAATGAAGTGGGTAATGCACAGTAGAGATGGGGGAAGGTTTGTCTGCCAGTTACTTGCTGCTTCTTTACAACAGGTGGGCCACAGAGCTGGCTCTGGGCTTCGGGCAGCCATTGTGGACAGGGAAGCCTACCAGTTGCACAGTTTCTGGGGCCACAAGACAAACAGCAACCAGCTGTTCAGAAGAAGGTCAACTACTCCCAACTATATAACCAGAGTAGTATTTCTCCTGAGGGTCTACATAAAGAAAACAACATACAATCTACCAAACCACACTTTGCCACTCATTCGTCTAGAAGTCCCAGCAATGAGGTTCACGTGGCTGTTAGATTGTCTCTGCAGAGCTTATGGCGCCTTCCCAACGCAGAATGCAGTGAAGGCCTAGCTCTCGGATCCTCTGGGACTCACAGGATCTGGAGCGGTATCTCCCAAAGTATAGCCCAAGGGCCCTGTGGAATGTTAGTAGGTATTCAACGGCCAAACCTGTTTGGTAAACACAGCGCACAATTACCACACCCACATCCACCTCTCCAAAGAAATTTGCCTAATTTGATATAACCCAATAATTCTAAACCAAATCCTTTATTGTAGGGACATCTATTACTACCTTTTGGAAAGATCATTCCAGAAAACATTTCAGAAAATGCCAATCTAGAAGAAAAGGACTGCCTATCTTTTTGGAGTCCTTCTAAACCACTGTTCCTCTCAGTGAAGTTCTGAGAGCTATGGGATGGCAGTGAGCCTGAAAGGCATTTCCTGGAAATTATTTGGAAAGCTTCGATCTCAATTGCTGGTTAGAAGTAGAAGTGTGTGCCCTAATGAAGAGTCATATTGAATGCATGTGTGGACAAATCAAGACACTAAAAGCTATACGTCCAACTTCTAACTGTTGAGGTTCCACAACATCCTCCCCTCCCCTTTCAAATGGAAGTGCCGATACGGGCCAAGGACAAAGTGGAGGCTTGAAGGTCTTCAAGGACAGACAAAGGGGTCACTGTGGGAGGAACGAGTGGTTATAAATAGAGCTAAGCTGGGGCAGCTGCTCCTCTGGATCTCTTTGAATCCCTCTCTTTGACCCACTTTTTTTTTTTTTTTTTTTTAAATCTCAGAGGGCCCAGAGGAGAGCACAGCACTCAGGCTGGCCTCCAGACCAGGCCTTGTATTTGGGGCAAGAGGGGCCAGTGAGGCTCAGTCACTGTCCAGTAGGAGATTAGACTGGAATTTGGGTCCCAAGACCCAGCTGGCAATAAAATATGTCCATCTGCCTTGAGCCGCTTTGGAAAACCAGGAGGCCAGTTAAGGATTTGCATTCTAAGACATGACTTCTCCTGGAAACCCGACCAACATGAAGAGTCTTCTAAGTCCATAATGCACTGACCATGTGTAAGATCAACCACCACCTACCGACTAACTGGGATTGTTACGCTGCATTGCTTTGAAAGTAATTACTACCCCCAATCTGAAATTTAGAAAATAAGTATCTACCAAACATCAACTAACCAAACTTTAAACAAGAGGCAAGGCAGGATTATCAGCAAAGCCTGTTGGGTGGTATGTTCGCAGGCGTGGAACAGCCCAACAGCGTATTACAGCAGGTTATTTCTGAAGTTCCCATGATGCGCCCCTAATGGGTATAAGGATGTGCTGACTTCCAAAGTGGGACTGACAGGCCCGCAGTTAACTGTCATTTCCATCACAGACTTAATAGCTTTGCCAGGCATCCTCCCAGCAAATGAAGGGAAGAAAGGTCTTGCTATATGACAGCATTCAAGAAGAATGCATGTGAATGCCATTATGGTATTGAAAGTGTCAGGTGCCAGCAGAAGGGCCCTGATCAGACAGACAAGCATTGGGCTGCATGCTTTAAGGTTATTTGAAGCCTGTCATTTCCATTAGCTAGCTAACCACAAGTGGAATCGTTCATTAGCTGGCTTTCTTTAGTACCAAGGTGGGGCCCAGGGGGTGGGGCAGGAGGAGGTGGAGAGG